>NC_138964.1:97929537-98529537 GCF_055761805.1 Camellia sinensis | reverse complement strand
GCGTCACAAAGCGCGTGTGGCGCGTGTGTGGCCGTCCGATCTCCGTTTTCGACGAGGTTTTCACTTCTGTGCTCGTCTCTTCGAGGGCTTTAACTTCGTCTGATCAAAAGTGGATTTCAACCACTTTGGTTTCTGGGCATTTCGGAAAAATGCACTCTGTTTTTCCGAAAAACACTCAACCTGCTCTGATACCACTTTGTTAGGATCAAACACACCCAGAAAAATTATCTCACACACACAGAGAACACAATATTTACATGGTTCGGCCCAATGCCTACATCCACGAACAGAAATGAGAATTTTTCACTAAAATGGAGCAAAATACAAATACAGAGGAGGAGATGAAACTCACTCAACTCACAGCTCTCACTCCCCAATTTCTGATACAATACATCTTCTCCCTCTCATCTCTATTTATACACAAAGAGAGGGAGAGAGAGATACCAACCCACCAAAAAATTTCTACCCTCCTTAATGGTGAATGGTGAAAATCAACAAGGAACAGCAACGTGAAGAGAAGGGAAGAGAGAAACTTGCAAATATGCCCAGCATAGACTTTCACTTCCAGTGGAGGTCTTCTTACGCCATCTTCTTTGACCCTCTACTTGCTTGCATGGTTTTGCATGCACGTGGGTTGGAACAACAGTTTGGTGTCTTGAGATGCTATGCAACTTAGATGTGGTTTGTTTAGTAGGAGGCATTTTCCAAAAATGATTTTCCTCAGTATGGAAGTTTAGAATTTTTGGGTTTTCTTGTGGATGTTTGTTTTCAGCAAGTTCTGTTTTGTCCTAGGGGTATGCCCTTACGTTCTTTTACATTTTCTTCTCTTGTTTCAATGAATTATTTGGTTTGCCAAAATGAAAAATAAAATAAATAAAGCTCAAAAGAAGAGTTTCTACAGTCATCAGCGCCGAGAGAAGGCAGACGCAAGCCATTGGAGGTCGGCTCAGTCACTTCTCTCTCTCTCTCTGGTTGTGTCAACAATCAAACTGATGAGTCTCGTAAAATATTTTTAACTAAAAGTTCTCGAAAGTTCTCTATTTTAATGATATGACTACCCATTTTAATAAACAAATAAAAAAATCAAATACAAATACTACTGTGGCCTTATTTGGAAAATTACAAACGACCCTATCGTGTCCTATGACGTGCCTGTGTCTAATATTTTAAATTTTTTTTAAAGGACAAATTTTTGGGCATGTTTGACACGTGTCTGTGTCCTTGACGGGTCAAACACTGATTTGTGAGGCCATATCAAATTTCTGTGCTTCATAGATAGGAAGTATTACAGGATTCCTCTAACAGAAGAAATGATGTTTCACTCATTAGTCATGTCCTGTACTTGCTTAAATCTCAAGTACAGGTGCTTCATATACATTCTCATTTCTCACTAAATGAAGGATTATGGTTCACAAAGGATTTAAAAGTATTTCAATTTAAAAAAAAAAAACAATGTTAAGGGCTACAGATTACTGCAATTCATACCTCTGCACAATATAAATCTCTCACTCCTGTTCCTTCAAGTGTAACTCCAAATTCATTCGAAGTGCTTTTCTTTAATGGTGAACATTGTCAAGAGTTAACAAGATCTTGGCCATAATTTTAATGAAAATCAACGCTTACTCACTCGTGCTGCCTCCAGAAAAACTGTTTAATCTTTGCCAGAACTGCCTTTCTCTCCCCATTCTCAGAGGTGCAGAATTAGAGTTCCTTCTAAAAGACCCAAATTCCTCTCCCTCAAATCGTGCTGATGCACTCACCAAATCTGAAGCTGATAATTCTAACTTTGAGTAAGAAATTGAATCATAGCCAGGTTTTGGGAAATGGGTCCCAGAAGCTTCTTCCATAAGCTCACCCGAAAATTTACTTATCTTAGTATCCACATTGACAGAAAGGGCATCTTGGCTGCAACTTCTCGATATAGTCTCTTTTGTCTCATCAAGCTCATTGCAGACAAGTTTCAAGGCCTGAACAACTTCCCCCATGAAAGGACGGTGAGACACTTCTGGTTGCACACACATTGACACGATTGCTGCTACCTTGGCTGTGCTATCAAATGGGATATTTGACTTCAGATAAGGGTCAATAATTGTTTCTAAGCCTTCCCTGGTTGTGAGGAGTGCACGAGCCCAAGTAACCAGATTTTCTTGACCTGGTGGCTGTGACAAATCCACAGGTTTTCTTCCTGTTAGGAGCTCAAGGAGGACTACACCGTAGCTGTAAACATCACTTGTCACGAGAAGATGACCGGTCATTGCATATTCTGGAGCTAAGTAACTGCAAAGAAAATAAATAAATAATGGAAATAAGGTATTTTAAAAGCTAAGTAAATGCAAAGAAGAAAGTTCACAGGAAATAAAGTTTAAGAGGTAAAAGCACAAATCACCGAAGGATACACAAAAAGAAACTACAACATGAAGATACAGTTTTTAGTTACAAAACTGAAGGAATATAATAAAATCAACGAGGAACTCTCTGTAATTTGGGCTGGCAATATAAATCCACTTCTGCTATTCCATTGTATATAACAAATGGGGCCTTAGTTTTTCTGTCGGATTATATTCCACATCCTTCCTTGCTAACTTGCCATTTCTTATTCATCGAAAAAACAAACTTTCCATTTATTCTGTATAAAGAATATCACTCAATTCCGTTTCCAATTCTCTACCCAAATCCATGATCCAAGCACAGCCTACGGAAACTATTATTGTCACTAGTTTAGTCAATCATAGGAAAAATCCTTTGACTGACTTGCTATGCCTTTTGCTTGAATTGCAAAATTAAGTCCCGTGCTGCTGCTAGTTCTGCTACGATCACCACCATCAGTATCATCAATTGTCATTACTACTACTATTATTATTTGAACAAGTTGTAGTGGTGGTAGTAATTATGAAAACATTAAAATAAGAGTTCATACCCAAAAGTTCCCATAACATGCGTTGAGATGTGTTTGTTTCCCTCATCCAGTGCTGTTCTAGCCAATCCGAAATCTGAAACTTTAGGTGTAAAATCGTGTTCTAACAAAATGTTGCCAGATTTGAAGTCCCTGTGTATAACACGAGGACTTGAGTCTTCATGAAGATAGGCTAAACCCCGAGCTGCACCAAGGGCAATCTTCATTCGAGCACCCCAATCAAGAGGGGCAGCTTCCTTGTCAACTCCTGAAGCGCACGCACAGATTAAAAAAAAATGGCACTAATCAAATAATTAAATAATTTATTATACAAATATTAAAAATTTCACCTACCATGTAAATGTGATTCCACACTTCCATTAGGAACAAGTTCATAGACTAGGCAACGAGTATGGTCCTCTGCGCAGATGCCAATTAATTTGACTAAGTTTCTGTGGTGCAAACGACTAAGCATCTCAACTTCTGCCAAGAACTCACAGCTACCTTGATGATCATCTCTCTTGAGAACCTTAACTGCCACCTTCCTTTTATCATCAAGAATGCCGCTATAGACAAGTCCAAAACCACCTTCCCCGAGTATTCTTGAAGCATCAAACTTATCTGTGGCTCTCTCTATATCATTTAGGCTGAACATTTTAGCAGTTCCCGTGTATGCCAACAAGCTAGAACTAAAGGGCATTGATGCTGAGCTGGGCATGCTTCCAAATGTCAATGACCTGGCAGCCCCTGCTGAATTTATGTTTCATTATTGTCTAGATGTGAAATTAGCATGAATGAAGTCATGGACATTGGGATTCTAAATCAAACTAACCGGGATTTTGGAGTAAATGAACTTACTACAAAAAAAACTTACAATCAGGTACAAGATGATGAGAAACATATTCAAAGAAATTATAGGTGAAATAGATATGTATTCATAGGATGTTAATAGTGACACCAATTGAGGATAAAATAAAGAAAAGTCAACTGAGATGCTTTGGCCATGTGCAATGTGCGACAAATAAGCCAGTAAGGAGTGATTCCATTTAGGTTAAAGGTGATAAAAAGACAAGATTAAGGCAAAGAAATATATTGGTTAATGCAGCTAGATATGATACAATTGCCTTGAATTTAACTGAGGCAATGGCTTTTGAGCAAGGGAGTGTTTATGGAATTACTATGGAGTATGGATGACATGTGATTCTCATAAAGAAAAAAGTAGATAAATTATATCACACGGGGTTGGCTTTGTGGTTCACTTGGCCCTTGGTGCCTTATGAAGCATCAAATCTAAGGTTCGACTCCCATTGAATGCTATCAATCCCTTAGGGGTCACGCCTGTGGGCATAGCCCTAGATTTTTCTGACCCATGTGAAAAGGGCTTTTTGTATAGGTTTCGGGATTAGTCAAGTTTACCTAGATACCTGATTATAAATATATATATATATATATATAGGAAGAGAATATAACAATTATTCAGTATTTGCATCTTTGTGCAGTTCACATATTCTTTGATGGTACACAGATAAAATCAAGCTGAATAAGCTAAATGAAAAGGTTTCCACAATTTTTTACTTCCTGAAAGATTTGGTAAATTTGATGGTTTTGATAGGATGATATTACCTGATGGTTTTCCATGGGAGGATATCAAAACAGGTGGATTTTGTTCAGGTTGATAAAAGCAGCCAAATTTCAACATCAAAAGGCAAATAGCTCCCATGGATACAACAAAAGCTGTGACAGACGATAGAGCAATTACAGTAATGATACTTCCATGAGGCCCATACTTCTTATTCCTTGGCACATCCACACCTAAAGGTCTTATTGTCCTTCCGTCATTGTCATGGCCAGGATATGGCTGACCATCTATAGTAGTGCTTGAAGGCATTGAAGGTGGAGATGGCGGAAGACCTATAGATGTTTAAGAGTTTCATCAGTGCAAGTCTAGAAACAAGAAATAGAACACGGCAAAGAGTAAAAAATGTTGTGAAAGCAGCTTCAAGGAAGAATTGCTTCTTAAGGCCAATGAATTCTAATGTTATATTTGGAAGAAGAAAAAGTTAACACTAATGATCCCTAAAATTTTTTTCCCTTCTGTCATTTTGGTCCATAATGTTTCAATTGTAACAATTTTGCATATTAATTTGGTACTTTGTATCAAATTGGTCAAATTGATTACGGTTGTTAGTATGTTTGACAAAAATGGTCACATCAACAAATTAGAACCATAAATCTTAGCCATACTAAGCACTTCATCTCAAAAATCCTTCCTCCCTCAATCTCCCTCTTCATTTTGTTCTCCCTCTCTCTGCAACATCAAAACCACCACCAAGCAGGCAAGCACCATCTCCTCCTCCACCTGCCACCCCATACCACCGAGCACCACCCCATCCTTCACACGCCACTCCACACCATCAAACCCACCCTCTCCACCACCCCATTTCTCTCTTCTTATTTCCCCCTTTTTTTTCTCAACTGATCTCTCTCTCTCTCTCTCTTCATTTCCCCCCCTTCCCCTGCCTTTTTTTTTTTCCTGAACTGTCCCCCTACTAGGTCAGCCCTTCATTCCATCCAGGGTTCTGCTTTCAATTTTGTTTTTCTTCTCCCTCTTCACTCCCAAATGAAGTAAAGTAATGGTCTACAGTCTGCCAATTTTTTGCTTTTAATTTGCTGTACTTTGCTATGTATGCACTCAGCCATGTCTTCCATCATGGTCTACATACAGTCTACTGTGTTATGGCTGTTGTTTGCTGGATGTGACAATACAATTTATATTCCAAAAAAAAAAAAAAAAAAAAGAAACAAAACAAAATTTCCAAAATTGTTCAATTTTAACTTCTTGTTGCATTTTTTCTGCAAAACTCTTCGTTGCATTTGATTTATTTGGTGATGTGGGGTGCCAGTGGAGGATGGGTGGTGTTTGGTGGTGTGGGGTAGCGGGTGGAGATGGAGGTGGTGTAGATTGTATGATGGTTGGAGGAGGAAGGAAGGTGGTATTCTTCTTTAAAAAAATTCTAACAATGTAATTGCTTAAAGTTATGAAGCTGGCATAAAAGCTGGAAAATTTTAATTCTTTTCTTTAGTTTTGAGAAGGCAACCCAAGAATTTGAAGGTTGACGCATAACCTGGATACCGAACTTGGATCACTTCATAGGCACCAAAGAGTGCAGTCTTTATGAAAACTTGTTTGTGCCAGAACTTCTTGTAGATCAAGAATGCAGTAGATTCATCAAAATTTTCTCGTGATGGTACCATGTTGATAAGGACCACGGTTTTCTCTAGCTGCTGGCTGGCTGTATTTGCTCCCATAATGCGAACTTGACTTCGGTTAAGTGAAACACTAGCTGCAATTTCCTTGGCCAGCTCTGACACCAAAGGGAAGAATGTGTATAGGGCAACACTAAGTTGAAGTCTGACTTCAATAGGCCACACACAACCACACGGTGATCCAGGAGCTGTATATGTCAATGGTTCTTTGCATGTCACTGATGTACATTCTACAAATAGGATAAGACACAATTGTTATATTTTTCAATCATATGAAGTTGGTCTAAATTCGGTCTAATAATAATGCTAGTTATACTTGTTAGGTCACGAATTGTCGCAAAAGCTTAAGCTGATTGGAAAAGTGCCTAACAATGTATATCAAGATATTCAACAACCTGCCTGCCTCACATGCAACCCCATCTTGCATGTGGAGAGCATCCATACAAAGAGAGAAGAAAGAATGCAACCGGGGATGAAAAGCATGCATGGAGACTTGAACACAAGACCTCTTCCAACTTGAGCTCTGATACCATGTTAAGTCACCAATTGTCCAGAAAGCTTAAGCTCTTAGGAAACATGCCTAACAATGTATGGCCTGTTTGGTGCAGCTTTTTGTAAGCTAAAAGCTGATAATTAGAAACAGAAACGAAAAGCACCTCTCTACTTGCTTCTCAATAATTAACTTATTTTAGCTTATTTAAGCTATTTTTGCCTCATAAGTTGTAAGAAGAAGTCGTACCAAACACTTTGGCACAAATTTCCAAAATAAAGATGCTATTTATAAGCAGCTCCATAAGCTGCACCAAATATCATATCAAGCTATTCAACAATTCTAGCAGCATCAAAAGCAACACTGGCATGTACCTTCATTAGGAGGAGGTGGTGGTAGTGCTAAAAGTGGTGAGTGTGGTGGAGTTGCCTTCTCGTTAAAGGAAGAGCTCAATGGAGATACTGTAGGTGGAGGAATAGGCACTGCCAGACACAAAAAAGGATCAATGTGAAGTAAAAATTAGCATTTTCCATAAATGTTGAGGTTCAAAACAAATTAAAAAAGAAAAAAGAAAAAGGTCTGCCTGTACTTTTAGATTGGCTTGATATGGTTGTTGGTGATGGTGCATGTGCTGGAGAGCTCCACCTTCTTGTTGAAGGAAAGCGAGAATGCAATGGGGAGATCGAAGGGCCTACACCTTTACAAGCATAAAATTGGAAAGCGGACAATAAGGATTAGTAACTTAAATTCTCACAGTAATGCAACATGAAATAAGTCGATTGATGCGCATTTCAATAGAAATATCTGACCTTGGTGGCCATATGCAGGTGAAGATGGTCGAGGGGCCAAGTTGACGATTTTGTTCTTTGCATGATGATGCATATAAAATGACCATGAAAGCGAAAATGCAGATCCATGCTCCGAATTTTTTTCAGGATGTTTGAAAGATGATGTTGAAGGTGCAATGGATTTCCTCATGGCATTGTGTTGAACAGGGGCTACAGAAGAAAGAAAATTAGGCTGGACATGAAATATCATTTTTCCCTTTAAACTTGAGTGGAAGATAAATGTCCTCAGTTGGATTACTAAAGTATGTACCTTTAGTTGGAGAAGGGTGGAATGCTTCGTTTGGTGGTGGTGCAATTAGCATTCCATGTCTTTTCAAGCCAAAGCTTGGAGAAGTTGACATAGGAGAGATTACGGGGTCTGTGACATTTATATGGACTAATAATCAGAAATTAACAAGAGAAACATCTATAGAAATTGTTACATATTCACACCCCTACCTGGAAGTACAGAGACATGATTAATTAACTGGCATACTGAAAGTCTTTTCAACATTAAAATTTTTCATTTCCCTATGTATGGTTTCTCTAAAAATTTACATTGTAAATAATGGGTCAAGATCATGGTCACGTCATTACTTGCATCCATTTTGTTTCATCTTAATAAGACATGGGTGAGTAGTGAGGGTAATTGGTAACAACTATTTTTGATTAAATAATCTGGCTAGTGTTGTTCAAACTTTGTGTTACAATTGGAAATTTCGGTAGACAAAATGAGTGCTACATATCTATGTTAAGTGTATAGGTTGTTTGTCCAAGTGTTCACAATCGAAGATGCTTAAAGAGAATGCAAGCATGCTTCAATCCAATCTTAGGTATAATTGCATGAGCATACTGCATTAGTTTAGGACACAAATGTTTTTTGTCACAAAATTGGCCTAGGATAACCTATACGTAGTCTTGTGTACTTTGCAGTTGGAAATAGTCACAAATTGGGTTATTCGGGTAAGACAGTGTGCCCAGCTTAAGCCTACCTAGTAGGGTGCTGGCACACTCAAGCAGGGTGGCGATAGTGAGACTCACTCCAAGTGCGCTTGAGCAGTGGCATCTTTTGTGCTTGTAAAAAGTCTAGATTGTGCACCCAAAGCCCAACCATGATGTGCTCAAGTGGGCTGGCAGCATTCTGAATCTATACTTTGGACTAAGTTTTTGACAAACTATGAGGTGAAGTTCGAAAAAAAGCTTCTGATATTTTTCAATTTAAAAGTGATGAGAATCTTGTAATACAGGAGTTTGAATTCGATTAATTCCAAGTTAACTAGACAATTATAAATATGTGAAAAATAAGCAATCAATCATAAAGAGAGACCACGATATAACGTGGAAAACCCAAAGTCAGGGAAAAAAAACCATGGACGCAACCAAAACTAGCAGTATATAACCAAGATCAAGAAAAAAAAAAAAACCTCCTGTTCTGAAGGTATAAGTCAGTTCTAATTTATGAATCTTAGGCTGTGCAAAAAGTTACCATTTTGCAGGAATGTCCGGCTTTTGGTTCTATGAGACCTTATGTCCAGTGTTCCCAGATTTACACGGAGAAGCACAGAAGCTGCTGCAAGTGATGGTATATCAAAGCCTGCAAAAGAGGAAAAAGGTAAAACATCTCAGTTAAAATTTTGAATTCTGATACTCCTTGTATGTCATCCCCTAGAGCAGCAAAAAAAAAATTAAAAAAAATTGATTTTAATAATAAGAAATGAGAAACGAGAAATGGATTTGATGGAACTCAGTAATGTTATCATGACAGGAGGCTTTAGAAAGGAGCTGTTTGATTAGTATGGTTATCCTTCAACACCTGTTCCCTCTTGTAACAACATTTTCCTTCAAAGGTGAATTTGAAATGATAATGACCAACAAACTAATTCATTGAAAATTGATCCCATTAAGATGAAATGAGAAACCATAATTTTACTCATAGAATATTGTGACAGGAATTAATGAAATTTTGGTGTGAGCTTATCATAACAAGTATTTTGTTGTGAGGAAAAGTGAAGATAAGTGGAGATCATGCTTAAAGAGCATATTGTAAAATGAACAAAGGCTTGCATTGAACACATAGTTCTTAAAAAAAGTAAATCTACCTCAAACTCTCTTACTTATCCTCCTTCTTCCACTCCAAAAAATAAAAAATAAAAAACAAAAAGCCTTAAATGAATCCTGACTTCTGTTGAGAGTTATGACTTCCAGCAAATTATGAATCAGAAAGAGAAAGTGGTGGTTCGTTTTTGAGTGGTCGAAGTTTGCAATGTCGCATTTTTTAGCGAAACAATACAACTAGCCCAGCCTAATGGTTGCTTTTGTTTTTGCAAAAGAATTGTTCTCATTTATTCTCAAAAGTCAAAACCATGTAGAGGTACATATATCATAACAAACTGCTCAGTTGCCAGATGACCATCCATCACCTCCAAAATTATTGAACTGTGTACAACCAACTTTGAAACAAGGTTCAAACGCACCAATTCATTGTTATGAGACAAAATGAAAAATTCAACTTTCTAATTCATTTTTCACATTAAAAAAAGGTGCTATAATTGGTTCGAATTGACAAATTTGTGAAATTTTGGACATTGAAATATGAAAATAATTTCACAAGAACTTGGAAATTTCAGCCAAGTTTCAAATTTAAATCTGGAATGAGAAAACTTTGGCCATTTTAAATATTTATTTAAATGACCAAAATTTGGCCAAATAATTACATTATCACATTGAAAGGCTGGTGAACATCACTTGAATATTTTAAAAATTAAAAAAAAGAAAAAAAAATGTTTTCCCAAAAAATCATCACTGCAATAATCATTGATTTGGAGGATAATGGATTCAGACTGAACCCTCTAATTTTTTTATTTATGAGGGAGTTTAGATAGAACTAATAACTTAAATATTGAAGCACAGACAAATAAAATAAACTCTACTGTAATTTTTACATGGATTCCCCAAAATGATAGCAAAGTTTTCTTTCTTCTTATGCCTTATTTTATTTTATTTCATTTTTATTAATTTTTTTGCCTCATAGATTAAAAATAGCAAGTGAAAATTATGTGCAAATTCTCAACTGGACCAAAATATTGAAATAGTCCCATCTGAAAAATGTACATCAGCCATGAACTACACAACTCTATCAAAATTATTTTCATATAAATGACACTCCTCCATTCTAAAAGTAGAGCAGAGAAGAGCCAATTTTGAGATCCCAAATCCAAATTGTACTCCACATTCAAAATTCATGAAAACCCACATGGAGTTACTCAAGAAACTAAATGGAGCAACAAAAAAAATTCAATCTTTATACCAAATGAAAATGTAAAAACAAAAGGAATCACAAACCCAATACCTGCAGATTCACAGTGTGATAAAACACTGAGAATTATGAGTTTGAACAAGATGAGAATCTGAGGCAACCCCATCTCCCTCTAACAGAAAGGTTCAAATCAAGCCTCAAGATCTTCCATTTCTCACTCAATCATTAAAAGAAAGAAGTAAAAAATGAGAAAGGAAAACAAGATGAATGTGAAGAATAGACTGAAGTAAACACATGGGTAGTGGGTTTAGATTATTAGGGGGAGAGGAGAGGACCCACATAGTAGGAGTGAAGTAAGGAGAATGCAGAATGGGTTAGATGAGAAGAAGCCAACCAAGTTTTGTTCTTTTTCTTGAGACAGAGCTCTCTTCAATTGACAGGGCTTTGATTATGAGTGTTGTAACGGAATAGTTTCGGTTGACACGAGTGATTAACTGTAACGGTGCAGAGAGAGAGATAGAGAGAGAGATTATTCGAAACAGCAATGATTGAGGGTTACAATTTTTGTGACTCAAATGGCTCGAAATTATTAAAACGATATCGTTTTGAGTACAAAATAATTTCAAAATTGCCAAAACGATGTTATTTTAGCAATTTTAAACCATTATGACCCTCAAACATTTTCCTATTCGAAAAGCATTAAGGATCAGTCTTATTTTTAGTTGAAACTCAAAAAAGCTCGAGTGTTAAAAGTAAGTAAATTTTGTCTTTAACAGAATGTTCGGTACTTTACATATAATTATTAGGTGCTCTCGTGACGCAACTGCTCATATTCATTAATATTTTTTTTGCTACTTCGGAAATGCTCATATTCAATAATATTAATATGAATGGAAATTCTCGTATTATATTATTATTTTTATTTAATTATAATTAATTTTTTTCCCTTTAATTATGACTCATGAATTCTTTAACCTCATATTATGTTTAGTTATGATTTTTTTTTTTGGTTATAACTAAAAAAATTAAAATTATCTCATTTTTCTTTTTAATATAAAGTACATATGTTATATACTTTTGAAAGGGTTCCCCATAGTGTTTCTCTAGTATGAAATATGTGATTGGTTTAAAAAAAAAAAAATCAAATTATGTGGTTACCAGCAATGAACTTGACCAATTGAGATTTTATGAATTTTGATAAAAACTAGTTAGTTACAAGAGTAATATTTTAATTAGAATTTTAATTCAAAGGCGCTATCAACATAATTAAGTAGATGATGATAAAAATTAAATTATATAGTAATATTTTGCAATTTTTCTAGGTTTGGCTTCATAGAGTTTCCGTATTCATCTTCGTGGATATCTCCTAGTCTTCATCCATAATACTATTAACAGCCTGAGAGTGCAGTTCTCTCATTTATACTTTGTCAAAGGACAACCGCAGCCACTCCTCCCCTTCGAGCAAAGAGCGTTCTTGGATACATAGTTTTTCAGTTGTCATCTTAATTTGAGAGAGCATTTGAGTTTGATAGGCTCATTTTAGTACCAATTTCGGTAATTCAAACCTTTCACTTTTAAGACTAGTTAAGAATAATATTTATGCAAAAAAAATAAAGATAATTGGACATCGATAACTATATATTTAAATCATATTTGTTTTTAAAAAATAAACGACAAATATAATTTTAATAATAATTATTCATTTTATGTAATACAAATTTAATTTAAACTTATAACTATCGATGTTTGATGGTATTGATTTTTTACTTAAAAATTTAACTCAACAAATTCTAAAAAGTTAACAATCTAGATTACTAAAGGCGATTTCAAAATAGACTTATTAAATTCAAATGCTCTTTCAAATTAAGATGATCAAAATTCGAAAGAAGCAGAACCTTATAATTCTATAACCAATATGTAACTTTGAAATAAAAAGGAGAGTGGTTGGATGATTTGTGTTTGCTAGTCGCTTTGGATTGGAAAACTTTGGCTTTGTTTGGAAGGTGGCTAAAATAAAATAAAAAAATTAACGGTAAATTACAAACTCACTCTTTGAACTTTATTTAAATTATAAATTACTTTTTGTGATTCTAGAAATTATATTATGCCTTTTAAGGTTTTTAATTTCATAATAAATGAGTCCTTTTGTTAATAAATTATCAAGTTAATTAACAGTTTTTAATAATGTTAAGATTTTATTTTAATTAATAATTCAGATAATTTTATTATTGTATAGGTGAACAGTTAGAAATTTCACTTTTTCAATTAATTTTGTTAAATAAAAAATTCTGATTGGAAGGTATTTGTAATTTTTCAAACTACATAGGCAATTCGTATTTTAAGTAAATCTCACGAGTGTATTTGTAATTTACGCAAAAAATAAAATAAAAAATATTAAAAAGACACTATAAATTATCAAATTGTTTTTTACATTTTTACAAATATATATATATATATATATATATATATATATATATATATATATATTTTTCCCGTTTTGAAAAGCTAAAAAAAAATTAAGGTAATGTTTGGTAGAGTTTTGTAAATGTGATTTGAGAGTATGAGTTGTATTTTGAGTTTGTGTGTTGTGGAATTATGATTTGAGTGTAGAAAATTTGTTTGGTTATGGTTTTTAAATAGAGTGTTGAAATGTGTTTTGAAAATGTATTTTGAATTAAGTTTTGAAAGTTTGATGTGACATGTGAAATAAGAAAATTTGTTTGGTGATGTGTTTTGGAAATAGTTTTCAAAACTTAATTCAATCAATAATTTATAATCAAACACACAACTCATATATCGATATCCGTATTTTTTATCAACAGTAATAACCAAACTATTTTTAAAATACTGAAATTAAAAATTGATTTTTTTTTTCAATTAATTTTTTTCAGTAATTTTTGTTGAATAATTTTTTTTTTCAATTTTTTTTTCATTTAAAAATAAATCTATGTCAATTATTTTGTGTCAACTAAATTTTCTATCAATTCATTTTTTACGCCGGTACAAACATCTTCAACAATACGTTTTTTATTTTTTTTCTAAAATTTTGTTAAAGTCAACAACTTTTGAGAATACATATTAATAAAAATTAACATAAATACACCAAGTTTAATATTTTAAAATAGAAATCATAATGTAAACCTTACAAAACATTATCAATTTTTTTTCTCATTTATTACACGTTATTAATTTAGTAATAAAGTCGTAACAGATTGTTCAGTATTTGTTCAATATACGGATGTAATATTATTAAAAAATTATTAATATTATAAAAAAAAATAGATTAGAAATAAAAAGTAAAAAATAAAAAGAAAAATCAACCAGAACTTTCTGAACCTTCAGAGTAGCTTCAGATAGTCGAACACTAGGAAGTCGGACCGGGACAACCGGACGGTCAACCGGGCGGTCATCCCATCTCACACCAATTCCCACTCAGTGAAAGCTTTTCAGAGAAGAAATATGAAGTTCACGTGATACAGAGAAGAAATATGAGGTTCACGTTAAATTTTCAGAGACGATGGAGAAGGATATGGAAGCTTTTTAGATCAAAAGAGAAAGAAAGATGAGGTTCACGTGAAATTTTCAGAGACGATGAAGAAGGATATGGAAGCTTTTCAGATCAAAAGAGGAAGAAGCCAGAAACGTTAAAAGTGGAGAACTGAAGTACAAGCTGCCAAATGGGTTTTCAAACTGTAATTTGAATTAACACGCGGAATTATATTTTGAATGTCCTATCCAAACGTGATGCTGAAGTTCACGTGTTAAAAGTTAATTTGAAAATACAAACAAACAGAACCTAAAATTGTCAATTTCTAAACCAACCCATTGATTTGATACAAGTCTCTCTTCCTACATGTGTTAGTACGTAACCCCACATGCCATGCCATATGATGGTTGGTTTGGTTTGGCTTGATATGATATGAGTGAGCTGTTTTGTTTGGAAGTGGGGAATCTGATGCTGCTGCTCCTGCTGACGGTGGCCATGGCCTCAACTTTGGCAATGTATGTGTCGGCGAATTTGGCATTCTTTGTTCGTCAAACCTAACTCTCCTTATTCAAAGACATAGTCATTTTTTGTTTAGGGTAACAACGCTTTTTACTTATTGCAGCCCTAGTTTGAAATGTTCTTTTATTCTAGTTTTCTGTGAAAAATAATTTTTAAAAACAAAAGATTAAAAAAAATATATTTTAAATATCTCTTTACAGTCATTTTATTTTATACCATATTTCTCATCTTTATTTTTCATTTCGTCTTCTCTATTACACATCTCCTTATAAAAGTATGAATTATAGTGTTTGTTCATAAAATAAGGTAATGTACGAAGAAATCGTGATGAATGACCAGCAAAAAAATAAAAATATTAGTTTTTTTTTTTTTGTTGGTTTGATTTTTTTTTAGTCGAATCTAGATATGGTTGTTTGACTTTTGCTCGGTGCAGTAGAACTGACCAAAACCAAATAGCTCAGAGCCCTATTGTTGAACAAAATCAAATTGTGCAAACAGCCAGTACTAAACAAATTGAAATACCCTTACATCCATTGCCAAGTGTATAGATCTCCATCATGTTTGGCATCCTACAAGCGGACTCACATTGCATGTTCGAAAGCACACAATTGGACAAAGGTCATGTGTTCGGCGAACCAGAACCAAACGATTTGTAAAACCTGCATAAATGAAAACATAAAACAAAAAATCAAATGAGAATGCTTGTCGAATTGTGTTAGGGATAACAAAAAAACATATCAATCTTCATAGAAGGTTTGCCGGTGAAGTGTGTCCTAGATGGTGTGATGGTTGGATTATGTCACCAATGGGGAAAAATTGGGTGGTGGTTAGAGATGGCTGCAATGGTAGCCTGAGATGGTAAAAGGAACAAGAAAATGAATGGAGCAAAGAGGGAAAAGAAGATACGTGTAAGGAGAGGAAAGTATGGGTAGAGATACGGATATAATTGGCATATTGAGAAGTATAACAAGACAAAATTAAAATTAATTTTTTTTTTTAATGAGTGTTGTAGAAACCTCATTTGGACCGACTATTAAGATTTAAGCGCTTGAAATGCTTTTTAATGATAAAAATAATTTCAACTTTAGAGATGTTTGAAATTGTTAAAACTGTGTTACCATTTTCGTGCCAAAAATTATTTTTTTATCTAAAATTACTGTTTTTTTGACTCGTCTTGAGAGCTTAATTTCACCTAGTAAAAATTAGAATTTGAAAATGTCTATTTCACGAAATTGTAGCCCTTTGAGTTAGCTTTTAAATGCTGCTTGATTCACCTCAATCCGATATTGGATGAGAGATATATGCCCAAAATAAGAAAGGTTGTCAAGGATGTGCACGAGTTGGGCGAGAGGTGTTGCAAGTTAATGATGGGGAAATCCTATACTAGCTCTGTTTGGTAGAGCTGTGGGAAAGTGCTTATAGCTTATGCCTAAACAGCTTATAGCTTATAACTATGAACATAAGCTGATTTCTGACTTATTCTTAAAGCATCTCCTGCCCCACTCAAAGAATAAGCTGATTTCTGACTTCCAAAAAGTTATAAGCTATAAGTTATAAGCTAAACCAAACACATCAAAATAGCTTAAATTAAGTTGAAAGCTGAAATAAGCTGATTATAATTTCTGCCAAACAGGCACAGTGACCTTTCTTGACCCCCAAGGCTCCCCTTACCTGTAAATACACCCCATTGCCACCCTTTTTAATGGTTCCCAACTATTAGAGTTAAATTGAGTATTTTTAGTGAGTTAAAAGAGTGAAACTCAAACCCTAGCCTTCAAATCCAATATTTCTAACCCTAATACCGCAGCAAAATAATTTCAAAAAGTAAATCTAAGATTGAAGAAAGTTGATCAATGCATAGCTAAAACTTGAGAGAAGTATTCAAGCAAGTTTTGTACTCATCGATTTGATTATCAAACCAGAGATATTGTTCTTCTTCTTTGTTAATATTAGTATGAATTAGGCCTTGTTTGCACATATGTTATTTTAGTAACTTTTTGACTTTTTACGAAAAGATATGCAAAAAAGTAAAGAAAGTGATGTAACAACTTATAGTGACTTGTTGTCTTTTTGGCTAAAATAGTTACTTCCCATATGAGGCCTTAATCATATTTTTATTATTAAATCATGGTTACGGAGTTAGCAAACATGTATAATCATATAAGTTGGTAGTTTTGCATGTTCTTCATTTTATTTTGCATGTTCTAGTTAGATGTATACTTGTTGCATGTTTAGGTTAGTTTAATCTTGATGTTGTCATACATATAACCCAGTTTAATCATCATATAATATTCAGCATGTTTAGATTTATTTTGGGTTAGTTACTTTGTGTGCATTAAATCATGTTAGTAGTCTTAAACCGTGCTTAGGTTCATATGTATTATTTATTCATATCATACATGTTTGACGCTTGGCAGTGGAATACGGGTAAGTTTCCTTCTTGTTCATAGCATATTGGTTGTACTTGATGTATTGTTTTTCAATAAATCCAGTCTATGTGTTTTTCATGATCCCTTGGTTGTTTTGAATGTTTTTATTAATATTGCTTGATTTGGGTTATGTTTATGACCACATGAATAAAAATATTTGCTTTTTGATAGAAAATCACAATTTTTGGTGGAAAAGATATGAAGGTGAGGTTAGCAATTTGGATGATTTTTCAATTTCAAAAGACCACTTCGGGCTTGGAAAGAAGATGAGTTGGTCAGATTAACCACTGCTCTGGGGTCAGGACCTCTTTTAAGAAGTGATGTGGCTGACAGGTTGGGGTGGAAGGCTGCTCAGTCAGGTATGTTTAAGGCTAATGCTGTTTATGCTTGGGGCATGCTCAATGATGGTCCCACTCACAGTTCAGTTGATCTTATCTGGAATAATTTCTCCCCACCGAAGGCAAAATTTTTTTCTTGGCTAGCTTGGAGAGGAAGGCTGAAGACTAAAGATTTGCTTCATAGGTTTGGAATTTTAGAGGGGGAAGATGTCCTCAATTGTATATTCTGTCGTGAGGTTAGAGAATCTATTGACCATGTTATGCTTCATTGTTCTTTTACTTGGAAAATTTGGTCTGATATTATTGATTGGTGGGGTATTCAGTGGGTCATTCCCAGATCCATAGATGGCCTTTTACTCTGGTGGATGGGTTGGAAGTTTAGGAATAAAGTTAATCTGGTATGGAAGGCTCTTCCAGCAGCAGTGTTGTGGTCTGTGTGGAGTTATAGAAATGAGTGTGTGTTTAAGGCAGTCCAGCCCAATCATCAGGTTCTGTGTGAATGTATCAAGGTGAGGTTAGCAATTTGGATGAGATCCCAGTTCAGGGATGCTTCATTCTCAGTCAACGATATCGTGTTTAATTTTTCACAAGTCAGGTGCTGTCTAGGATCTCAGTGGTGAATTCTGCTCTGTTACAGGGTGTTATCTACTAGTTAGGCTGCTGTTATGGTGTTATATTGGTCTGGTGGTGGATATATAGGTAGCTGCGGGTCAAGTTCTGCTGGTTGCAAGTGTTGCTAGTTGAAGGGTGTGCCCTGAGGAGTGGTGGTTGAGTGTGTTTGTGTTCTGGGTATTTATCTCAGAAAAATAGTTGTCTGCTCTGGTGTTGAGCCTGCTGGAGATTTTTTACTACTGCTGTGTTGTTGAGCTTGCTGGGTTGGGTATGCACCAAGATGGTGGCTGTTGCTACTTCTACAGCTTGGGTGCAGCATGGATGGACTGCATATTGGTGCAGCATAGCAGCCTGGCTGTGTATTTTGATCTGTTATGCTTGTTGGTGCAGCATAGCAGCTTTGGTTTTTAGTCTGATCTGTCACCATGGGTGGACTGCTGGCTAAAACAGACTTTGATCTGTTTGGGTGGTGTTTTTTTGTTCTGTTTACTCTGTTGGTTTGTGAGGTCCGGGTTGTGTGGTTTGGTTTGGTTTGTGGTCTGTCTCTTTTGTTGGTTCCTCACCAACCTTGGAGTGCTAGCAAATGATAGGATGGGTTCTTTGGTGCCAACCTAGTTGGGATCATTTACCTCATTGTGATGCTCCTGCACTCCTCTTTTCTTTATTGGTGTAATTTCTTTCGTACCTTGTACTAGCTTTTACATCAATGAAGTTTCTTTTTTTGCTGATCAAAAAAAAAAAAAAAAGAAGATATGACTATATTCATTTAATTCATATTAAGTGATATTTATTTATTCAATTACCTACTTGATAGGTTAGTAATGGATTAGAATTAATAATGAATTTTGTGAAATAATTTAATCATGAAATCTCATAAAATAAAAGGTTAATAAAGGCCAATCACTTGATTGGGCGAGAGAGAGGGTAACAATTAATGATCTTCCCTCTTGTACCAAGTTTATAGCTTCTTGAGAGTTTGATTCTATGATGATATGAGGATGCCACTAATCCCAAGCAATTAGAAGACTCAAAGCTTAGCCACAAGTGCAAATGCCTAGCCTATTTATTAGTTAAATTCTAAAATCCACTTGCCATCACTATCTTGAATAAATTTGTCTATTTATGGTTTTAAAAGTAAAATCTTGAGATAAATTATATTTTTCTCCTTTTACTTTTATCTAAATTTCTTTGTAATATACACAGAGGGTGGAACAAAAATGATGGAATCAACACACAATCAAGAAATAGAATTTAAAGCTAAACTGAAATCACAAAGGGCCAATAAATTTTAAAGCATCATCAAAAGTTTTATGGAATTAAAAATTCTATTCTGAAGCTAGCTGCAAAAATCCAAGGCACCTAAAGATTTTTACACATAACAAGTTAATTAGATTATTCTCTATTTTTTATTTTCCATTCTCTATTTTTTTACCATCCCAATAAAGTTTCACGTTCAATTAGATGTTTTAAATTAAGGTTAAAATAAACTATTGAGACAATAATTTCTTTACAAGTATGAGTATCATCAAAGCACCATCGTAAATAAATATATTCACAAACATATATAAATGTCATACAAAGGTTCAAATAAGTGATAAAAAGCACATTCAAGAAATAAAATAATAATAATAAAAAAAAAACATGAATTATTAACAAAAAGTAAATTTTCAAATTCGGTGTACTTTAAATATTACAATCTAAGAGACATTTTCAAATTTTATTTTATTTTATTTATTTATTTGTTTTTCTGAACTTGGCCTTCCTAATATTTGTAGATAATTTTATCTAATTTTCAGATCATTTTTCATAAGTGAGATAACTTTCCTAGATTTTTAATTATTTAAGAAATACTCCAACGCTTTCCAAATTCGTCAATTGTTACGAAAATCGAATTTTCTCTCAAAGCACTCACTCTTTTTCAATAAAACTTTTTTCTCTTGAAATCTAACACTTCAAGGAAGGTTTTGATATAAAAATGAGGTCAAGGAGATTTTTCTGCAGTTTTCTAGAATTTTTGAAAGTGGTCTGGAAATATTGGTCTTTCATGCACAACACTTGAATTAAGAAGAGTAATAGAAAATGAGGAAAACCATGAGAAATTTTCCATTTTTCTTTATGATGAAAACATGCTAAGTAATATATAAACAACTCGGATTTTTAGATTGAATGTGTGCCTTTGGAAATAATGTAACAAATGGATAGAAAATGATAACCTTGTTTCATTTTAAGAGAGAATAGATGCAAGGTGTGTAATGCCCCAAATTTCTAGCCCAAATAATAATACAACAATCATGGCTCTTTAAATAAAAACCGAATATAAATCTCCAAACTTACATTACATGATACAATAGTTCTTCATGCAACAATACATTAATCCAACAACAAGTAAATAAATAAATAAATATCCCCAAGGGTTTACAAGTTTCCAAGGGTTGAGCTTGGTTATACAAAACGGTTATTCAAACCCACACACATACAAGTCTTGGCTTACACACAGAGTTACAGCAAAATGAGAGTCTCGTACTCTCAACACACATTTCCTCGCCTTTAGCTAGGCGGCATCACCACATCTTTTCCTGCACAAAAATCCTGTAGGTTGAGTATAAAGCCCAGTAGGAAATCCTTAACAAACTATATACATTTTATACAAGTCTCAAGAGATGAAATGCACATGACATGCTATGCCATTTTGAAAGAAAATCACATCTTCCTTTTTGAAAACCATCATGCTCAATGATGTCATGCAATTTCAATTCTTCAAAACTTAACAATTCATTTCAAGAGCGGTAAATACGACTCTGGTAATCCCTAGGTCGGTGTCTACAAGTAGACTATACAAGTACTACCAATTTGTCATTTTTACCGATATTAACTGGAAGGCTCGACACCTATCCGCGCGAGTTTTCAGTTTTTCACCCCGGACTCTCAGGCCAACTTATTCAATATCATCTACACCACCTATCAAGACTTACCAACTTATTTACCCTAAAACCATTCCATAAAAATTTGTTTCTCAACATTTTTTTCTCAATGCAAGTTTTCAAATCAACTTTCAAAGTTTAATGTAATCAAATGAATTGATATGCCAATAACAAAAGATGAATATAAATACTTTTATTCCAATTCATCATCCAAGGAATAACACAATTCCCTCTTCTCAAGTATCCTCAACAATTAGTCATTTCAAGACTATTTCAACGTTTTGAACAATAATTTTCAAAATGAACAACAATTCACATATTCCCTAAAATTCATCATTTATATAAATATGTATAAGAAAATTTCTAAATATCCATTTTATTTTGACACAAAATAAATATAACAATATCATTCATGGATTTTCAATATCTTTTAAAAAAATCTCCAAATTCTAGGTTTTCACACGAAAACTATACAACTCAAATCTTTTGAAAGAAAACTTTCCAAAAATCATCTTTTCTTCAATCAACGAAGATTAAAACCCAGAAGATCATTTTAAAAGAACAAGAGACAAACCCACTTTCAAAATCGCTCAACTTCTTGAATCAACAATCAATTTTCAAAGCTATCGAAAGATGATTTCGAAAAGCATATAGATCTTGTAAAAAAAAAATATATATATATATAACTCTAAGAAAATCCCTACCTCAAGTTTTGAAGAAGAAATGAGATGAAACCCCCAAAAATCAACGATGTTGAAACTCGATCTTCACTGCACACAACGAAGCCCTTGAGAAGTTAACCAACTTTGATAAAGAACTTATGGCAGAACTTTAATGGATCTGGAGAAATCAAGGTTTTGATCCAATTTGGTGTAGGAAAATGTAGAGAGAAGGGAGATGAAAGGGCCTTTAGAGAGAGAGAGATACAAAAGTGATTTGAAATATCAGATTCACGAACTGATATAACATGGTCTGCTCGAGCGTGGAAAGCCCTGCTCAAGCGCCAAATACACTTTCCCAGTACTTTTGCAGACATGTCAAACTTTTGAAACCAAACATTCTCCGCTCGAGCGCATAAACAGTCGCTCGAGCAGACAAGCAACTTCTAATGTATTTTGCATTTTTGTTTTGAGGGCGCTGCCCCTCAACTCCGCCAAGGCACTGCCCTAAGACCTGCTAAGGGGCGCTACCCCCTGGACCCCTACGAGCTGACCGGGCAGCTCGATCCCCGCCAAGGGGCGCTGTTCCCTGGACCCCTGCGAGCTGACTGGGCAGCTCGATCCTCGACATACTCAGCGAAGTGGCAAAACTGGGATCGCTACAAGATGACAATCAAGGCTTAACTCTTCTTATTTAAACACATGAACACCATATATACACTTTTGAAATTAATAGTTGAAGCCTCTTATATCATGTATTTGAATAAGAAAATAAAACAGGGGGTTATGTTGTGGCTTACTTGTTTGCTAGATTTGCTAAGGTTTTGGTGTGTTGAGTGTGTAGAAAATGCTAGGTGGATGGTTAGTATTTGCGCTCTCAAAAACCAATTTGTTGACTTTATTAACTGATTAAATAAATTGCTTGGCATTTTATTTTTCACTTTTGTATATTATTCTAAGTAATGTTATATTTAATGTTACATATGATGTGAACATAAGGTCCCTTAGGTAACATTATAGAAAAACATACTAATGGTTAATGAACCAAAAGCTGGGAGTCATGATTCTTCGGTGCCCTGTAGACCCAATTAATGTTCTAGGCTATGGTTATTGATTAGGCATCGAACTACTATGGCCTACACCTATTTTGCTGCTATAGGATAGAATGATTAACTTCATCATTAGGTAGTGACCTTAAACAAATAGGTGAGTGCTATGCAATAAGTACATGCACTAAATAGGATCAATTTTGAGAACACTTATGGAATGATCACTGTTAGTTTAATAGGTAGTTCTATTACAATGTACTTATTTTCCTTTGACCTGAGAGACTTGTATAAATTAATTAACTATTCATTTAACTTTGATATTGTTAACAGGTGATGCCGAGCCAAAGGCTATAAGCTGACATGTTGGGTTATGTGAGTGGTAATTGATTTATATATGTGCTTAACATGGTATCCACCATTCTCAAAGTAAGAAAGTATATTCAAGTAATTTTTTCTGTTAATGTTGGACCAAAGAAAACTGACCGGTAACTTTTTTATAAAAATATTTTTATTTGTACATATATAATTATAAAAGTATATTTTTGAAAAATGCTTTTGGGGTCCAATTAGAAGAAGGAAAAATTTAGAATTCACCTACATGAGCTAAGGTTTTTGATAGTGATAAATTACCTAGTAGCTCATGCGGAATATAGTTTGGTTGAACGAAGTTTGTGACCAATTGTAAGAAAGGGCCTCACTTGTAATTCTCTACTTTTAGAGATTTAATTATAATGTGTTGATGGAGATTATTACAATAAGTGGAAGTTCTATATTATCTATTTAAAAGATAATTAAATGAAAAATTGAATAGGTTGTATCCTGCAAATTCAAAATAAAAGATACATCTTTTATTTTATACCCATAACTAAAAGATAGAGATCCCTAAGGATCTCACCTACATGCAAACTCTATCATGTGTTGTGTATATATCAGACATATTTGATACAAAAAATTAGCCATCAGAATTTTTAAGGTCTGTAGAAAAATACACACAAAAATAAAAGCAAGAGGGTGGAAGGTAAATCACTTTGGAGGCGAAACACTTGAATCGGTTGGTGAGGTACTAACAACAACACGCTTGGATTGAGGTATTTTAGATTGTATAATCAGGTGGTGTTTCTTTGAATTTTTTTTTTTTCAAATAAAACTTTTTCCGCAAACTTTCGTTGGTATCAGAGCCATGCTACTTTTGATTGCATGAATCTATATATTTTTGTTGTCTTGCTTGATTTCCAATTGTATAATTTATGAATATATAATCTATGTTCTTTTCACATGCAATATGAAATCTTAATTATCGTAGGTTTTGTGCATTATAGTTAATTAACAATAAAGTAGTTTTTTTTTTTTAATTTCTTTTGTTGTTGTTCTTTCATTGTTTTGATATCACGAGATGATCTATTAGGTTTGTCTTCATTTTGATGATACTGTGTTAAAAAAAATTCAAAAAAAAAAGAGACAGAAACAGGAAGCATAAATGATAATAATAATAATAATAACAATAATAATAATAAAATCGGTTGGTTTCGGTAAGGCATGATTACAGTTTCACTGGTGATAGTGAAGTTCAGCAGACCATTTTGGAGCTTCTCAATCAACTGGATGGATTCGAAGCATCTAACAAAATCAAAGTTTTGATGGATACAAATCACATTGACTTTTTGAATCAGGGCTCTTGAATGATTACAGTTTCACATAGAACCTTATGATCGGCAACATAATAAAAATAAATAAATAAAATCGGTAAGTTTCAGTACGACATTTCACAAACTTTCAAATAAGTTTTTTATTATTATTTATTTTTTTACTGTTGATGGCATGTAGCCATATTCATGATTACAAATATATATTTTTTTAAGTTGGTTTGATGTTACTGTATGATAGCATGTAAATTGGTTTGCTAATTTATGGGGATGAATTAGTTATAAAAGTTATTGGTACCTCATTTTAATGATTAAGTGTTAAATAGGATTATTTTAAGAAAATAATGTCTATGGCCCTACATTATTAGTAAACAAAAGGGTCGGTTGTGTTTTAATTAATTAGTTTGTTTTTATTTATTTTGTGAAAATTATAGGTGTGACTAGTGGGAGTGTTAGCTAAAATGAAGGCATAATCTTATATGTTCATGCTATGTATCTAAATAATGGTTTGCACTTAGAAAAATACTATATGGTAACCAAAAGGTGTCATATGAGTTGATTTGGAGGTTAAAAGAAAAATTGAGAGTCATAAATAAATTTAATTTTTCTAAAAGAAAAAAGAAAAATGATAACATGAGATGATATTATGATGGGTAATAGCTACCCATCCATTCACGGTATGTTCATTTATTTCAAAATAAATTTTTGTACATGTAGGATTGGTTTTCCAATGCTCACTATGAATGTTTTAAATATAAGTGTTATATTTGTGGGGTTATAAATTGTTTATGATTTTTTGAATGATAATTGTAGTGAACATTACCATAATAGATTCAAAATCCCGCATGTTATGGATTTATATACAATGCAACACTTATATTCTTTAGACACATGTTTTAATTTTTAATTTTTTAACATATGCAGTTCAGAATGACCAACTTCAATCCTTTGTCTAAAATTTCTTGATGATAATCGTTTGATTGGACCAAATTGTGTGGATTGGAAGAAAAATTTAACAATTGTCCTCAATGTTGAAAAACTGAACCATGTCCTAACCATTGATCCACTTGCCTTCCTTAGGACGGATACCACTGATGAACAACATGCTACATATTGGCCTCAATGACCAATGTGTTGCAAAATGCAAAATGAGGGTGTTTCTTTCTACTGCAAAAGACATGATGGTTAATTTGAAAGAAATGTTTGGAGAACAGAGCAAAAGGGCACGCCAAATTGCCATGAAATGTTTGATGTCCACCAAAATGGTGGAAGGTACTCCAGTACGGGAACATATTCTGAAAATGATATCTTTCATTAACATACTGGAAACTTTGGGTGCATATATTGAGGGTGAAACTAAAATTGATGCGATCCTTTCATCTTTACGAGATTATTATAATCAGTTTATTTTGAATTACAATATGAATAAGATGATTGTTACACCATCAAAGTTGCTCAATATGTTACAAGTAGCAAAGGAGGATCTTATTAAAAAGAGCCAACCCACTGTGATGATGGGTGAGAAGGAAGGTCCTAGAAAATTCAAGCCTAAGGGCAAGAATATTTTTAATAAGAAACCTATGGGCTCTAAATTCTCTGGAAAAACACAAAGTGTTTTTAAAAAGGGCATAGATAAAAAGAAAAGCAAAGGAAATTGTTTCCATTGTGGAAAGCCTGGCCATTGGAAGAGAAACTGCCGTCATTATTTAGCAATATTGAAAAAGGACAAACCTTCGGAAGGTATGTTAAATTTGTTTGTTATTGAAACCAATTTATTGATTGGTCCTCCTAATGCTTGGTGTGTAGACTCTGGTGTGACCTCACATATTTGCAATATGTTGTAGGGGTTCAAGGAGATCAGAAGGCTTAAGGAAGGGGATGATAATAAAGTTGGGAACAAGTGCAACAGTTGTTGCAGTTTCCATAGGAACTTTTTATTTGGAATTATCATTTAATAGGACTCTAGTTTTAGAAGATTGTCTATTTGTGCCAGACATCCGTAGAAATTTAATTTCTGTTTCAAAGTTAATTTTGTTGGGATATTGTTTTTCCTTTTCTTTGGAAGTTGTTATTTAGCACAATGACAAATTTGTGGTTTCTGGCATTTTAATAAATGGTCTTTATTTATTAGTCCCATTGATAATTCTATTAATTGTGTTGAGAATGATATATCCACTGGTATGTTACCTCTTAAAAGAAAAAAGGATGTTAATCAAACTTACATGTGGCACTTGAAACCTGGTTATATCAATTTAGAATGTCTAACTAGATTGGTTAAGGATGGGCCTTTAGATTTTTTGAAAATTGAGCCTTATCCAATTTGTGAGCCCTGCTTACAAGGAAAAATGACTAAAATTCCATTTCTACGAAAAGGAATTAGAGCCACAAAAGATTTGAGATTAATACACAGATGTTTGTGGTTTAATAAATCACATTGCAATAGGTGGTTTTTACTATTTTTTTACATTCACCGATGATTATTCTAGGTATGGTTATTTGCACCTAATCAAACATAACTCTGAATCCTTTGAAAAGTTCAAGAAATTTTGTAGTGAAGTAGAAAAACAACTTGAAAAAAGCATCAAAGCTCTTTGATCAAATTGTGAGCAAGAATACCTTTTAGATGATTTTCGAAATTATTTAAAAAAGAATGATATCATATCTCAATTAATCCCCACGGGCACACCACAAAATAATGGGGTGGCTAAAAGAAGAAATTGAACCTTATTAGATATGGTTCGTTCAATGATGAGCATGTCAGAACTGCCAATTTCCTTTTGGGGATTTACATTAGAAACTGATATTTATTTGTTAAATAGAGTTCCTACTAAACCAGTTCCTAAAACTCCACATGAATTATGTACTAGGAAAAAGCCTAGTCTAAAGCATATTAGGATATGGGGTTGTCCAGCACATATGAAAAAGCAATATGTTGATAAACTGGAATTGAGAATTGATAGATGCATTTTCATTGGATATCCTAAGATGGCATTTGGTTACTATTTTTATAATCCTAAAGAACAAAAAATTATTGTTAGCAGAAATACTATTTTTTTAGAAGATGATTATATTTTCAAAGAAAATAGAACAAGAATTGTTCTTAAAGAAGTAACTGACATTTCAATGGATAGGGCAAGTAGTCAAAGTGAAGGACAAATAAGTAAGTCCACTGAACCAATTGTTGCACAAGAACCTCGGTGTGGTAAAAGGATCATTACACCTCTAGTTAAGTTATCACTATTAAATGAGATTTATTAGATGGAATCAGAATTGTCTGATGATAATCCATTTACATACGAAGAGGCAATTAAAGACAAAGATGCTGGGCATTGGCAAAAAGCCATGGAATCTGAAATGGACTCAATGTATTCTAATAAGGTTTGGACCTTAGTTGTAACGCCCTCAAAATAAACCCATTATATGTATATCATCAACATGTATTACTTAAAGAAAACAATTTATTTATTCATTCATCAGAGTATTACTAAATAAAAACATTACATGTAACATCAAATTAAATACCCTATGGGCTTACATCTCTCCAAGCCAACACTTGGATACAAAAAAATGAGTTCTAACTCAAATACAAATAAAGCCCTAGGCTTGATTATTTATCAAATAAAAACAAACAACTAAAGATAGTCTTCAAAATCCAAATCCTTCCAAGCTAAGTCCTGGGAGGTAGCTTATCACCTGGACCTGAAAATGATGTTCCCATAAAGGGTGAGCCACAGCCCAGTAGAAATATACTAAACCAAATATAAGCATTGAATAAAGCAATAGCATTCAATAGATGGTTAACCAAGATAATCAATTACATCATTATACAGTTTCATGACACTAATGCCTAAGACATGTTTTACTTTCCAACTTTATCCATATGGCTCAGAACCTGGCCAATCTTTCAACAGTGAACCGTACATAATATATTCACATTCATCCAGTGTCAACAAACAGATGAGACTCAGGCTCAAATCAAAACACTTCATACTTCCAGTTTGATACACATTTTAGTGCTGTATCAATAAAACACTTCAATATAAATAAGCACACATAAAAGTGATGCTAATGGAGTCCATCCCCTATCTCCTCCCAAACAAAATCCGGTTTAGAGGTCCATCTCCTATCTTCCCCTAAACCGTGGAGTACATCCCCTATCTCCTCTCACACAAAACAATCTATGCAAACACATAACATATACAACACACAATCAATACACATAATGCCTGTATTAATTTAGCAGTCAAAATTGATGACTTAATCAATGATTAGTTTCAGTTATCCCTAATCCACATGCAGTGTCTACAACAAGCACGACTATCCTCCACCGATAGCCCAAAACAGTTATTTCTAGACTTGGAAATAAATATACCAACAATTCAATAGACGAGTGATTTAAATTAACCAACTACGCCATTTAATCAATGAATTCCCCAATTTCATGAATTTAACCATATTTTCCCAATTCCAAGAATTAATTATACAAATTAATTTATTATTACAACTAGGGTTTTTCCCAAAATTACCAAAGCATTCCCAACATATCAAAATACCAAAACTTAGAACAAAACTTATAGAATGAAGTAAGAAATCCCTACCTCGAAGAAAACAACCCAAATGGTGAAGACAGAGATGAGTGCCCAAATACCAATGTGCTCCAAATCGCCAAATGTTCAGATTAAATGAAAGCCCTCGACTCCCTCTATCTTTTTAATAAAGCAACTAGGGTAGAAACACACTCTAAATAGATCAAACCTAAGAAAGAAGGTGAGTAGGGGGAGAGAGAAGTCGGACCTAGGGTTTGGAATAAAAAAGAAGATGAAAAAGACTGATCAAAACCCGCTGCTGCGTATATAAACTAGACAGGCTCGCTTGAGCGAAGACTTGGTCGCTCGAGCTACCAGACACAGAAAAGCTACGCTCGAGCCAAGGAAGCCTTGCTCGAGCCAACAACCAAAAGCTCGCTCAAGCGAAAAAAAACTCGATCGAGCGAAGAACTCAAACCCTCAGGTCTGTAACCAGACACACGCTCGAGCGAAGGAACTGTCGCTCGAGCGAAGAACGAACTAACTCGCTCGAGCGAAGAAAAGCTCGCTCGAGCCAAGAATGCAAAGCTAAAGGTCCAAACCAGACGCAAACTCTCGCTCGAGCTACCAAACCCCGGCTCGAGCGAAGAACCAAAAACAACAGCTCGCTCGAGCGACAAACTCCTCGCTCGAGCGAAGATCCAAAATTCTGGACAGCAACACTTGGTTTCTAAACCCAACCAACCTGAAACAAACCTGCCCAACACATCCTATAATTCCAAATGAGAAAATAAGGGACAACAACAACAATTATACAATGACAGAATCTACGGAACCTAAGTCCGGATACAACAATCAAATGGGAAAAGACTGGGGTCGCTATATTAGTAGGTATTAAACCCATAGGTTGCAAATGGGTATATAAAAGAAAATTAGGACCCAATGGAAAGGCAGGGACCTACAAAGCAAGACTAGTGGCCAAAGAGTATAAACAAGAGGCTGGTAATGATTATGAAGAAACTTTTTCGCTAGTAGCCATGCCAAAGTCCATAAGGATTCTTTTGTCAACTGCTACACACTATGATTTTGAAATTTGGCAAATGGATGTTAGAATTGCATTCTTGAATGGCTATATTCAAGAAGAAATTTATATGTTAAAAATCTTAAAATTCTCGAGATATTGATTTGTGATTATGTATCAATTTTAAATAGTAAATAATAATCCCAATCAAACAATCAAAAGATAAATCGACACAACGATTTAACATGAAAAAACCATAATTGGAGAGCCTTCAATTGTGAAAAAAAAAATCACAGGCAAAAGCCACAAAACAATCCACTAAAAAGGCAAAAAGGAATTACACAAGTGTACTATCAATTACCTAGTGAATCCACGCCCGAATTGAACTCACCCCTATATGCCTCTTCCACCACCGTCTTCACCTTAGAATTGTCTTGCCCAACATTGAATCACAATGCCAATGTTGAATCCACGATGATGAGCCACTCCAGAATCCACCAAAGCTTCAGGCTCAAGTTCCACGGAATCCACTAAAGAACAACTCTCTCTTTGTGAATAAAAGAAAATAAACAAACCCTTGATGATATTGATATGAAATTCACGGATCCATCGATCACTCTTAAACTATCAAGGAAATACTCAGAAAGCACCCTCCAATATAAAACATTTTGTATCTTGTTCTTCTCTAAAAATCTAGACGGCTCTAATCCTAGAAACAGTGAACAATGCACTTTATAGAAAACAAGATTGCGCAAACTACTCGAGTAGTGTGACTAAAGGCGATGTGTCATGACCCAAACTCGCCCCTATAGGTTCAGCATCGTAATCGGCCAATAATTCTAGGATTACCAAAGGCCTTTGACCTGAATATCAAAATAATAGAAGAGCTGCGGAAGCAAATATAGAAACATACATAGTCCATAGAGCTGTGCAGACGTACATGAGACAGAAATTTTAAACTTAATTATACACATAAGATGTATAAGTCTTGCATCATCTTACATGTAGTGTCGTAAGGGACTTAGCCCAATGTACACATAACCAAAACAAAGCAAAAACATCCTTGTACATGATCCAAAAACATTTCATTTCTACAACTGGGAACCTCTCCAGGAGGCATAACAGTTAGCTGACATGACTCTGAGACTCCAGGTCATCAACTCTGAGCTTGGTCACGCGTCTGGTCACCTACATACATATAATAAATAGTGAGCGAAAGCCCAATGAATAATAACAAAGTAAAGGTTTTAACTGAATGATGCCCATAACAAATATAGCTTTCAATTCTCTTTTCGAAACAAAAACATAAGCATATTCATATCAGAAACAAAGTCATAATCATATTCATATCATGCGTGGTACATCCATTAGCATTAACATATCTCTTTGGTCAAGCTTATCGAGTTCTGTAATGGAACCTCCGGTATCGGGTAACATATCTCATACATGGGTCATGGTATTGTCTCCCCCGGGCAAGGGCCTGGGCCACGGTATTGTTTTTCCCAGGCGAGGGCCTTATGACCATAAACCACAGTATTATTTCCCCTAGGCGAGGGCCTCTGCTAAGGATACCACATAGATATTTCAAAGAATTGGATTATCATTCATGTAATCACAAAATAGCCCTTTGTATCATTCGGAAACAGTTTATATCATATAATGGTCAGAAAGTACTTCATATTGAACATAGCTTTACTAAGTTATCACTCACAGATAATTTCACAAATAGCTTCGATAGCAAACCAATGGATCAACAGCTCATGGCGCGTGACCTACACAAACATAACAGATACACATATTGAAACACACGCCTGGATAGTACTTATTCTTAATGTGTTTTTAAGCCTTAGCCTCATTATCATATCTTAATCATGGCCTAGGAATGCCTATGATGCAATGAGGATGCCAAAACATACTATTCAACACTTAGCCAAAATTGCTGAAAACAGGGTCCTCGCTTGAGCGCAACTTCCTTTACTCGAGCGGAGGGTCAAAAATGTGAGTGGTCGCTCGAGCGCAACTTTCTTCGCTTGAGTGGTTTGTAAACTCTGCAAAAGTACTGGTTGTGTGATTTTTCTGCTTGATGTATGCTCAACGGTCACTCAAGCGTGAGACTAAGGTCTTTGCTCGAGCGCAACTCTTGTCGCTCGAATAGTCTACAAAATGTGTAAACTTCTGGGAGCATGCATTTTATGCTCGAGCCAACTTTTGGTCGCTCGAGCGGAAGTACAACACACTGAGTGGTTGCTCGAGCATAGAGGAGAGGCAGAATTATGGAATTTCTAGATTTGCTCCCAAGCTCAAAACTTGATTTCAAAGTTGAAAATCATGGTCTTTTGGGCCAAAAACTAAAGGAAACTAGTGTAAACTTGCAAAACATGATGAATTCAAAAATCATTTCGCAAAATCAAGGCCCAAAGCATGCCAATTCTTCCAAATTCAAACTCGAACTATGAAAACAATACATGAACTTAACATGCAAGTATTTTCTTGACTTCAAAGCTTCCAAAACATGATCAAATGAGGTGTTTAACTCAAGGGCATGTTGAATTCTTAGAACAAGACCAAAATATGGTCATGCAAAGGGAAATTCTTTGAAATCAGCTTCTCAATGCCATGAATTATGCATGCATGCATGGTTTGAGTTACAATTCCACAATTCTAGCTTAATTCTCATGTCATTCCACCTCTTTCACTTGAATTCTTACATGAACTAACTCAATTATACAACTAAGGGTTGGATTTCTTACCTTAGGTGCTTAATGGTGTTCTAAAGGTCCTTGAGATTCCAAATCCAAACCTTCAATTCTCCACAATTCTTCTACCAACTCTTGAGTTCAAACTCTCTCTAGGCTTCCCTCTCTCACTTCCAGGTTTTTGCTCTCAAGGAAATGAAATGAGAGTGTAAAAAGGCACTCTAGGGCCCACTTATGCCTTATAAAAGCTCAAATAGAAAGGCTTAATTAATGGTTACTCAATTGACATTAATTATTTTAATTTAATTCGTTCTGAATCGAATTTTAAGCTAACCTACCATAAAATTCTAAAATTTTCAATAAACACACAAACCAAGTCAATTTCATGATCAGATACCGATAAGGCTTTCAATTCACAAAATATAACCGAACACAAATAAATATTCCTACGCAAAACAGATAAAAACTCATATAGCACATACCACATGCAATTAATGCAAATTTGCACCTTAATTTCTTATTAGGCATTCTTAATCATGGTTTAACGGTTAATCATAGGTCGGGGTTGTTACACAGTGAGAAACATATAAGCTAATCGGCCGAGCGCAACTTTCACCGCTCGAGCGGTAAAACTTTCTTCTTAGAAGTTCAGGCGCTCTACAAAAGTATTGGATGATCTGTTTCTTAGAAGTTCACCACTCGAGCAGTCAAACAATTTTAACTGCATTTTTGCTTTTTGCTTTTGGGGCGCTGCCCTGAACCCGATCCTCAACATAGTCAGCGAAGTGGCAAACATGAAAGAATTAAGATCACAAACTCCTCTGTAAGGCACAATTCGGGTTGGATTCGTATCTAAATACTCATAGCCTCACTGAAATAAAAGATTGAAAAAAATTACAACTGAAAGGAGTTTTGTCAAACGGGATTACCAATAACAATAACTTAGCATGCACCAACCATAAGGTTTTATATCTCATGGTGAAGAAAATAAAGTGTGCAAATTAACAAGCTCCATTTATGGTCTCAAGCAAGCATCTCGGAGTTGGCATATTTGTTTTGACAAGGCAATGAAATTGTTTGGTTTCTCACAAAATATGAATGAACCTTGTGTTTACAAGAAGGTCAGTGGGAGTGCTAAAGTATTTTTGGTTCTCCATATTGATGACATACTACTTATTGGGAATGATGTAGGAGCAATGTCATCAATTAAAGTTTGGTCATCTAATCACTTTGCAATGAAAGACCTTGGTGAAGCTAGTTATATACTCGGGATCAATTTGTTTAGAGACTGAAAGAAAAGATTACTTGGTCTTTCACAATTATATTAACAAAGTCTTGGCAAGATTTAGGATGCAAGATTCCAAGAAAGGGTTCCTACCCTTTAGGCATGGAATTCATCTCTCTAAGGAAATGGCACCAAAAACACAAGAGGAGAGAGTGAAAATGAGAAATATTCCTTATGCTTTGACAATGGAAAGTCTCATGTATGCAATGCTTTGTACTAAGCCTGACATTTGTTACGTAGTGAGAATTGTGAGTAGATACCAATCCAATATAGGTCCAGAGCATTGGATAATAGTGAAACACATTTTGAAATATTTGAAAAGGACTAAACACTATTTTCTAGATTTCTTTTTTATTTTTAGTTTTATACTTAGTATGATTTTAAAATTAAACTATGGTTTGTAAGTTATTCAATATATGGACATTTAATTTTGATTTATACCTTTACTTTTGACATTAAATGTTAATTGTAGATTGAACCTTAACAAATTAACCATTTAATTAATTTTTACATTACTCTAAATTAAAAATAAATATTCTTTTACAAGCGTATGAAACCATATCTATACCCTACTTTTTTTTAATTTTACCATATCAAGGTACCCTTATCATACTAGTACCAATATTTATACTCCTAACCGTGTTTCATAACAAATTATCAACTTCCTCAAAAGATATATTTTTCTAGTGATAATATAAAATTCTTAGGGTACACAATAATTCCAAGTTCTATAGATTTAAAAAAAAAAAAAAATCAAAGAAAGAAGTTGATAATATAGCATTAACATTCTTAGATGATAGTTGTCTACGAACCGATAATTTATAAAATCTTGTCCCCTATCAAATTTCGGGCCATGAAGTCATAAAGCTTAAGCATATACTCGAAGAAAAAACAAAACACACACACACACACCACCATCAAAGCATATGGGTGGGAGGGTGTAGTGTGAGGCGATTGGTTCACTTGGTGAAGGTTGATCCCACACAAACCCAAAAAAATGCAGCTATTACTGCACTGCTGAATCCATCCACATACAAACCCACAAAATAGAGAATCATAACCATTAACACAATAAGGTAATAGGAAATGCAATTATACAGATGAGTTGATCTCAGCCGTTCTAACTAAACATTTTAGTAAAAAAATTACTATAAGTTGTCACATCACTCTCTGTTTTCTGCACATTTTTTCGTAAAAAACTAAAAAGTTACTAAAATATCATATTCCCAAATGAAGCCTAAATGTAACAAAATTATATTATGCCCAAAACAATGCCTCCTCTCTCAAGCCTTGAGTTCTCCACCTCCAATTGTCAATTGTTGAACAGTTTCAGCCCAACAGTGCAAGCCTAAAATTATAACCCAAAAAATTTAATCATCATCATGAATAATTTAACTACAAACAACAGCGAGAATGGTGAGTAGAGGAAAATTGAAAAAATAAACAAATCTAGATTATTGTGTTCTTCATTTACAAAGCATATTTAATATTATAATTAATAACATAATGAAAACACCATTTAGAAAAGCTGCATTCATGGTTTAATAGAAAAACTAAAGCTACCATCCATGTGTAATTGTGTTTTATACATCTTTAATTATTTGCTTGAAATCATAAAGCTTTACTTGATTCCACTGTAATTCAAAGAACTACATAATGAACAAACCAAAATAATTTTAAAAATAAAAAAATGGGGAAATTACAAAAAAAAAGAAAAAAAAACAAGGTTTAGCGCCTTTTTCAAATTAAACCCTTGGTTTCCAATTTGGACAATTTGTACCCCACCATTCCACCTGTGTTGCAATCTGATCCCTCCGTCCATCCGTCTCTATTAGTTGCCGGAAGACTGATTTGGGCGCCAAGATTGCCCTAATCTTTGAGGTTTATAGCAAAAGACACCCCTCTATTGCGATTTATGGCTTCATGCAACCCACCTAGTGCGATTGGTGATTCATCCCGTGATTGAAGCCACGCATCAAAGGAAGACAACAATTTCATAGTTGATTTTCCAAAAATCTTTGGACTCTAAGATAGAGGTAAGAAATGGGTTGATTTTGGTTGTTTTATACGGGCTTTCTGAGTTCTTTTTCCTCCATTGTTGACCTTCCTTTTTTTTTCTCCATTGTTGACCTTCTTTTTGTCTGCGTTGTTGACTTTTTGTCCGCATTGTTGACCTTTTTTTCTCCATTGTCATGGGAACTGTTTTCTATTCCATCAAAGTGAAAGATAAAAATGAGTAAAGGTAATAGTTGGGGTGGAAACAATTGGGGTGAGTTGACTCGTTGCAGCTGTGGGTTAAGAGCGAATATCAAAACTTCGTGGACTCATGCTAATCTTGCTAGGAGGTTTTTGGGTTGTCCTAATTATGGAGTAAGTGTATACAATTTTTTAGTATTTATAGAAAAAAATTCAGTATTTTCAGTAATGACATGAACACTTGCGCAACTTTGTTTATGTTTGATTGCAATTACAAAAGAATGGGGCTTGTGGTTTCTTTTCCTAGTACGATCCACCCACATGTACTCGTGGTAGACAAGTTTTGCCGAAGTTGGTGGATAAGGTTGCAACACTAAAAGAATTTGTCAATGAGGTTTCAAAATTAGAGGATGTTGTTCAACGTTATCGTGCACTACAGAAGTGGCTTGTCATTGCCTTGATTGCTACATTGCTTACGAATGGACTGTTTGTACTCCAAAATATTTGAAGGAAAACTTGTGTTTAGGCTTGCTATGTAATTGATAATATTTGTTTTGGCTAGGTACATTACTTCCACAATGTGTAATGCTTTTGTTGAACAATGGCAATGTCAATTGTGTTTGGTTTGAAATGGTGAAATGGTTTGTTATCAATTGCAATGCTTTTGTTTTGTAATGGGGAAATGGCTTGTGCAATGCTTTTGTTTTGTAATTGTGAAATGTAAATAAAATGTTTGGTTTGAAATGGTTTGTGCAATGCTTTGTTTTGTAATTGCAATGCTTTTGTTATCAATTGGTGAAATGGTTTTTTTTTGTAATGGTGAAATGGTTTGGATGTGTTTGTCCCCAGCTTCAGCATGTTGTCCCTACATTCATGTACAATGATAATAACCATACAAGCATGATTAAAATTGAAGCCAACCAATTGAAGCAAAAACCTGGTTTCACATAACCATAAGAACCACAACAAAGCAAGCATAACAAGCTGTTATTTTCCCACATGAACTTAGAACATAATTGAAGCCAACCAAACATTGGGGTTTCAACCATTCAACCATTGAAGTATAATAACCATACAAGCATTGTTCAAGGTTTCATAACCCATATATACAGCATAATTGTTCAAAAAGCCTATTTTAATTACAAAAGTGGTGAGTAAGGTAAGATAAACCATGAGCATTCAAAAACCCCATGAATATTGCAAAAACCCTATTTTAATTACAAAAGTGTTCAAAACCACTTGTTCACACTAGACTGGTTGCCTATTGCTTGCTTCTTGCCTATGTCTGTTGTTGCTGATGTTGTCCTTTTCCTTGGTTGCCCATCAGTTGATTCTTCAACACCACTTACTGCTGCTGGCCTCTTCCTAGATTGGCAACCATCAGCTAGTGCTTGGCTGCTCCCATCTTCCCCAAATAACGCAGCTGTCCTAAAGCCCATGAATGTCTGCAAAAGAAGTTTGTAATTAGTAACATGTATTATTTATTACTAAATTAATGTTTATTTACTTTCATTCAATGGAATACTTGCACTACTATTGGATTTCCCAGAAGGTCCACTTTTCTTTCCTTTCAATGGACCCTTACAAGTCCTTTGATTGTGACCTTAACAACCACATTTAAAGCATTTTAGGGTAGACTGCCTCCTCTGTAACTTGTATAGATTCTTAGGTTCATCTGGGTCCCTAACTCTATGTTTGGAAGGCCTACCAGTTCGTCTTTTAAGCTTGGGAAGTAGAAGAGGGTGACACCCTATTTTAGGCCACAGATCTGGCCCATCCACTGGATTAATCAATGGCTCATAAGTCCTCAAATAAGTTTCCTTGTTAAAATATGCATGAACATAATCTTCAACCCTCTCCTTCTTAATAAATATAGCAACTACCCCATGGGGACAAGGGATTCCAGTGAGGTTTCACTTGAAGCATGTGCATGTCCTATTCTCTAAGTTCACTACATACCCATCCCCTCAATGTCTTACTTCAAACTCAGCACCTCCTGACCATGTAGGTATCCATACTCTGGACTTTAGTTTCCTCTTTTCAACTTTGCATTGTATCTTTCCACAAATGGGCCCTTTGTACTTCAGCGTGTTGTCCCTATATTTATGTATCCTCACCATAACTCATTTCATCATTCTCAATAAAATAGCCATTGTGATGTATCAGAACTTTAACAAAAGTTGCCATTACTGCATCCATACATAAACGAAACAATGGCAATAACTATGGGTCCACTTGCAAAACAAAGCATATTAAAATAACAAAACCCTTATATAAAGCAACTTGGCCACATTTCTCCATCGATGGAGACAAAATATGACAGAAGGCAGACACACAAGACCTTAAAAAAATAATGGAGACCCTGGGACTACAATGTATTCAGTGATACAAAGGCATACATACAATCAGAGACAATAGCAATGTCACAAAGCAATAAACAACAAGTGCGCACCGACAATGTCGAGAAAAAAAATGTCATAAACGAATAATAATAAAAAAAGGTCAACAATGGAGACAAAAAGAAGATCAACAACGGAGAAAAAAGAACTCAGAAAACCCGTATAAAACAACCAAAAATCAACCCATTTCTTTCCTCTATCTCAGAGTCCAAAGCTTTTTGGAAAATCAACTATGAAATTGCTGTCTTCCTTCGATGCGTGGCTCCAATCGCGGATTGAATCACCGATCACACCAAGTGGGTTGCATGGAGCCGTAAATCGCAATAGAGGGGTGTCTTTTGCCCTAAATTGTGAAGATTAGGGCAATTTTGGCACCCAAATTAGTCTTTCGTTAACTAATAGAGACGGAGATGGACGGGGGGATCGGATTGCAACAGGGTGGAATGGTGGGGTACAAATTGTCCAAATTGGAAACCTAGGGTTCAATTTGAAAAAGGTGCTAAACCTTGGGGTTTTTTTTTTTTTTGTAATTTCCCGTAAAAAATTAATGGAAAAAATAATGCACACAATGAAAGATTAAAATGTTGCAAACTTGTCAAAAAGGTATGTGGAAATGATGTTCGTATACTGTCTTTAAAGTTCCTTTGCCAAGAATTTCATTGTACTACATGACAATTTGGGAAGCTAGTAAAAAGTTAACTTTTAGCTTTTAACCCATTTTAGGTCACATTACCTCACACATTTTTTACACACAAAAAGATTAAAAAAAAAAAGAGTCAAAAAGTCAATTTTAACCAACTTCCCAAATCTCCCCTACAAAAAAATAAATAATAAAAAAAATAAAAAAATAGCAAACTTGTGACTCATAGCATAAACATGAAAAAAAATTTCAATTGCAACGAACCAGATAAAGAGAAAGCAATATCCAAAAGAAAAATGTTTCAGAGCTCTAGAGTTGCTCTAATGATGTGGCAGCTGCATGGATCCCACCTGGATGTGATGTTTTGGCTTTACCTTTTTTTTTTTTGGAAGCTTCCAGCTCAGTAGAGCTCTAGATCATCACTATATCCAAAAAGTAATAAAATAAGGAAGATATTTTAAAAATAACCATAAATTTGTAAAACAGGTCATTCCCTAAGCTCCCTAAGGATCAATTTTAAATAAAATCACCACCCTTAACAAATTAGGCATATTAAAAAAAAAAATACTAAACCCAAAATATACACACACAAAACACATTAGGCATATTCAAAGACACAAACACACTAAACCTAGAATATACAAACACAAACCAAAATATTCAAACACAAAACAAAATATACATACAGATAAACACAAAATAAACTATACAAATTCCCAGGTTTTGCAACTTATGTGACACAACAAACTAAAAAAATCCCCAAGAAGGACAATGAACAAAAAACACAATAAACATAAAACTCAAATCACACAAAACCCTAGATATAAATAAAAAAAGAGGAATGAAAAATCGATCACTTTGAAAACTAGATAATGATCTTGACGATTCGCTCGAAGATGATGACTTGCAGAGCCCACCATTTGATTAAAGATGACTCGTTCGACTTTGAATGATTGAATGGAGTGGTTGGGTGCCATAGGTAAAACTAAGAACGAATATATAGGGGTTGGGGTTGCGTATCCCGCATAGGATGGGCTCTAATGGGGGTAGAAAGAGAGTGTGTGTGCGTGATTGAAATAGAGAAATGATTGTGTGTTTTGAAGTTTGAAATCAATATGTGAGAGAGAAAGGAAAGAGATGAAGGAGTACAACTTAGAGCGAGAAAGAAATGTGTTTGGTAATCTTCAAAAAAAAAAAAAAAAAAAAAAAACATAACACATTTTGTTCAACTTACATTTTTGATCATTAGATCTTATTTGTAATTGATCTCAACCATTGGTGCTGTGACAACCCTCACCTCTGATTAGCGTTAAATTGTGATTAAGCATGATAAGTAATTGGTTAAGATGAAATCCTGAATTGATTCCATGAGTGTGTTGTTTTAAATGCATCTCTATCTGTTTGTTACTGAATGATCTGTTCGTGTTTTAATTTCGAATTGCGAATTGAAAGCCTTATCGGCGACCGATTCAGAAATTGATTGGTGTTTTATGCTAATTAGGAATTGTAGGATTTTATGGTAGGTTTAATTAAAATTCAATTTGGAATGATTAAATTAGAATAAACAGTGTTAAACTAATTGAATATAGGATATTTACACTTTTGCCACTAAGTGGGTTAATTCAAGGCCTTTTCTTCTCACACTCTACACTTGTTTGGCATCATTCTTCATCTCATTCTCTAGACCAAACCGTGAGAGAGAGGGAGAATAGGGAAAAATTGAATTCATCAAGAGTTTGGCTTGAACTTTAGAAGAGATTGAAGGAGACTTGAGAAATTAGGCTTCTACACTTGGCATCCAAGACTTAAGGTAGGAAATTCATCCCCTTAACCATGAATTAAAGTTGTTACATGCATTTTTCACAAAGGTTTCATTGAAATTGTGTTCAATTGGTGAATAGAGTCAAGAATTAGCTTAAAGTGTTGATTTGAGAGTGAATTCAGGCATGCATGTCCATATCATAGAGTTTGAAGTTATTTTTCATGAAATTCTTACATGCATGTTCATATCATAGTTACGGTCCAAGAATTCACCATGTTTTAGAGTTCAATCTTGCATTTGATCATGTTTTGGAGCATTGGAGTTCATGAGAACTTATGCATGTTCATTCAAAATTGTGTTCAATTGTCTCACATTTGAGCTTGATTTTATAAAATGATCTTTGAAACATGTTGTATTATGGGTTTCTAAGTGTTTTCCAGAAAATTGGCCCAAAAGGTTGAGTTTTGATATGTTTGATTCTTGGTTTGAGCTTTGGAAGCAAATCTGGAAAACCCAGATTTTAGCTTTCACACTCGAGCGAAGGATTCCACGCTCGAGCGACCGCCTTTGTGTTCAGAGCTCCGCTCGAGTAACAGAATGCTAGCTCAAGCGTAGATTGCAAGCTTTCAGGTTTTTGCGTGTGCAGACGCACGCTTGAGCGACGAGACCTACGCTCGAGCGAGGAACTGGGTCTTACGCTCGAGCAAGAATCGTGCAGAGAATTTCAGCAACCAGTACTTTTTGCATTTTTACAGACCGCTCGAGCGAGGGAGTCTACGCTCGAGCGACCCCTCTGTTTTGGTAAGCTCGCTCGAGCGGTGAAAGCCACGCTCGAGCGAGACCCCTGTTTTCAGCAAATTTTGAAAAGTGCTTTAAAGTACATTTTTGCATCCTCATTCTATCCTAGGCATTCCTAGGCCATGTTTAAGGCATCTTAATGAGGATAATGTTATAGAACCACACCAAGCCATATACGGGCTAACTTATTAATCCCAAGTGTGTAACTTAGTGTGTGTTCATTCTGCAACTGTGTAGGGTTGGCACCCGAGGACGCTGACTAGCCTGTCTATAGCCCAGTAATTTGTGAGTAACAATGTTGTAAAGATACGTTCAACTATAATTATTTCTGAACGATTGACTGTACTGCTTTCTGAAATGACATTGTTTACTGAATGAATGTTTGTCCTATTTGTAAACTATACTCGTGGCATCCATAGCAACTTACTGTTACTGTACTATTACTGCTACTGTTACAGAGATCTCTGTCAGTTCCAATGTTTGGAACTACTACTGTTTACTCTTTTGATGGCCATCGACTGACTATTCGGTCTATTAAGACCTACTGTACTGTTTTGCTATTGGACGTACCACGTATGACTGTTATGATTTCTAAATGGCTGATATGACATGGAATATGAGCCACTGATTGAATAACTGTTTTACTGATGCAAATGACTGTTGTAATTAATGAAATGACATTCATTTTTAACCCCTTTACACATTTGTTATTCACTGGACTTTAGCTCACTGTTTATATATGTATGTAGGTGGCTAGGCACCGGACCGAAGCTAGGAGTGTCAAGTTAAGCTCTCATTTTGTCAAGCCAACCATTATGCCTCACTTCGAGGTTCCAAGTTTGTTCAAGCCAAGGCTGTTTTGGGGTGTCTCAGATTCACCATTTTGTCTCTGTTTTGTAACGAATGTTTAAGACTTTTGACTGTACAGTTATGGTGAAGGGATTAGATCCTAAACCTGTATGTTACGCGTATCTGATATGCATATCTATGTTTATGGTTATGATGTGGACTAGTCTATAAAAGTCTTTTTCCACTCAGATTTTCATAGCTCATTGGACATCTTCTATTTATTGTTTGGCTTCTACCAGCCCCCTTACTCTGCACTATTGTTATTACTATTAAGCAGGCCTTTGGTAATCACGGATTACTGGCCGGTTACGATGCTAAACCCTTAGGGGCAGGTTTGGGTCTTGATAGAGTGGTATCAGAGCACGAGTTATACCGCACACACGTGTCCAAATGAGCTATAGGATGTCCTAGAAAAGTAATTAGGGCATTGCATGAGCATGAGAAAGTGTGTGTGGCCATGATATGAATATATGTGCTAATGTGCTTAAGTAAGCAATTTCCTATGTTTATTATTACCGTATTGCATATAGTGAAATGGAGAATGCAAGAAATGCCGATGAATCTGAATCATCTGAGGCAAGAATGGCAAGGTTAGAAAGAACGGTTGAACTGTTGACTGAGGCCCTAAGACAACAACATAACCAACAACCCCCACCTCCTCCAGTACAACCAGAACCAAATGTTCATGATGATTTAATTACTTTGACACAGAAGTTCAACAAAATGAAGCCACCATCATTCCAAGGAGGCCTTGAACCATTAAAGGGCGAAACATAGGTTTTAGAAGCCGAAAAATTGTTTGAAGTGTTTCCTTGTTCGGAGGCACACAAGGTATTACTGGCTACCTTTACTTTACAAGAAGATGCTAGACGGTGGTGGATGCTTATACGTGATACTAACAATGCTATGACTTGGGCTCAGTTTAAGGAAGCCTTCTTTGAAAAATACTTTCCCCAGTGTGTCCAAGACCGCAAGGTAACTAAATTTGAACAGTTGAAGCAAGGTACCATGTCAGTAGCAGAATATGAATCTAAGTTCACTGAACTTGCCCGATATGCACCACACATGGTTGATACTGATTATAAAAAGGCCAAAAAGTTTGAAGGCAGGCTTAATGTAGAGATACTTGATCGAATCAATGTCTTGAAACTGCTCAAATATGTGGATGTCCTCGACCGAGCAATTATGGGCGAGGAAAATGTCACTGCATTGCAACAGGCTAAGACACCAGTGACCGAATGATGGGGTAAGAGGCGAGGCTTCAATTTCAAAAAGGGCCGAAATAACTCATTGAATAAAAAGCAAAACACAGGGTCAATAAGCAGCTCTAGTCAGGGAAACAGTTCCATACCACCCTGCTCCGAATGTGGCAAAAGACATAAGGGGGTTTGCTACAAAATTTCTGGGCATGTTACAGGTGTGGCAAGGTGGGCCATATGGTCAAAGATTGCCCTTCCACGTTTCAAGGCAATAGTAAGGCTATAACTAATGCCGCAGCATCAACTATTACACCGAAACCCAATCCCAAATCTACTGGAAAGGAGCCTTTAAGGCAAGGTTGGGTGTTTACACTTGTACCGAGAGACGTGTAGAACACTGAGACAGTTGTGTCAGGTATACTCTCAATCTGTGCCCAAAATGCCTATATTTTGATTGATTCGGGGTCTACACATTCATTTGTCTCGCATGCTTTTTCACGAAAATTAAATAGACCATTGGAACCCATGAACTATTTGTTAGCAATATCTTCACCTGCTGGGGGATCCATGACTTGTGCTTATGTGTATTTTGCATGTGAGATTGTTATTGGGGATGCACTTTTGTATATTGATTTACTACCTTTGAAAATTCAGCTGCAAGAATTGTTGGATAAGAAGTTCATTAGGTCCAGTACTTCACCGTGGGGCGCGCCAGTTTTATTTGTGAAAAAGAAAGACGGCTCACTAAGACTCTGCATTGACTACCGCGAATTGAACAAGGTGATAGTGAAAAACAAGTACCCATTGCCTCGTATTGATGATTTATTTGACCAATTGCAAGGTGCTAAAGTCTTCTCCAAAATTGACCTTAGATCCGGATATCACCAATTGAAAGTCAAAACAGAGGATATTGAAAAGATTGCCTTTCGAACGAGGTACGGACATTATGAATTTCTTGTTATGCCTTTCGGAGTTACTAATGCACCTGTTGCATTTATGGATCTTATGAACAGGATTTTCAAACCATTCCTTGATGAATTTGTGGTTGTTTTTATAGATGACATTTTGATTTATTCCAAGAGTAAGGAAGAACATGAACGTCATTTGAGAATTTCTTTACAGACCTTAAGAGAACAGAAACTCTATGCAAAACTAACAAAGTGTAAATTTTGGCTTGATAATGTGATGTTTTTGGGACATATGATTAGTAAGGATGGCATCTCAGTTAACCCACATAAGATCGAAGCAGTGGTGAATTGGCCTAGACCAACTAATGTTACTGAAGTTCGGAGTTTCTTGGGCTTAGCCGGGTACTACAGAAGGTTTGTGAAAGATTTCTCCAAAATTTCTCTACCATTGACTCAATTGACTCAAAAGGGAATATCATTTGACTGAACCGATCATAGAGAATCAGCCTTCCAAGAATTAAAGACTCGACTTGTGACTGCACCGATTCTTACCCTACCCTCAGGTATGGATGGATTTACTATTTTTAGTGATGCTTCTCATAAGGGTTTGGGATGTGTATTAATGTAGAATGGTAAAGTTATTGCGTATGCTTCCCGACAACTGAGACCACATGAAAAGAATTACCCAACTTATGACTTGGAACTTGCCGCAGTGGTATTTGCATTGAAAATTTGGTGCCACAACTTATATGGGGCAACATGTGAGGTGTACACCGATCATAAGAGTTTAAAATATTTCTTTACACAGAAAGAGTTGAACATGAGGTAGCGGAGATGGTTAGAATTGATAAAAGACTATGACTTGCAAATTTTGTACCATCTAGGGAAAGCTAACACTGTTGTTGATGCACTTAGTTGGAAATCAATTGGAAATTTGGCCTGTTTACTCACCGGACAGAAAGAACTGCTGTGTGATCTTGAGAAATTTGAAGTTGAGATTGTTTTATGAGAACAAGGTGGGACATTGGCTGCTATTTCTGCCCAACTGGCACTTATTGAGGAGATTAAAGAGAAACAACACCAAGATGACTTTCTGAAAAAGATCATTGATGAACGGCAATCCAAACCAAGGTCGGACTTTAAATTTGAAAATAATGTATTGAAATTCCAGGGAAGGTTGTGTGTACCAAATGATTCTGAACTGAAAAGGTGAATTTTGCAGGAAGGCCACAATTCAAAACTTTCCATCCATCTAGGAAATACATAAATGTACCAAGACTTGAGACTCAATTTCTGGTGCCCGGGAACAAAGAAAGAAATTGCTGAGTTTGTGTCAAAATGCCTGCACTGCCAACAAGTCAAAGCTGAACACCAATGACCCACAGGCTTACTTCAGCCCTTACCAATACCGGAGTGGAAATGGGAACATATTACTATGGATTTCATTGTCGGATTGCCTCGCTCTAGTAAAGGTATGGATTCAATTTGGGTTATTATTGATCGATTGACTAAATCTGCTCACTTTTTACCTGTCAAAACAATTTATAATGCAGACAAGTTGGCTACAATTTATATTGATGAGATTGTTAGATTGCATGGAGTGCCTGTGTCTATTGTTTCTGATAGGGATTTGAAGTTTACATCGAGATTCTGGCAAAGTTTGCAAACGGCATTGGGTACCGAATTAAGGTTAAGTAGCGCATACCATCCTTAGACAGATGGTCAATCAGAAAGAACCATCCAGACTCTGGAAGACTTATTGCGTATGTGTGTTCTTGACTTCCAAGGAAATTGGGAAAGTCATTTACCTTTAGTTGAATTCGCCTACAACAACAGTTTTCACTCGAGCATTGGTATGGCGCCTTTCGAGGCTTTATATGGCAGAAAATGTCGGTCTCCTATTTGTTGGGCAGAAGTTGGAGATGGGCCTTTGCTTGGGCCCAAGATTATACACGAGACCACAGAAAAGGTGAAACTGATTCAACAGAGATTGAAAACCGCACAAAGTCGACAGAAAAGTTATGCGGATATACGAAGGCGAGACATCGAATATGAAGTGGGTGATCATGCTTTTGTTAAAGTGACACCAATGAAAGGACAAACTCGTTTTGGGGCTAAGGGTAAGCTAGCACCAAGATATGTTGGGTCGTATGAAATCATTGAAAAGATTAATCCAGTGGCGTACTAAGTAGCGCTTCCTCCTGAAATGGAGCATATGCATAATGTCTTCCATATTTCAGTGTTGAGGGATTATCTTCGGGATCCCTTCCATGTTATTGAGCCTACCCCTGTGGTACTGAGCGATGACTACACTTATGAAGAACGGCCTATTCAGATTGTAAACCGACGAATCAAGAAGTTGAGAAATAAGGAAATCCCGTTAGGGAAAGTGGATTGGCAAAACCAGGGTGGCGTTTATGCCACTTGGGAAAGGGAAGACGATATGATAAGGAGATATCGTGAATTGTTCCCCCTAAACCCAGTGTTCTTCCAAAATGAAGGTAATCCGAGTTTGGAGGACCAAACTCCTTTTAAGGGGGGAAGACTGTGATAACCCTCACCTCTGATTAGCGTTAAATTGTGATTAAGCATGATAAGTAATTGATTAAGATGAAATCTTGAATTGATTCCATGAGTGTGTTGTTTTAAGTGCATCTCTATCTGTTTGTTACTGAATGATCTGTTCGTGTTTTAATTTTGAATTGCGAATTAAAAGCCTTATCGGCGACCGATTCAGAAATTGATTGGTGTTTTATGCTAATTAGGAATTGTAGGATTTTATGGTAGGTTTAATTAAAATTCAATTTGGAATGATTAAATTAGAATAAACAATGTTAAACTAATTGAATATAGGATATTTACACTTTTGCCACTAAGTGGATTAATTCAAGGCCTTTTCTTCTCACACTCTACACTTGATTGGCATCATTCTTCATCTCATTCTCTAGACCAAACCGTGAGAGAGAGGGAGAATAGGGGAAAATTGAATTCATCAAGAGTTTGGCTTGAAATTTAGAAGAGATTGAAGGAGACTTGAGAAATTAGGCTTCTACACTTGGAATTCAAGATTTAAGGTAGGAAATTCATCCCCTTAACCATGAATTGAAGTTGTTACATGCATTGTTCATGAAGTTTTCATTGAAATTATGTTCAATTGGTGAATAGAGTCAAGAATTAGCTTAAAGTGTTGATTTGAGAGTGAATTCATGCACGCATGTCCATATCACAGAGTTTGAAGTTATGTTTCATGAAATTCTTACATGTATGTTCATATATTAGTTGTGGTCTAAGAATTCACCATGTTTTAGAGTCCAATCTTGCATTTGATCATGTTTTGGAGCATTAGAGTTCATGAGAACTCATGCATGTTATGTTCTTGCATTGTTCTTCAAGTTTCATTCAAAATTGTGTTCAATTGTCTCACATTTGGGCTTGATTTTATAAAATGATCTTTGAAACATGTTGTATTATGGGTTTCTAAGTGTTTTCTAGAAAATTGGCCCAAAAAGGTTGAGTTTTGATATGTTTGATTCTTGGTTTGAGCTTTGGAAGCAAATCTGGAAAACCCAGATTTTGGCTTCTACGCTCGAGCGAAGGATTCCACGCTCGAGCGACCGCCTTTGTGTTCAGAGCTCCGCTCGAGTAACGGAATGCTGGCTCGAGCGTAGATTGCAAGCTCTCAGGTTTTTACGTGTGCAGACGCACGCTCAAGCTACGAGACCTACGTTCGAGCGAGGAACTGTGTCTCACGCTCGAGCGAGCATCGAGCTGAGAATTTCAGCAACCAGTACTTTTTTCTTTTTTACAGACCGCTTGAGCAAGGGAGTCTACACTTGAGCGACCCCTCTGTTTTGGTATGCTCGCTCGAGCGGTGAAAGCCACACTCGAGCGAGACTCCTGTTTTCAACAAATTTTGAAAAGTGTTTTAAAGTGCATTTTTGCATCCTCATTCTATCCTAGGCATTCCTAGGCCATGTTTAAGGCATCTTAATGAGGATAATGTTATAGAACCACACCAAGCCATATACGGGCTAAGTTATTAATCCCAAGTGTGTAACCTAGTGTGTGTTCATTTTGCAACTGTGTAGGGTTGGCACCCAAGGACGCTGACTAGCCTGTCTATAGCCCAGTAATTTGTGAGTAACAATGTTGTAAAGATACGTTCAATTATAATTATTTCTGAATGATTGACTGTACTGCTTTCTGAAATGACATTGTTTACTGAATGAATGTTTGTCCTATTTGTAAACTGTACTCGTGGCATCCATAGCAACTTACTGTTACTGTACTGTTACTGCTACTGTTACAGAGATCTCTGTCAGTTCCAATGTTTGGAACTACTACTGTTTACTGTTTTGATAGCCATCGACTGACTATTCGGTCTATTAAGACCTACTGTACTATTTTGCTATTGGACGTACCACGTATGACTGTTATGATTTCTAAATGGCTGATATGGCATGAAATATGAGCCACTGATTGAATAACTAATTTACTGATGCAAATGACAGCTGTAATTAATGAAAGGACATTCATTCTTAACCCCTTTACACATTTGTTATCCATTGGGCTTTAGCTCACTATTTATATATGTATGTAGGTGGCCAGGCACCGGACTGAAGCTAGGAGCGTCAAGTTAAGCTCTCGTTTTATCAAGCCAACCATTGTGCCTTACTGCGAGGTTCCAAGTCTATTCAAGCCAAGGCTGTTTTGGGGTGTCTCAGATTCACCATTTTGTCTCTGTTTTGTAACGAATGTTTAAGACTTTTGACTGTATAGTTATGGTGAAGGGATTGGATCCCTAACCTGTATGTTACGCGTATCTGATATGCATATATATGTTTATGGTTATGATGTGGACTAGTCTATAAAAGTCTTTTTCCACTCAGATTTTCACAGCTCATTGGACATCTTCTATTTACTGCTTGGCTTTCGCCAGCCCCCTTACTCTGCACTATTGTTATTACTGTTAAGCAGACCTTTGGTAATCACGGATTACTGGCCAGTTACGATGCTAAACCCTTAGGGGCGGGTTTGGGTTGTGACAGGTGCACAAAGCGATGTAAGACAAATGTCCCTTCCAAATTCAAAAGCAACCTTGGCTATGTTTGGTTGTGCTCTGGAAATGTATTTCCACCCATAGAGTTGCGTTTGACGTTTGGATACAGTTTTCAAAATTTAATTCCACCACAAAATTCAAAATGCAACTGGACTTCCTATCACGATGCAAACTCGCCCCTATAGGTTTAGCATTGTAACCGGCCAGTAATCCGTAATTACCGAAGGACTGTTTAACAATCATGACAAAATACAATATAAAGGGGCTAGCGGAAGCCAATCAATAAAAACATACATCGTCCAATGAGCTGTGAGGACCTGAATGGAAATAAACTTTTATACATATAGGCTAGATGCATCAGTCATAAGCCTTCAGTCCAAGCGTATACAAAAATATAGTACAAATTTTGGGAACTTAATCCCATCATCAAAGTAGGAGTATGAAAACCAAAACACATTTCTAGTTTAATAATCATAATATAAAAGGGTGAATTCAAAACACCCAAGCCAAGGTGCGTGTTACTTCGGAACCTCGTGGTGAGGCACAATGGTTGGCTTGACAAAACAGAGGTTCGGGTCGACACCACTAGCTTTGATCTGGTGCTCAATCACCTACATATATATATAGTAAACAGTGAGCTAGAGCCCAGTGAATAATGGCTGTGTAAAGAGGTTAAGAATGATGTCCTTACAGTATTTGAAACAATCGATTATCAATGGAAAATTTTCAATCAATATCTTTTTATCAATAAATCATTCAACCATTCAATTCAATCAATCATATTCGTATAGGTCATACGTGGTACATCCAATAGCAACAATACAATAGGTTTTAAAGACCGAACAATCAATTGATGGCCATCAAACAACAGACAATAGTTCTAAGAATTGGAACTGACAAAGATCTCTATATCAATAACAATAACAATATGCTATGGATGCCACGAATACAGTTCAGAAATTAGGATCATCATTCAATCGATAAAAAGTATCGTTTCAGAAAACAATATAATATATCAATCAGAAAATAGATACGATTGAACATATCTTTACAACAGTGTTACTCACAGTTGACTCCTTGAAACACGAGATCACAGTGTGGTATCTAACCTACACAAACACATTCAAGCATAATATCTCAAAACATGTTTAATTCATTCAGTCGGTTCTTAAACTTATTCAGTTCATTTGGTATTTGTTCGTTCGGTTATTTCTATTCGTTCTTTAATTTTCAATTCTTAATGCAAAAACCTCCTTAATTTGTCAAGATCAATGCTATAACTTCATAAATATAATGACTCAAAACTTTTCTTCCTTTTTCTTACAAAATATGAGATTAAGGCTATAAGGCTCTTAGAAAAATATCTACATATATGAAATTCAAATTAAGGTCAAACTAATTCTTGATTGTCAAATTCAAATTATAATTTATTTCATAATTTGTTCAATTTTAGATTTAATTCATTTTCTTCATATCAAACCCAATTTCAAACTCATAAATTCTAAAACATAAATTAAGCTTTTAAAACCCAATTTCATGTTCAAAACTCACGCAAAATTTCATGAAAACATGAAAATAATTGCGAGCCATGATCAATCTTCAATAATTCTTTGTTGCATGTAATTTATGGAGCTTAATTTAACAATAACTTTCAAAATTAAATTCAAAATAATTAATTTCTAATTAAACTTCATAAACTTGATCTTAGCTCTAATTCTTCATTTTCTTGTCAATTTCTTTTTTTAATCACATAAAATTGATTTCAAACCCTTTTCCATTTTCCTTCACACATGAAATCAAGTTGTAAACTCCTTAGAAAATCATTTGCATGTATGAATTTTGACATTAAAATTAACTAATTTTATATGTTTAGCATTTTTCTTCATCTTCTTGCTAATTCCTTTTAATTACATGACATTGATTCCAATTTCATCTCTAATTTCAAGTGCAATGTAAAGATTCTACACAAATTAAACATAAATTCCATACCTTGAGTTTTAATTTCAGAATATTTAATTGAATCCCTTCTAATTCTTCTTGGGTTTCTTCAAAAATTTGAGCTTTCCTTTCAATGTTGCTTCTCCTCTTTTATTTTCTTTGTTCCAGCAACTCTCTCTCCCTTTCTCTGTTCCTCCCTCGCTCGGTTCTCTTCCTATTTCTCTTAGTTCCCTCTTGAACTTGAACTCAAGTCCTTTTTTTTTTTTTTTTTTTTTTTAAACTTCCAGACTTCTCCAGTACACACTCACATACTTCTTCATTCTTGACTTCAACACACTCTCTCTCTCTCTCTCTCTCTCTCTCTCTCTCTCTCTCTTGTAAATGAACCCACTTCACTTAATGAAATCAATACAACACACACTCCACTCTTTACACTGCACACGCGCACTCTTCCTTAAATTCCAACACATCACTCACATGCACACACATACACAGATTTGCTCAGTACACCCACACCCATTTACACCCTCAATTTTAGATTATTCCATAATTCAATTTATGATTAGAATTGATTTAATTAAGCAACACTTGATTTAATTAAATCTTGATTATCACATAATTAAATTAATCATAACTAATCACCAATCCTACATAATTTAATTAGTCTAAATGACTTTCATTAGAGCCTAATTAATTACATTTAAATTTATCAATCTGAATCAGATTTTTAATCAAACTCCTAAAAGGCTCCAATTATCGAATTGAATTTATTTCCATCCTCAATTTTGGTTCCTTAAATCATAAGGTCTTCAATTTCAAATTAAACGTCAAAATCGTCGCCAATAAATTACATATTCAAGTGAATACCTCAATTGAATGCCTCATAAATAAATTTCATTCATCATAATCTTAATTCTCAATTCTCATAACTTAATTAACTCCAATTCGGACCCAACTAATCAAATCTCAGTTTTACAAATCAGAATCAAATATTCAATTAAACTCCTATACAGTTTGATACTCGAAATTAAAATGGTTCAATTCATCAATTATAATCCCTTGAGCCATTTAGACTTTTAATTTCTAATCCCAAAATAAATTCTCAATAGAATCATATACGAATCAGTCTCCATAATTTTTATAAACCCCATATTAAATTAGAATAGTTGGCAATTAAAATTCAAATCTCCTTAATTAATTAAATGCTAATCATTATACGTGGTGGGGTCGTCATACTTCCTGTTTGGTAGATTTCACAGTTTCATCTTTCTCACTCTGAAAAGCTTCCAAACGTACAATCTCTCTCTTCGGTCTGCTGAAAAGCTTCTTAACACACATATTCTCTCTTCGGTCTTCTTCACTTCTCAATTTCTGAAAAGCTTCACGTAAAGAAATTTAAAGCAGATTTTTCATAGGTCGTCTTCCTCTTTTTAAACTGAATTGTGACCTTCAAATCTAAATCATGCCTGTGAATCCCCTTCTCCCCCGTAAATTCGCATCCACCAACTCCCACAAATCAACTGAGTCTCACTTTGTGTGTTGTGGAAGATTCACCCTCCGGGCAACGAAACAACGACAACAAAGAGGTAAAGTATATCCTGGTTCTATATACTGGTTCTATATACAACTCACTGATTTCATGCTTCATTTCGAAATTCATCCCTAATTTTTTTTTTGGATCTCAGGCCAAATTTCTGAAACGTATTCTTGAATCAGACGGCTACCAAAGAAGTGCACATCCACCCACTCTACTCACTTCGTCACCGGTGACAACTATTCCACTCCTACTGCCCTGGTATGTATATCCTTCAATCGATCTGGTATGGAATAGCTGAGAAATATAAATGGGTTCTCTGATCTATCCAAATGGTGCGTGAGCCAGTCATCCACCTGGACAATCGGTCGGTTGTCCTCCCAGTCATCCGGCTAGTCGACGGCCACTCCTCCAATCTCGGTTGACCGGCACTCACCCCTTTGCTGCTTCTCTTCTTTGGGTCTCCTTCTGATTATTGTCTACTGTGTATACACTTCATATAAAACACTCTTTCACAATCAATTTGCAATTAATATTCTTCTTTTTCTTGTGCATTTGTTTTTCCCAACACTGTCTAACAACTTCAATTTTTTTTTCTTTTATTCGAACTGAAACTTAAGTGTAGATGATTCTTGCATTCATTTTGGAAACTCAAGTTATATGATAAATTTTGCTTAGGACTTATCTTGTTATTTTTTATATCCACTTAAGCTTAGTTTAGATATAAATTGTGTATTGTTAGATGGATAGCAACAATTCAGATGATAATTAGGACATACGAATGTGGAGCTCCATAATTGAAATGAAGCTAGTAAACATGTTGAGAGACAAGGTACAAAAAAACCAAACAAAATGCCGTAATACTGTGTGGATAGTTAGGCATTGGAACCATTTTGCAACTTGCAAAATTTGTTTGGGTTCCGATAAACACCAAAATAGGTGAGACAAAAGTATCAGGAACTGAAAGTTGATTACCAAACTTTCAAGCGACTTCAGGCACAAATCGATCTGGGATGGGATCCTATTGTAGGAACGGTTATTGCACCTGATGATTTTTGGGATAAGGTATTGAGTTAAGCTGTACCCTTTTCAATTTTTTTTGTAAAATTTTATCACACATACAATATGCTTATATACAAAATTTTCAATTGGAGCTAGGGAACAAAAAATGTAAAGAAATTTAGGATGAAAGGATTTGAGTATTTTCATGACATGGCTGAAATTGTTGAAAACTGTTGTGCCATAGGGGCCTTGGCCCGTGCATCTACACAAGGAGCCCCTGACTCCAATGAAGAGGATGAAATGCTTAACAAATTTTGGTCACTTGGAGTTGGTGGGAGCACTGCGGTTGAAGCCATAGTTGTTGACTCATTCAGCGATGAGTACATAGAACCATCTAAGGGTAAAAGTCAAAAGAGGGGCCCTACAAATAGCCAGACTGACAGTGATAGTTCTAAAAGGTCACGATCAAGTGGCTTTGATGATGTCTGCACAGCTTTCACTACCTACGTACAAGTAAAAATGGAACAGTCCCATGCACAATCAACAAACACAGAGGCTGTACGTGCAGGTGGTGGTGACTATTTCCTTGATGCATGTCAGGATGCCTGCTAGAGCTTGGGGACATACCACCGGTGTAGTACGTTAGGGCACTGACACTATTCAAAGACAAGGAATGGCAGAGGTTTTTTATGCGTACTATAACACCCACTTTCACAATTAACGGTTACTTTTGTGACTTATCTTATTTGTGTGCCTATATATGACTTTCCTATCTTATGTGCTCCTATGTGTGAGTTAATTATGAGCTATGTACCACTTGCACTATGTTTTGTTTGACATATATGTTGATTTAAGTAAAGACCTGTTTGATTCGTTAAATTGAAAGGTTACAAATTAAATAATGGACTAGGTGATTAGAGCCTGATTCACCTTAATTAGATTCAATGGGGATTAGTTAACTTAGGTTCTAGTAAGAAATAATGTAATTGAATTAAAGTGCTTGTAAATTAGTTTTATTTAAGCCAAAGGAAATTATATATTTTATATATATGTTGAACTCATATAAGAGAGGAGGAGAGAGAGATTTTATCTGGGTGAGAAAGAGAGAATTCTAGAGTCTTTAAGAACAAAAGAAGAAGAGAAGAAAGAAGGGAAAAGAAGAGGTAGCTTAAGAGCAATTTCATCAAATTAATCCTAAAAGGTGAGAAATTCTTCTTTAATTCCCTGAGATTAAGTTAATTTCCACATGTGATTATAAGAATTGAGTTGAATTAAGAATTGGGTAGTGTGTGTGTGTGTGTGTGTTAAGAATCACTCCAAGTTTGGCTTATATTGCATAGTCCTTCTCACTCATGTGATTTTACATGAATTTGGGTTGGAGGAACTATTTCCATGGGTTTTGATATATAAAACTTCCATTGACATACCCTTTGTTTTCATTTAGTGATATAGGTTTTGGTTCAAGTTATGTTTTTGATTGGAACTTAGAAGTTGATTGGTTACTATGTTTTAGTAAATTTTGAGCTTTGTTTTGTACAAATTTAGAGTTAATTTGGGTGAAGATTGAAGCTCAAAAAACAGAGCAGGATTTCAGTTCTGGAACACCCAGAACCACACGTGTGGCTGAGGAGCCCGCATGTACGGGAAGCATTAGCGCACGCACGGCGGGTAGGCCCCCACGTACGGATAACAAGGGAGGTGATGGGAGCATTTTGCATAAAAAGCACCTGGCGGCGCACGTGCGGAGAGAGTCCCGCATGTGCGGCCAAGGAGCTTCGCACGTGCGACTGTTTGGTAGCATCGGTTTCATTTTTTTGCTTCGTTTACCCCACTCTCGGGCCTTCGTTAATGTGATCTGCATCCATATTAGACATACATTTGCATTGCACGGGCATTAAAAAAGATTAACGACCAATTCTTGAATAATGAAAATTTAGTTGATTGTACAACCAATTAAGTGTGCTATGCTTGTATCTGCCTGTGTAGGTCAAACGCCACGTCCCAGTCACGTGCATCATGGAGCCAACTGTGAGTAACACTGTTGTAAAGATATGTTTAATTTAAAGTACCTTTTTCCTACTTTAAGATTATGCTTTGTTCTGATATGTTTTCTAATATTTATGAATGATGATTCTACTTCTACTTACACTGTTTATCGTGACATCCTTAGCATCTGTGCACATTATTATAGAGATCTCTGTCAGTCTCAATTCATGGAACTCCTGTTTACCATAGTAATAGCCATCATATCTAATCCTCGGTCTTCATGACCGTCTGTTCGGTCTTCTAGACCGCCTATACTTATTGCTTATGGATGTACCACGTATTACATTATGCTTCTTATATGTAATAAGAACTTGCTCAGTATGTAATTTTCTTTACATTCTGATCATCATTCAGAACTTCTTTACACTGTTGTTATTCATTGGGCTCTAGATCATGTTTTCTGTATATATTGTAGGTGACACAGTTCAGGAGGGGACATAGTGACGACGGTTTTGCCTCAGTTTTGTTGAACACCCTTTTGTGCCTCACGTCAAGGTTCCCATCTGTTAGAGCGCTAGGTGACCCGGTGATCGCCCTTTTGGAACTCTCTCATGTGTTATGGTCGGTTCTCACTGGCGTTATATTTGTTGTTGATGGGAATGACTTCCCTCTTTAGTTGTATTTTGACAAACTAGTGACACCTTGATGTGTATATGTATATATATATATATATATGGCAATGCTGTTGTCTCATGTAAATTCACAGCTCATTGGACATTTCATTTTCTTATATATTAGCTTCCGCTAACCCCGTTTATTTATTTTGTCCAGTTAGGCCTTTGGAAATCGCAGATTACTGGCCGGTTATGATGCCAAACTTTTAGGGACGGGTTCGGGTCATGACACGTACTCTTGCGCATATGCGCCTAATTATGATCCTAGCTTTGTAGTCAAGGGCGAAGTTGTGGCTTGATGGAGTTTACGGTTCTCTTTATGGTTGTGCAACATGATTTGATGATTTCTGTTTTCTTATTTTATTTTTTGTTGGCACTTGATGACATGTCGTTTTTTATCCGTCTTTGTATGTTTATTTTTATATTTTTCTGACACTATTTTTATTTTATATTTACATGTCATTTTATTCTTCTGTGTTCATTCATGTCCATTTCCTTATTTCTGCTTCAACTTTCAATTTTACACACAGCAATAATGGTAACAGTTATCATGCATTCATTTAGTGCTTGCTTTCAGTTTCACCAATAATGGTAATAGTTATCATGTTGTTAGTCATTTATTATAATTCTGCTTTTATTGTCATGTAGCCGAAACAATATGCCATCCGACACAGAAAACAATGCAATGGCAGGCTCATCAAAGGAGGATGAGGTTATCGAAGATTTTATGAATTTTTTGATGATTCTTTTATGAATAAACATATGAATGCGTCAACCAGCAGACAATTGCAGCGAACTTGTCCATTCAAAGGTGATGATTACATCTTCAGTTATTAAATGACCATCCTGAAACAATGATGGACATCATGTGAATGGATGCCCAAACATTTATTTTATTGAAAGACACCTTGCTTCAAAATGGCTTTGTCGAAACTGAGCATATGCATATCAGTGTCGAGGAATCACTTGGCATTTTTTTGTACACATTCGCACAAAATGACCGGCAGACTACTGACCAATAGATTTCAACACTCCACTGAAACTATTTGTCGGCACATCAAAATCATTATGCAGGCACTGTGCAAGATTGTGTCAACGGTTATCAAACCATGTTACCATGACAAGATATCGACAAAAATTTTAAATGATAGAAGGTTTTTTCCCTAGTTCAAGGTATGACTATATGTTTGTCTTGTAAATTTGCAATAACAATAACGAACGAATTTTTTTGTTATGTTTTCAACGTAGTATGTAGCTTTGTTTTGTGTTTAATGTCAAACTAATATATTTCATGTAGGATTGTGTTGGTGCTATCGATGGTAGATTGGTGGATGCATGGGTCCTTGCCTCAAGATAGAATACATTCCATGGTCGCAAAGCTACAGTATCGCAAAATGCACTTGTAACTTGCGATTTCGACATGTTGTTCACATTTATTAATTCTGGATAGGAAGGAAGTGCCCACAACAACGCAATTTTAGTGGACTCAATTACAAGAGCTGATCTACATTTTCCACACCCATCCCATGGTGAGTGTAACCAAATAACACACTGTACTTTCTTAAATGTTGATATTTGTGTACATGTATTTGATAGAGCATTACAAAGATTATTTACATGTAGGCAAGTATTATTTAGTGGATGCCAGGTTCACGAAGATGCCTGGATTTCTTGCCCCATTTCGTTCCTAACGCTATCACTTGCAAGAGTTTCATGGCCGTCATTATTCTGGACCCAAGGAATTGTTTAACCATCGACATTTATCATTATGCAATGTCATAGAAAGAACATTTGGTGTTCTGAAGAAGCACTTTCCAATATTGCGGTCCATGCCAAATTACAAGTCCACACGACAAGGACCCCTCGTGATTGCATGTTGTGTAGTGCACAATTGGATCTGTTTGCATGCAGCGATGGACCCATTCTTCCTGGAAGCTGATAATGAAATGACGGCGGAAGCGACAGTAGACGGGTTTGTTGGAGGCCAAGTTGACTATGTTGACATGTCACAACATGGATTAATGTACCAATCGAACTTGATGGATGCAATTGCTACTGTTATGTGGGAAAATCATGTTGGCCATGGGTACATTTGTGATGTGATGTGAAGAAATAATGTGAATTTGATAGTACTGTATGTATTATTCCACTCGTCTTTTTATTTATAATGTATAAAATGCAATTATAGTTTGAACCAAGCTCTTTAAAAGTGTTTTTTTTTTAAAAAAAAATTTAAATTCTCCATTTTTTGTGTGTCACTCCTTATTATAGTACAATAATACTATGATTATATTTTTCTGCGATAGTGGTGTGGTTCAAATAGCTATTTTTAAAGAACTACTTACAGTTGCACACATTTCAAGAAATAAAAACATATGTACGTGTAATCAGGAATCATTGAAGTTGTACACATTTTTTAAGAACTACTTAAAGTTGCACACATTTTTTAATAAGGAATTGTTGAACCTTTTTCTATTCAAATTAGGACAAACAAAATGGAATTTTTATAAATACGAAATTGAGGAATCATAATGGTTACATACGTGTAAAAAATGTATACATCCACAACATCAATCTATTTTAATTCTATTTTTCGACTTAATTTTTTTTGAAGATAAATTACACTTGACACTCTTAAAGTGTTATCCAATTTTAATTTTCACCTGGAAAGAACATTTTACTAAAAAACAATTACGACAATTATTTATATACTTTTGTCAATTCTTGAAAGTCGGTAACGGTGGATTAATTTTACCTTTCAGTAAAAAAAAAAATCAAAAATTGAAATTCATCTACCCCAGATAGAAATAAAAATTCAACCATAATTTAGGAAAAAAAAGTGACTTACTCGGAAGATTTATTAAAATGAATGCATAATTGTCGTACTGAAGGGTTCACAAAGGTTACATAGTATCAAATGCGGTACGAATGTATAAATCAGACGTAAATTCTCATACCTATAATTAGGTGGTACGCACAAGTTACATCTGATGAAAAACTTCCCATGAAAAATTAATGAATAAAGTACTAATTGTGTTAACAGTTACATTTAATTCAAACTAAATTTTATTGAAATTTTTTTATTCAATATTGGTTATTCAAATTTGTTTTTTTAATTGGAAATATTGTTGAAATTAGTGTTGGCCAGCAAAAAATGTTGTTGTCCAGCCAAAGTTGTTTTTAATTGAAAGGTTATTTGTTGGCCAGACAAAATTAAATGGAAAAAGTGTATTGATAATTCAATGGAAATCAGTGTATTGATAATTTTTGTCAGATTCAATTTGAAAAAAAAATGGTTATGGTTGTTATTTTTTTGTTAATAATTAATTTTTTCAATTAAATTTTAAGAAAAGTTTGGTTAACAGTGTTTTTTTTTTTTAACATTTAGTTTTTGAATTGAATCTTAAAAAGAGTTTGGTTATGACGGTTGAGATTGTATGAATGTAATAATATTGTCAAAAAAAAAAAGATTAATTAAATTTTTGATGAATTTTAAATAGTACTATAAATGCCAAAACAAAAAGTAAGGAATTGTTGAACCTTTTTCTTTTATATTAGAACAAATAAAATGAAACTTTGGCAGCAATGATTTTTAACTCATCTTTAATAATGTATTACAGCACTATCAAAATCTAACAGATAGGTGCATCATTTAAAATGTATTATAACACTATCAAATAGGTGAACCATTTAAAAAAAAAAAACCCAGAAAATTACAAAAAGAAATGGTGCTTACATCCATGAACCAAAAAATTTAGAAAAAAAAAAGAAGAAGGAAGGAAACAAACAAAAAAGAACAGAAAGTAGTACATCTGCAACACAACTAAAAACCACAACATGCGTCAACCATTTAATTGCTCATTCAAACAAGTTAAGCATCATTGTTAGGTGGTGGTGGTGGTGGTGGTGGAGGTGGAGGAAAGTAGTAATGGTAGACCTGAGTGATTCAATGGTTAATCTAATCAATACGATTGCTTGTCACTTCATCACGTCTTTTAATGTCCAGATGAAACTCACCAAATTGTTGAATTAGTGAGTTCTGAGCGGCGGCAAATGCATTGAACCGATTACCCAATGCATTGAACTGATTAGTTTGTTGTTCCCATTTAACGCGCTGATTGTGTCGTTCTTCTTCCGGCGCCAAATAATCAATTCAGTATTGGGGTTGTTCATTTTGTGGCTTGGCATTCTCATTGGGGTCTTTAGGAGTATCATCTATTGGTGCATTTGCAATATTAGTAGATCCCAATAAGTTGTCAGGGCGACCATCTCGGGTCAGTGTATACTCTAAAATTGGTGAAGTGATTTTCACCTCTGCTTCACCTACAAGTCTGACATGACAAGCTTTGAAAATTTTCGTTAGCAGAGCTCTGAAAGGTAGTGATCGGCCACTGAGAGTACCAAGACTTGCAATCACCATTTCCTTCAGTAGTATGTAGCAAAAATCCAATGTTTGTCCAACTTCAAAACAATATAACAAATAAGCATTATAAATTGGAACAGCATCAAAATGTCCTTTTTTTGGAGTGACATTTTCGACTATTCATCGATGAAGAATACGAATATGGGGTTTCAAATGTCTTGCTTGTAAATTAGTGTCAGTAAATTGATTCTCACAAATTATAGTATAAACTTCACTTGTATCACCAACAATGTTAACTAGGTCAAACTCATTCTGAAAATAAATTTGCAAATTCCCTGACTGAACTCCATTAATTTGTGCCAAAGTGTGGCAGTTTAGCGTGATTATTTTACCTTTGACATAAGATGTTAGACTATTCTCTCTAACTTCTCCCTCAGTAGGTCTCAAGTGAAGGTAAAATAAATACACAAGACGTGGATATATCTTTTGTGGTAAATTGATTAAAGATAGCCATCTCATCGTTTCCAGTCTGCCAACCAACAAATGATCATATTAAGAAGGAAGATTTACCCTTCTCCTGGTAACAATTAGTTAGTTGGCAGAACTTAGATAAGCTTGTTCATGATTGTATATAAGAAATCAATAGTCGAATAAGTCTGCTATTGTTGGCATAGTGGAGGGTTAGAGGTTTCGCCACGTTTTGGTCTGGCTCTTTTTGTTCTCGGCACGACTTATGAAGGTAAGCAAAAGGATAGCAAAAGGTAAGAAAAATGTATAGCAAAATGTATATAATGGTGTGCAAAAGGTAAGCAACGGATAGCCAAAACTCAGCCTCGGGTTGAGTCTTGTTGGAAGTTGGGAACAGGCAAAGCCGGTTGATCAGCCGGATGACCCATCCGGTTTGGTGAACTTTTCGGCTGCTACTTCTGTAGCTCTGAAATTGTGAAGCATAGGTGTTATGAACCTCTGATCAAAGCTCTTCCTCTCTTCTTTTACACGGATATGAATTGTAAATATATACATTGAATTTGTGAAATTAATTAACGTAGGTGGTAGACTGAATTTGTGAAATTAATTGAGGTAGGTAGTGGATGAGGTGGTTGTATGTTTCAGGTCTCTGATCTAGTTATATTGATACTATTTGAATAATGAAGGTAAATGAAGATGGTGAAAAAGTTGCTGAAAGTTGTGAAATAATGAAGTTGTTGGAATGAAGATGGTGAAGAAGTTGTTGAAAGTTGTGAAGTGAAGTGAAGTTGTTGGATGTGCTCACTGATATAAAGTCTCAGTGAAACAAATGGCCAAAAAATCTATAGCTGAGTTTTGTTTTTGTTTTGTTTTTTTTTTTATTATTATTATCAGAAACTGACCAACTGAGGTTTTGCAGAAGAGTGATGGCTCTATAAAACATGAGTGAAATTACGATGTTGCCCTTTTCATTTTCTTCTAACATATCAATTTAGCATTCCATAAAAGAGGGGGCAATTTGGTCATTTCAATGCCAAACTCATCAATCAACAAGCAGAATAATATTGATGGTACAGAACTTCACGGGTGAGGCACAATAATGAAGGTGAGGACAACAGTACAGGTTCACAGATTTTTCACCAAATTGATAAAATTTAACAAATGAAAAAAATCCAATAATATTGAATTATGTGCCCTAAATTGATATTTTAATTTTTATTTAACGCACAATATATATAATATTGATAAATTTTGTGCCCATTAATATGAAAAATACAAAATAATAACTAGCAAATGAATGGTGATAGTAATTATTAAAAATATATAAATATTTGAACTAAAAAATATTACTCCATTTGTCTCTTTATGTTAATCATGAATTTTTTCAATTGCATTTTAAAAAGAATTTGGTTAACAATGGTTTTTTTTTTTTTTTGTTAATAATTAATTTTTTGAAATGAATTTTAAAAAGAGTTTGGTTATGACTGTTGATCAAAAATTTTAATAGAGTTTTGAGTTGCGTGTTTGATTATGAATTATATCCTTTTGAATTAAGTTTTGAAAACTCTTTTCAAAACTCAAAAGCAAACAAATTTTCTTATTTCACATGTCACATCAAACTTTCAAAACTCAATTCCACACTTAATTCAAAACTCAATTCAACACTTTATTCAAAAACCATAACCAAACAAATGTTCTACACTCAAATCATAATTCCAAAACTCACAAACTCAAAATACAACTCTATTCTCAAATCATATTTGGAAAACTTTACCAAACGCTACCCTTGTTTTGTTGGGTTAAAACAAATTTTGACTTTTAATTTATTTTGAGTCATATTATTTCTTTGTTTTTTTTTTTACATTTTTTTAAAAAAAGTTTTAAAAAATTAATTTTTAACTAACTTTCCAAAACAACTCATAGATTAATAATGACTACCTAATATTAAAAATTACTATTATTTATGTTATCTTCATAATCCAATATAATTATATATGAATGCTACTATATAGGGGACTGTGTTTGATTCGTGAATTTAGAAAGACAAAATAACAAAGTTAAATGAAATGTGGATATAATATAATTATATTTTACACACTTTTTTTTTCTTTTTACTTTTCAAATTTCTTCTCAAATTATCAATTCAAACAAAGCGTAAGGGATGTGGATGCTCATTAATTGGTTATGACTCTACTATTTATTTATTTTTTATTATTATTTTATCAATTGATAGGAGAGTAATTACATTATGATAAATATTTACATCATCAAATAGATCACTTCCTCACAATAATTAGAAAGTCAACAAAATCTAATAATCAATCCACCAAACCCACATACCCACCAAGCAAAGCCCAACAACCAATACTGGGTGATTTTATTTGCACCCAAATAATAAGTCAGTACGTCCAATAAAAATTTTGAAATTTTAATTCTTATCATACCCATATGTAAATTTATTAATAAAGATAATACCAATTAAACCCTAAAATAAGATATTATTTTTTCTCATGGTACACCCAAATTACTTATACGTATTTTTCATATTCAACTCTCTTCATTTTTTTTTCAAGTTTCAATTATTTTTCTTTCATCTTCTTCTTCACTCCAAAACTTCAATTCATCCCATCAAAAATCACAATTATCATCAGCATCATTGTTTCTTATTGTGTTGTTATTTACAAATAAAACAAAATAAAAACATAATATGTGCCATTGTAAAAAAAAAATTAATAATAAAAATAAAAATTAGGAATTGTCAAGAACACAATAATTTTTTGATTCAATTAATCAATAATAATAAAAAAATAGTGTATTGTTCAATCAATCAAATAAAAAAATAAGTACTGTCTCGTTCAATTAATCAAACATGAACTAATATTATCCTGGAATGCTCTAGCTGTAGGGAATTGTTAGACGGCCACTCTGAGACGCCATGGAGGTTCAACAACAAAGTATTTTTAATATTCATGGATTGTCTTGGGGGTTTTCAACAAAGTGTGTTATGGAGTTATCATTAACACAGTAGGAACACATACAAGAAAATATGATGTCATACAAAATAATTCACACCAATGGTTCTTTTTATGTGATTAAAATGAATAATTGTAATGAGAAATTTATTTAATGATTTTTAAAAGGATTTTTTAAAGTGGTGTAATTTAATATCACTACAAAATTTCAGGTTTTTGCGATGGCAAAATGCCGTCGCTAATACTCCTAATGTTGTCTCAAAAAACTTTTAGCGACATCAAATGACTTTTAGCAACAGCAAAATAGGGATCACAACAGAGGGCGTTGCAAATACGTTTTATGCCGTCGCCTTTTTTTTGCAACGGGAATTATTATCTTTTGCGACGGCATTTTACCATCGCCTATAATATGTAAAAAATTTAAACCTTTTGCGACGACACTATTTTACCATCGCTAAAAGTTTTATTTGAGGCGGCAAAAAATGCCGTCGTGATTTTTTTTTTTTTTGCAATGGCATGACCACTGTCGCCAATGGTTCTAATTTTTTTACGACAATGTGGTGTTGTTCCAAAAAAAAAAAAAATTAAAATTACCTGTATCGAATGAAAAACAATTGAAAAAGAAACCAATAATTGCATAATAATATAAAAATTCTTGTATAGAAATAACAATTTCTCCATAATAAAAATATTATTGCATTCATAACTACACATCAATAAAATTACCCCACTACATAATCTTCCGTAATACATATATAATGATTAAATACATAATGTTTAAATATATAATGTCGTTCATAATTCAAAATAACATAAACCAAAATTAAAAGTTTTCCTCATAATTCTCCGTGGGTAACAAAAACAAAAGTTAGTCGCATTCTTCATAGGCATGCATCCCACAAGAAGCAAACTCCTACTCGGGAAATATCTAAAAACAAAAAATAAAAATAATTAATGATAATATAATTATGTGTTAATATGATAATTACAAAAAAACATAAAAATTTAACTACTATACAATTACAAAGATAATTAAGTAAATAATTTTGCCAGACAGAAATTCGGCTCTAACTCCCAAACTGGGAATTCAATTCAAATCCCGTCTCCTCTCACATGTCTCTCATGCCTAGGCGGTCGTGTGTGTCAAGTTTTGTGCTAATTCGACGCTTTTTAGTGATTTTGGGACGTCAACACCTCAAATTGTAAGTTTCTTAACGAACTAGTTCACCTAGAGTGAAATTCAGCTCTAACTCCCAAACCGGGAACCCGATTGTCACGCCCTCGAAAATATACCCATTATATATATCATTGACATGCATTATTTAAGGAAAACACTTTAATAATTCATTATAATAACCATCAGAGTCTTACTAATCAAAAGCATTACATGTAACATCAAGTAAATGCCCTACCGGCTTACATCTTTCCAAGCCAACACTTGGACACAAAGTATGAGTTCTAACTCAAATATAAATAAAGCCCTAGGCTTGAGTGTTTACATGTATTAACAATGAAAAACAAATAACTAAAAAAAATAGTCTTCAGAATCCAAGTCCTTCCAAGCTAAGTCCTTGGAGGTAGCTTATCACCTGAACCGGAAAATGATGTTCCCATAAAGGGTGAGCCACAGCCCAGTAGAAATATACTAAACCACATATAAGCAATGAATAAAGCAATAGCATTCAACAGATGGTTAACCAAGATAATCAATTACTTCATTTTACAGTCTCATGACACTAATGTCTAAGACACGTTTTACTTTCCAATTTTATCAACATGGCTCAGAACCTGGCCAAACTTACAACAGTGAATTACATATATCATATTCACATCCTTCCAATATCAACAAACAAATGAGACTCAAGCTCAAATCAAAACACTTCATACTTCCAGATTGATACACATTTTAGTGCTGTATCAATAAAACACTTCTATATAAATAAGCACACATAAAAGTGATGCTAATGGAGTCCATCCCCTATCTCCTCCCAAACAAAATCCGGTTTAGAGGTCCATCTCCTATCTTCCCCTAAACCGCGGAGTACATCCCTTATCTTCTCCCACACAAAACAATGTATGCAAATGCAATGCTCAATCAATACACGTATTTTCTGTATCAATGCAATAGTCAAAATTAATGACTTAACCAATGTGATTAGTTTCAGTTATTCCTAATCCACATGCAATGTCTACAAAAATCACGACTATCCTCCACCGATAGCCCAAAACAGTTATTTCTAAACTGAAAATAACTATGTCAACAGTTCAATAGACAAATGATTCAAATTATCCAACTACGCCATTTAATCAATGAATTCCCCAATTCCATGAATTTAACCATCTTTTCCCAATTCCATGAATTAATTATACAAATTAATTTAATAATAAAACTAGGGTTTTTCTCAAAATTTACCAAAGTATCCCCAACATATCAAAATACCAAAACTTAGAACAAAACCTATAAAATGGAGTAGGAAATCCCTACCTCGAAGAAAAATAACTCAAATGGTGAAGACAGAGATGAGTGCCCAAATACCAATGTGCTCCAAATCGCCAAATGTTCAGATTAAATGAAAGCCCTCGACTCCCTCTATATTTTTAATAAAGCAACTAGGGTAGAAACACCCTCTAAATAGATCAAATCTAAGAAAGATGGTGAGTAGGGAGAGAGAAAAGTCGGACCTAGGGTTTGGAATCAAAAGAAGATGAAAAAGACTGATCAAAACCCGCTGCTGTGTATATAAACTGGACAGGCTCGCTCGAGCGAAGACTTGGTCGCTCGAGCTACCAGACACAGAAAAGATACGCTCGAGCCAAGGAAGCCTTGCTCGAGCCAACAACCCAAAAGCTCGCTCGAGCGAAAGAAAACTCGATCGAGCGAAGAACTCAAACCCTCAGGTCTGTAACCAGACACACGCTCGAGCGAAGAACGAACTAACTCACTCGAGCGAAGAAAAGCTCGCTCGAGCCAAGAATGCACAGCTACAGGTCCAAATCTGACGCAAACTCTCGCTCGAGCTACCAAATCCCGGCTCGAGCGAATAACCAAAAATAACAGCTCGCTCGAGCGACAAACTCCTCGCTCGAGCGAAGATCCAAAATTCTGGACAGCAACACTTGGTTTCTAAACCCAACCAACCAGAAATAAACCTGCCCAACACATCCTATAGGTCCAAATGAGAAAATAAGGGACAACAACAACAATTATACAATGACAGAATCTACGGAACCTAAGTCCGGATACAATAATCAAATGGGAGAAGACCGGGGTCGCTATAACCTCCCCCCCTTCAAAGAATTTCGTCCCCGAAATTAAGCATAAGTTTTTGAAAACAGATTTTTTTTTTTTTTTTGACAATTGATTAGTAAACATCTTGACCCAAAACTGGTCATTTCATCTCTTTATCAAGAGGCATCTCACATTAAACATATAACACAACATATATCTCAACCTGTATCATTATTATGCATTATTCCTTTCAATGTTAACAATTCCCATATCATATTCAATCGCATGATATATACAACCCATTCAACAATGTACTCAACAGATGCAATATTACACTAAACTTCTATAATGAAGCAAGTTTCAAGATACACCCATTTACCAATACAAACTCAATGTTTTACAGCTTAAGACATATAGAAAGCTCTTAAGTTCAACAATATAACAGAATCTAATTATAAGATTACAAATCAACAAACATGTCCGGATATTTCTGGCGGACTTCCAACTCACGTTCCCAAGTGGCTTCCTCCACTCCGTGGTGTTTCCACAAAACTTTGACCAAATGGATGGTTTTGCCTCGCAAAACTTGATCCCGCCTATCCAAGACTCGAACCGGTCTCTCCTCATACGAAACATCCTTATCAATCACTAAATCAGTCCAATCCAACACATGTGATGGATCCGGCTCATACTTCCGAAGCATACTCACATGAAACACGTCATGTACTCCGGACAACTACGGTGGTAAAGCTAAACGATAAGCAGCCTCGCCAATCCTCTCAAGGATCTCAAACGGACCAATGAACCGAGGGGACAACTTCCCGCTCTTCCCAAATCTCATCAAACCCCGTCTAGGTGATATCTTCAGAAAGACATGATCACCCACCTCAAACACCAAAGATCTCCTCCTACGGTCGGCATAAGATTTCTGACGACTCTGTGCTGTAACAAGTCTCTTACGGATAAGCTCAACTTTCTCCGTTGTTTCCCTCACCAACTCCGGACCCAACAGAGGTGCATCACCCACCTCGGCCCAACAAACAGGAGATCTACATGGTCGGCCATACAAGGCCTCAAATGGTGCCATACCGATACTAGACTGGAAGCTGTTGTTGTAGGCAAACTCCACCAACGGCAAGTGCCTCTCCCACGACCCACTAAAGTCTAGAACACAACCCCGCAGCATATCCTCAAGGATCTGAATAGTACGCTCGGACTGCCCGTCAGTCTGAGGATGATAAGCCGTGCTAAAGGTCAACTTAGTGCCTAAGGCACTCTGCAAACTCTGCCACAACCTGGCAGTAAAACGAGGATCTCTATCTGAGACGATCGTCACTGGAACCCCGTGTAACCTCACTATGTCCCGAATGTACAAGTCGGCAAGATGATCTACCGAATCTCTCACGCGCATAGGAATGAAGTGCGCCGACTTAGTCAACCGGTCTACGACCACCCAAATAGCATCACTACCCCGTTGAGTCCTCGGAAGACCCATAACGAAGTCCATAGTGACGTGTTCCCACTTCCACTCGGCAATAGGCAAGGGTTGCAACAAACCCGCTGGCCTCTGATGTTCGGCCTTCACTTGCTGACAAGTAAGGCACTTAGATACGAAAGCTGCCACATCTATCTTCATACCCTGCCACCAGAACTGGCGACCCAAATCCCGATACATCTTAGTGCCTCCTGGATGCACCGCAAGGCGTGAATGATGAAAATCTCGGAGTACCTCCTCTCGACAAGACTCCGGCACAAACAGACGGTCTCGGTATCTCACACTGAGGTCGGGATACACTGCCAAACCCTTCTCAACCTTCCCACCAGAAATCTTCTCACGGAGGGTTTCTACCTCAAGGTCACCCCTCTGAGCCTCTAACACTCGAGTCACGAGTGTAGGCTGTACAACAACAGAAAACAAGGCCGCAGCCTCTACGGATTCGCCCAGAAGTAAGTCAAACTCCCCAAGTGTACCCAACATCTCCCATTCTCGGATGGCTATACTAGCTATGACACCAACAGGTTTTCTGCTAAGGGCATCGGCCACCACATTGGCCTTTCCCGGATGATAATGCAACTCAAAGTCATAATCCTCTATAAATTCCATCCACCTCCTCTGCCTCAAGTTCAAATCTTTCTGTGTAAACAAATATTTCAGAGTCTTATGATCCGAGAACACCTCGAACCTCTCACCATAAAGATAATGCCTCCAAATCTTCAAGGCAAATATCACAGCTGCTAACTCTAGATCATGCGTAGGGTAATTCTGCTCGTGAATTTTCAACTGACGTGAGCCATAGGCAACTACTTTCCCTTCTTGCATTAACACACAACCCAGACCCTCTCGTGAGGCATCACAATAGACTGCATAACCCAACCCTCTCTCTGGAATAATCAATACTGGAGCGGTGGTCAGTCTAACTTTTAACTCCTGGAACGACTTTTCACAAGTCTCACCCCATACAAATTTGACTCCCTTCCGAGTCAGTCTAGTCAACGGTGACGCTAACCTGGAGAAATCTTTCACAAACCGACGGTAATACCCAGCTAATCCCAGAAAACTGCGGATCTCAAACACACTCTTAGGCTGTGCCCAATCCTGCACTGCCTCAACCTTGGATACATCAACAGACACCCCTTCCCCGGATACCACGTGACCTAAGAATTTGACTTCCCTCAGCCAGAACTCACACTTCCCAAACTTGGCATACAGCCTATGGGCTCTAAGTAACTCAAGCACCACTCTCAAGTGTCCCTCGTGCTCCTCCTCAAAAGGCGAATAGATAAGGATATCATCCACAAAAACGACTACAAATCGATCCAAGAATTTCCGGAAGATCCGGTTCATCAAATCCATAAAAACTGCCGGTGCATTGGTGAGCCCAAATGGCATCACCAGAAACTCATAGTGGCCATACCGTGTACGGAATGCCGTCTTCGGAATATCCTAAACCCTGACCCTCAACTGGTGGTAACCCGATCTCAAGTCTATCTTAGAGAAACAACGGGAACCCTTCAACTGGTTAAACAGATCATCTATACGAGGCATAGGGTACTTATTCTTAACCGTAGCCCGATTCAATTTTCGGTAATCTATACAAAGTCTCAAAGCACCACCTTTCTTTTTAACAAAGAGGGCCGGTGCTCCCCACGGCGAAACACTAGGATGTATAAAGCCCTTATCTAGCAACTCCTGGAGCTGAATCTTCAACTCAACTAACTCGGCTGGGGCAAAACGATAAGGTGCCATAGAAATCGGCGCCGTGCCGGGCACTAGGTCAATAGAGAACTCAATCTCTCGATGCGGTGGCAAACCAACAAGATCCTCGAGAAAGACGTCCGAGTACTCACAAACCACCCTTGGCAACACAATCTGAGTCTCATCATCCTCACTAATCGAAAGGTTAGCAAGTAGACCACTAAGCTCACTCCGTCCTCGCGAAACATACCCTGGTGGCAATACATTACCAACCCGGTCCCCCCAGAAAATGAAAATACTCTCCGCTCACGGTACAACAAGTGACCCTCTGGCGGTAGCAATCAATAACTGCCCGGTATGACGATAACCTATCCATACCCAAAATAACATCGAAACCCCTCATAGGCATAACTACAAATGAAAATGGGATTCTATGGTAATCAACCTCTATATCACAACCCCTAACACCTTGTTTCAAAATCAATTCACCCCCAAGAGGTGACACTACACAAATAGGAGATGCTAGCTGTGCTAACTCCAACTCCAAAACAGATGCAAATGCAGCAGATACAAAGGAATGAGATGCACCCGTATCAATCAAAACATTAGCAACTGAGTTGCAAAACAAGAAGGTACCTCTCACAACTGATGGTGCTGGCACAAGATCCTACGCGGTAACAGCGTACACGCGCCCAGACGACCTCTGATCAACCTGCTCACCCCTAGGAGCATAAGATTGCTGCACTGACTGGGACGATGAAGCCCCCTGATTGGCCCTCGAGGCCTGACTCGACTGAGCTGGCTGTTGACCCTGAATCTGCCTCAAACCAGATGCACCAGGTGTGCCACCCAACTGAGGGCAATACCTCTTCATATGCCCTGGCTGACCACACTGATAACACGAGAGTGGCTGGCCTCTACCCTGACTCTGGCTCTGAGATCGAGCCGAAGATGATGCTGCTCTCTGCACTCCTCCCCTCTGAGGACAAACTGGAGACTTGTGGCCCAACTGGCCACACTTGAAACAGGTAATGTCTCCCTGACTGCCTTTACCCGAACTAGCACTCGGCACAGGAAAAGTCGATCTAGAAAAACTACCCTGAGACTGCTGAGGATTAAAACCCTTCTGTCTCCTACCATCACTCTGACCATCCTGACTCCTTTTGGAGCCCTTCTGTCCTTCCTCCTCCTCCTGCATCATAATTTCCATGTGGGCTGCAGCATCAACCATATGCCCATAATCCCGAATCATAGTTCACCCAACTCTCAGCTTGAGGCCACGCCTCAACTTCTTCTCAAACTCAATACAACGGCGTTCCTCAGACGCCACCAACTCAGGTGCAAACCTGGACAAGCTAGTAAATGCAGCCTCAAACTCGGCCACTGAAGAACTCGACTGCTTAAGCTGACAAAACTGGTCTCTCAGCTTCTCCCTGACTGCTGGAGATAAGAACTTCTCCTGGAAAGCATTCACAAAAGCCTCCCATGTACCTCCTATACGACCCTTAGTAAACTTCCACCACTGACCCGCATCCCCCTTCAACTGGAAAGATGCCAAGGTCACTTTCAACCTCTCGTCTTCGATGCCAAGCATCTCAAACGTCTTCGTTGTCTGTTCGAGCCATTCATCTGCCTTAAGCGGCTCTTTAGGATCACCCACAAATTCATCCGGGTTAGACCGGAAGAACTCCCTCTTCAGAAAGGAGGGTCCTGCATCCGCAACAACAACTTGAGCTTGATTCTCAGCTCTGAGAATGCCTACTGACTCCCTGAATGCCCCTACTATCTCTCGGGCTAGAGCGCCCATAGCCTGCTGGCCTACTGGCTCGGCCACATTGGCCTGGCCAATTCCCTCCTGAACTGCCGGAATCTCCTCTGGCACAGGCACCTCCTGCCTACCCGGCCTACCACGCCTACCGCGTCCTCGTCCTCGTCCTGACATCCTAATAAAGGAAACAAAGACATTAGCACATTAATAAATGTGCTGAAGCTAAACACTCACGTCCTAATGCATTGGACAACAATAATTCATTCCACGTAAGCACATAATCACATAAGCACCTACGAATTTCATTCCTGGATAATAATAGTCCCAATGCGTTACTATAGTTCCGGTTGGAAGCAGCAGTGATCAAGTGCCTTTCCAACAAGACTACTAGAAACTCAAGGGTTCAATCAACATCCTAGAAACTACATTCCATACCCACATAATCACATAAACATGTTATCACATAAGCATATAACATTACGCTAAGTCTCTATCAAACGAGACGAACCCATTGTGATACTAATCACTTCCCACGTACCCAAAGTATTCAAACCCGGTATGCTTTGATACCAAGTTGTCACGCCCTCGAAAATATACCCATTATATATATCATTGACATGCATTATTTAAGGAAAACACTTTAATAATTCATTATAATAACCATCAGAGTCTTACTAATCAAAAGCATTACATGTAACATCAAGTAAATGCCCTACCGGCTTACATCTTTCCAAGCCAACACTTGGACACAAAGTATGAGTTCTAACTCAAATATAAATAAAGCCCTAGGCTTGAGTGTTTACATGTATTAACAATGAAAAACAAATAACTAAAAAAAATAGTCTTCAGAATCCAAGTCCTTCCAAGCTAAGTCCTTGGAGGTAGCTTATCACCTGAACCTGAAAATGATATTCCCATAAATGGTGAGCCACAGACCAGTAGAAATATACTAAACCACATATAAGCAATGAATAAAGCAATAGCATTCAACAGATGGTTAACCAAGATAATCAATTACTTCATTTTACAGTCTCATGACACTAATGTCTAAGACACGTTTTACTTTCCAATTTTATCAACATGGCTCAGAACCTGGCCAAACTTACAACAGTGAATTACATATATCATATTCACATCCTTCCAATATCAACAAACAAATGAGACTCAAGCTCAAATCAAAACACTTCATACTTCCAGATTGATACACATTTTAATGCTGTATCAATAAAACACTTCTATATAAATAAGCACACATAAAAGTGATGCTAATGGAGTCCATCCCCTATCTCCTCCCAAACAAAATCCGGTTTAGAGGTCCATCCCCTATCTTCCCCTAAACCGTGGAGTACATCCCTTATCTCCTCCCACACAAAACAATGTATGCAAATGCAATGCTCAATCAATACACGTATTTTCTGTATCAATGCAATAGTCAAAATTAATGACTTAACCAATGTGATTAGTTTCAGTTATTCCTAATCCACATGCAATGTCTACAACAATCACGACTATCCTCCACCGATAGCCCAAAACAGTTATTTCTAAACTGAAAATAACTATGTCAACAGTTCAATAGACAAATGATTCAAATTATCCAACTACGCCATTTAATCAATGAATTCCCCAATTCCATGAATTTAACCATCTTTTCCCAATTCCATGAATTAATTATACAAATTAATTTAATAATAAAACTAAAGTTTTTCCCAAAATTTTCCAAAGTATCCCCAACATATCAAAATATCAAAACTTAGAACAAAACCTATAAAATGGAGTAGGAAATCCCTACCTCGAAGAAAAATAACTCAAATGGTGAAGACAGAGATGAGTGCCCAAATACCAATGTGCTCCAAATCGCCAAATGTTCAGATTAAATGAAAGCCCTCGACTCTCTCTATATTTTTAATAAAGCAACTAGGGTAGAAACACCCTATAAATAGATCAAATCTAAGAAAGAAGGTGAGTAGGGAGAGAGAAAAGTCGGACCTAGGGTTTGGAATCAAAAGAAGATGAAAAAGACTGATCAAAACCCGCTGCTGTGTATATAAACTGGACAGGCTCGCTCGAGCGAAGACTTGGTCGCTCGAGCTACCAGACACAGAAAAGATACGCTCGAGCCAAGGAAGCCTTGCTCGAGCCAACAACCCAAAAGCTCGCTCGAGCGAAAGAAAACTCGATCGAGCGAAGAACTCAAACCCTCAGGTTTGTAACCAGACACACGCTCGAGCGAAGGAACTATCGCTCGAGCGAAGAACGAACTAACACGCTCGAGTGAAGAAAAGCTCGCTCGAGCCAAGAATGCACAACTACAGGTCCAAATCTGACGCAAACTCTCGCTCGAGCTACCAAATCCCGGCTCGAGCGAATAACCAAAAATAACAGCTCGCTCGAGCGACAAACTCCTCGCTCGAGCGAAGATCCAAAATTCTGGACAGCAACACTTGGTTTCTAAACCCAACCAACCAGAAATAAACCTGCCCAACACATCCTATAGGTCCAAATGAGAAAATAAGGGACAACAACAACAATTATACAATGATAGAATCTACGGAACCTAAGTCCGGATACAATAATCAAATGGGAGAAGACCGGGGTCGCTATACCGATTCGAGTCCTGTCTTCTCCCACAAGTCTCTCGTGCCTAGGCTATCGTGTGTGCCAAGTTTCGTGCTAATCTGACGTCGTTTGGTGATTTTGGGGTATCAACACCTCGAATTCTAAGTTTCTTAAGGAACTAGTTTGCTTACAGTAAAATCCGGCTCTACCTCCCAAACCGGGAACTCGATTCAAGTCCCGTCTTCTCCCATAAGTCTCTCATTTTTAGGTGGTCATGTGTGCCAAGTTTCGTGCTAATTCGACGCTGTTTGGTGATTTTGGGGCATCAACACCTCGAATTCTAAGTTTCTTAAGAAACCAGTTTGCCAAGAACTACTCACCCAAAAAAAAAAAAGTTTGCCTAGAGTGAAATTCAGCTCTAACTCCCAAATCGGGAACCCGATTCGAGTCCTGCCTTCTCCCACAAGTCTCTTGTGCCTAGGCGGTCATGTGTGCTAAGTTTCGTGCTAATCTGACGTTGTTTGGTGATTTTGGGGCGTCAATACCTCGAATTCTAAGTTTTTTAAGGGACTAGTTTGCCTAGAGTGAAATCCGGCTCTAACTCTCAAACCGAGAGCCCGATTTGAGTCCTGTCTTCTCTCACAAGTCTCTCGTGCCTAGGCAGTCGTGTATGCCAAGTTTCGTACTAATCTAGTATTGTTTGGTGATTTTGGGGCATTAACACCTCGAATTCTAAGTTTCTTAAGGAACTAGTTTGCCTATAGTGAAATCCGGCTCTAACTGTCAAACCGAGAACCAGATTCGAGTCCCGTCTTCTCCCACAAGTCTCTCATCCCTAGGTTGTCTTGTGTGCCAAGTTTTGTGCTAATCCGACACCGTTTGGTGATTTTGGGACGTCAACACCTAGAATTCTAAGTTTATTAAGGAGCTAGTTTGCCTAGAGTGAAATCTGGCTCTAACTCCCAAACCGGGAACCCGATTCGAGTCTCATCTTCTCCCACAAGTCTCTCTTGCCTAGGCGGTTGTGTGTGCCAAGTTTCGTGCTAATCCGACACCGTTTGGTGACTTTGGGGCTTCAATACCTCGAATTCTAAGTTTCTCAAGGACTAATTTGCCTAGAGTGAAATCTGGCTCAACAAAAAAAAAAAAAAAAAACAAATAAGTACATTACATAATTTTGAATGAATCATTTTCAGAAAACATTAAACTAATGCAATATGTGTATAATCCACAATATGCAGAATGGATTCAATAATCCTCTAATTTGGAGACACTTAAATTTCAATCAACATTGAAATCATAAAACAATCATAGTTCATTAGTCCTAAGTTGTGAGCACCCAACAAATTTCACTACAGTAGGCTTTCTATTGTATGGTCAATATTAGTAGTAGTATCACTCCATAAGCATACAATCTCTTAAGGACCAAGGAAGAATGTTGTTTTTAGCTAGTAATACTTTTTATGGAGTGAAGTCTCAATTATCAGATTATGATTTTGTGACAGCTATTACATGACAATCAAAATTGTGATGGAGACAGATTCTCAAACAAGCAAGTAAATGAGAGTCAAAATCCAAAAAATAGGTTCTTTACCATTAATATTTCATACAGTAAATATCTTTTTGCTAGACCAAATCTAATGTACTTACTAAGAAGGCCCAACATGAGATATATGGCCATTTCAGCACATGAAGCTGCATTTTCAGTTACATCACCAAGAATTCTAGCGACTTTGATTCCATGCTTTATAGCAGCATTGATGTCAACGCCTTCATGTAAGGTTTGACTATGAACACTACATACCACCCAACTCAAGGGGAAAACACTTAAATTTCAATGAATCAATTTCACGATAGGAACCTAGCATCTTATGTGAATCTATCAGAATAATGGCATCCTTCTCATAGTCTTGAATTTCAGTTATATGAGAAAACCTAAAAGCTAGCATTCCAAAATATATGTGAAGCCAACGATTTTCCATAATGGTTCCATTTAGGTGATAAAATTTTACTTCAAATGACAGAAAATGGCAATGGGGCCACTCAAATTAACTAGTACATCCAACCCACACCCTAAATGGATCTCACTTGATGCAAAAGATTCAGATGAACTATTTAATGCATTTACAAGAAGACCTGTAACTGATCCCAATTTTTAATTGTCTTAAGGATGAATATAAAAAATGGATTAAGTGAATAGGCAATAAAAAGGCAAAATTCCCATCATACAAGAATTATGTTCTCACCTTAAGAAAGGGGATTGATACAGCTGGGATTGATTCTCTTCACTGGCCCTCATGATGTCGTGTAAGCACTACAACTCAGCAAAGAAAAAAAAAACCCAAGGCCCAACACCAAAATCAACCTAAAAAATGTCAATTGCCACAGACTGCAAAATGAAGAACAAGAAAACCCCAGAAGAATCAGAAAAATAAACGGAAAATGGGCTAAACAAATGAAAAACAAAAAAGATGTGTTAATTTCAAGCAACAGCTACTCAATATGAGGGGCAGAAAACTTGAAATAGGACCACATTGCACTAACAAGCCACTATAAAAACACTGATAAACACCACACCATACTAGAAAATTGAACAGTAGGGTTTTATTTTTTAACTCCCTAGGATGCAAGAACTAGGAGCAACAACTACAAGTCTTGTGTCAATCCATAAGTGGATATGAGAATGCTTGAACAATCAAACCTGCATGATTGTGTTATAGGCTACAAAACGAGGAAAACAGCCTCTTCTTGCTCTTCGTCTTAGTTTCTCGTCCTGATAAAAGGAAGAAAATTCGTTACTGGAACACTACAATATTTGTTAAGTTAATTTTACTAGAAAAACAAGATCCATAAATGAATACTCAAAACATCTACAATGTGGAGTAGCATAACTTGATTCATATATCTTAGGGACAAACAGATCCATTACAGGGAAAGTCACTCTTAGATGGTTCTAAATCAACAATATTAACAACTTAAGACAGCCAAGCTTTTTCACATTGTTTAAAATGAAGATCAGGTATTGTTGCATTGTTTTACACATGCAAACACAAACTTCTTAAAGGTTTCAATATATATATATATATATATATTAAGAGGAAAAGAAAATTATACATCAAGAGTTACCTCATGATTCAAGCCACCATTTTCAAGTGGTGAATCTTCACCCATTTGTAAACTTTTGAAAGCCTCCACAAGGTTAACATGTGATCTATCCGCATATTTCACATATTCTACTACTGGAGGATAAGTACCCCTAAAACAGATCTTAACATAAGACTTCACAAAACCTAACTTTTTTACACTTCTTAACACAATAATTCACAAAACAAAACCAAGCATGCTTGTACCATCCAAAATTATTAAAGGCAACAAATCTTATTTGTTAAAGAACATAAAGAATACGCATACAACATTTGTTATCTACAACAATGAGTGTACTAATTATGTATGGAACACTATGAAAGTGAAACTGCCAACCTCTTTTGCAGTAGAACAATTTAATCCTGTATTGAAATGTAAATCGATTAAATCTGACAACATAAGAACAGACCAGAAATCTCAACAAGAGAGTTGAAAAACAAGGGAATATACAAACTACTTTTTTATGTTATCCAAATATAACTGTTTGAACTTGATTACGGATATATACACTCAGATATATATATATATATATATATATGATTTTTATGAAAACAAGAAAACAAATATGTAACGCCCTCAAAAATATACCCATTATATATCATTGACATGCATTGTTTAAAGAGAACACTTTAATAATTCCTTATAATGTCCATCAGAGTCTTACAAATAATAAAAGCATTACATGCAACATCAAAGTAAATGCCCTACCGGCTTACATCTTTCCAAGCCAGAACTTGGACACAAAGTATGAGTTCTAAGTCAAATAAAAATAAGCCCTAGGCTTGAGTGTTTACATGTATTAACAATGAAAAATAAATAACTAAAAGTAGTCTTCCAAAATCCAAGTCCTTCCAAGCTAAGTCCTTGGAGGTAGCTTATCACCTGAACCTGAAAATGATGTTCCCATAAAGGGTGAGCCACAGCCCAGTAGAAATATACTAAACCACATATATGCAATGAATAAAGCAATGGAATTCAACAGATGGTTAACCAAGATAGTTCATTACTTCATTTTACAGTCTCATAACACTATTGTCTAAAACTCATTTTACCTTCCAATTTTATCAACATGGCTCAGAGCCTGGCCAAACTTACAACAGTGAATTACATAAATCATATTCACATCCTTCCATTATTAACAAACAAATGAGACTCAAGCTCAAATCAAAACACTTCATACTTCCAGACTGATACACATTTTAGTGCTGTATCAATAAAACACTTCTATAAATAAGCACACATAAAAGTGATGCTAATGGAGTCCATCCCCTATCTCCTCCCAAACAAAATCCGGTTTAGAGGTCCATCCCCTATCTTCCCCTAAACCGTGGAGTACATCCCCTATCTCCTCCCACACAAAAACAATGAATGCAAATGCAATGCTCAACCAATACACGTATTTTCTGAATCAATGCAACAGTCAAAATTAATGACTTAACCAATATGATTAGTTTCAGTTATTCCTAATCCACATGCAATGTCTACAACAATCACGACTATCCTCCACCGATAGCCCAAAACAGTTATTTCTAAACTGGAAATAACTATGGCAACAATTCAATAGACAAATGATATCAATTACCCAATTACGCCATTTAACCAATAAATTTCCCAATTTCATGAATTACTTATACAAATTAGTTCAATAATACAACTATGGTTTTTCCCAAAATTTACCAAAGTATCCCCAACATATCAAAATACCAAAACTTAGAACAAAACCTATAAAATGGAGTAGGAAATCCCTACCTCGAAGAGAGTAACCCGAATGGAGAAGATGGAGATGAATGCCCAAATACCAAAGTGCTCCAAATTGCCAAAAGTCCAGATTAAATGGAAGCCCTCGACTCCCTCTATCTTTTTAATGAAGGATCTAGGGTAGAAACACACCCTAAGTGGATCAAATCTAAGAGAGAAGGTGAATAGGGAGAGAGAGAAGTCGGACCTAGGGTTTGGAATCAAAAAGAATATGAAAAAGACTGATCAAAACCCGCTGTTGCGTATATAAACTGGACAGGCTCGCTCGAGCGAAGACTTGGTCGCTCGAGCGACCAGACACAGAGAAACTACGCTCGAGCCAAGGAAGCCTTGCTCGAGCCAACAAGCCAAAAGCTCGCTCGAGCGAAAGAAAGCTCGATCGAGCGAAGAACTCAAACCCTCAGGTCTGTAACCAGACACACGCTCGAGCGAAGGAACAATTGCTCGAGCGAAGAACGAACTAACTCGCTCGAGCGAAGAAAAGCTCGCTCGAGCCAAGAATGCAAAGCTACAGGTCCAAACCAGAAACAAACTCTCGCTCGAGCTACCAAACCCCGGCTCGAGCGAAGAACCAAAAACAACAGCTCGCTCGAGCGACAAACTCCTCGCTCGAGCGAAGATCCAAAATACTGGACAGCAACACTTGATTTCTAAACCCAACCAACTTGAAACAAACCAGCCCAACACATCCTATAATTCCAAATGAGAAATAAGGGACAACAACAACCGTTATACAATGACAGAATCTACGGAACCTAAGTCCGGATACAATAATCAAATGAGAGAAGACCGGGGTCGCTATAACCTCCCCCCCTTCAAAGAATTTCGTCCCCGAAATTAAGCATAAGTTTTTGAAAACAGATTCCTTTTTTTTTTACAATTCATTAGTAAACATCTTGACCCAAAACTGGTCATTTCATCTCTTTATCAAGAGGCATCTCACATTATACATATAACACAACATATATCTCAACCTGTATCATTATTATGCATTATTCCTTTCAATGTTAACAACTCCCATATCATATTCAATCGCATGATATATACAACCCATTCAACAATGTACTCAACAGATGCAATATTACACTAAACTTCTATAATGAAGCAAGTTTCAAGATACATCCATGTACCAATACAAACTCAATGTTTTACAGCTTAAGACATATATAAAGCTCTTAAGTTCATCAATATAACAGAATCTAATTATAAGATTACAAATCAATAAACATGTCCGGATATTTCTCGCGGACTTCTAACTCACGTTTCCAAGTGGCTTCTTCCACTCCGTGGTGTTTCCACAAAACTTTTACCAAAGGGATGGTCTTGCCTCGCAAAACTTGATCCCGCCTATCCAATACCCGAACCGGTCTCTCCTCATACGAGACATCCTCATCAACCACTAAATCGGTCCAATCCAACACATGTGATGGATCTGGCTCATACTTCCGGAGCATACTCACATGAAACACGTCATGTACTCCGGACAACTGCGGCGGCAAAGCTAAACGATAAGCAGTCTCGCCAATCCTCTCAAGGATCTCAAACGGACCAATGAACCGAGGGGACAACTTCCCACTCTTCCCAAACCTCATCAAACCCCGTCTAGGTGATATCTTCAGAAAGACATGATTACCCACCTCAAACACCAAAGGTCTCCTCCTACGGTCGGCATAAGATTTCTGACGACTTTGTGCTGTAACAAGCCTCTTACGGATAAGCTCAACTTTCTCCGTCGTTTTCCTCACCAACTCCGGACCCAACAGAGGTGCATCACCCACCTCAGCCCAACAAACAGGAGATCTACACGGTCGGCCATACGAGGCCTCAAAAGGTGCCATACCGATACTAGACTGGAAACTGTTGTTGTAGGCAAACTCTACCAACGGCAAGTGCCTCTCCCACGATCCACTAAAGTTTAGAACACAACCCCGAAGCATATCTTCAAGTATCTGAATAGTACGCTCGGACTGTCCGTCAGTCTGAGGATGATAAGCCGTGCTAAAGGTCAACTTTGTGCCTAAGGCACTCTGCAAACTCTGCCACAACCTGGCAGTAAAACGAGGATCTCTATCTGAGACAATCGTCACTGGGACCCCGTGCAATCTCACTATGTCCCGAATGTACAAGTCGGCAAGATGATCTACCGAATCTCTCACGCGCATAGGAATGAAGTGCGCCGACTTAGTCAACCGGTCTACAACCACCCAAATAGCATCACTACCCCGTTGAGTCCTCGGAAGACCTACAACGAAGTCCATAGTGACATGCTCCCACTTCCACTCGGCAATAGGCAAGGGTTGCAACAAACCCGCTGGCCTCTGATGCTCGGCCTTCACTTGCTGGCAAGTAAGGCACTTAGATACGAAAGCTGCCACATCTCTCTTCATACCCTGCCACCAAAACTGGCGACCCAAATCCCGATACATCTTAGTACCTCCCGGATGCACCGCAAGGCGTGAATGGTGGAACTCTCGGAGTACTTCCTCTCGGCAAGACTCCGGCACAAACAGACGGTCTCGGTATCTCACACTAAGGTCGGGATACACCGTCAAACCTTTCTCAACCTTTCCACCGGAAATCTTCTCACGGAGAGATTCTACGTCAAGGTCACCTCTCTGAGCCTCTAACACTTGAGTCACAAGCGTAGGCTGAACAACAACAGAAAACAAGGCCGCAGCCTCAACGGATTCGCCCAGAAATAAATCAAACTCCCCAAGTGCACCCAGCATCTCCCATTCTCGAATGGCTATACTAGCTATGTCACCAACAGGTTTCCTGCTAAGGGCATCGGCCACCACATTGGCCTTTCCCGGATGATAATGCAACTCAAAGTCATAATCCTCTATGAATTCCATCCACCTCCTCTGCCTCAAGTTCAAATCTTTCTGTGTAAACAAATACTTCAAACTCTTATGATCCGAGAACACGTCGAACCTCTCACCATAAAGATAATGCCTCCAAATCTTCAAGGCAAATATCACAGCTGCTAACTCTAGATCATGTGTAGGGTAATTCTGCTCGTGAATTTTCAACTGACGTGAGCCATAGGCAACTACTTTTCCCTCTTGCATTAACACACAACCCAGACCCTCTCGTGAGGCGTCACAATAGACTGTATAACCCAACCCTCTCTCTGGAATAATCAATACTGGAGCGGTGGTCAATCTAACTTTCAACTCCTGAAACGACTTTTCACAAGTCTCACTCCATACAAATTTGACTCCCTTCCGAGTCAATCTAGTCAAAGGCGAAGCTAATCTGGAGAAATCTTTCACAAATCGGCGGTAATACCCAGCTAATCCCAGAAAACTGCGGATCTCAAATACACTCTTAGGCTGTGCCCAATCTTGCACTGCCTCCACCTTAGATGTATCAACAGACACTCCTTCCCCGGATACTACGTGGCCTAAGAATTTGACTTCCCTCAGCCAGAACTCACACTTCTCAAACTTGGCATACAGCCTATGGGCTCTAAGTAACTCAAGCACCACCCTCAAGTGTGCCTTGTGCTCCTCCTCAGAAGGCGAATAGATAAGGATGTCGTCCACAAAAACGACTACAAACCGATCCAAGAATTCCCGGAAGATCCGGTTCATCAAGTCCATAAAGACTGTCGGTGCATTGGTGAGCCCAAATGGCATCACCAGAAACTCATAATGGCCATACCGCATACGGAATGCCGTCTTCGGAATATCCTCCTCTCTGACCCTCAACTGGTGGTAACCTGATCTCAAGTCTATCTTAGAGAAACAACGGGAACCCTTCAACTGATCAAACAGATCATCTATACGAGGCATAGGGTACTTATTCTTAACCGTAGCCCGATTCAATTTCCGATAATCTATACAAAGTCTCAAAGCACCACCTTTCTTTTTAACAAAGAGGGCCGGTGCTCCCCACGGCGAAACACTAGGACGTATAAAGCCCTTATCTAGCAACTCCTGGAGTTGGATCTTCAACTCAACTAACTCGGCTGGGGCAAAACGATAAGGTGCCATAGAAATCGGCGCCGTGCCGGGCACCAGGTCAATAGAGAACTCAATCTCTCGATGCGGTGGCAAACCAACAAGATCCTCGGGAAAGACATCCGAGTACTCACAAACCACCCTTGGCAACACAATCTGAGTCTCAACATCCTCACTAATCGAAAGGTTAGCAAGTAGACCACTAAGCTCACTCCGTCCTCGTGGAACATACCCCGGTGGCAACACATCACCAACCCGGTCCCCCAGAAAATGAAAATACTCTCCGCTCACAGTACAACAAGTGACCCTCTGGCGGTAGCAATCAATAACTGCCCGGTATGACGATAACCAGTCCATACCCAAAATAACATCAAAACCCCTCATAGGCATAACTACAAAGGAAAATGGGATTCTATGATAATCAACCTCTATATCACAACCCCTAACACCTTGTTTCAAAATCAATTCACCCCCAAGAGGTGACACTACACAAATAGGAGATGCTAACTGTGCTAACTCCAACTCCAAAACAGATGCAAATGCAGCAGACACAAAGGAATGAGATGCACCCGTATCAATCAAAACATTAGCAACCGTGTTGCAAAACAAAAAGGTACCTCTCACAACTGATGGTGCCGGCACAAGATCCTGCGCGGTAACAGCATACACGCGCCCAGATGACCTCTGATCAACCTGCTCACCCCTAGGAGCATAAGATTGCTGCACTGACTGGGACGATGAAGCCCCCCGATTGGCCCTTGAGGCCTGACCTGACTGAGCTGGCTGCTGACCCTGAATCGGCCTCAAACCCGATGCACCAGGTGTGCCACCCAACTGCGGGCAATACCTCTTCATATGCCCTGGCTGACCACACAGAAAACACGAGAGTGGCTGGCCTCTACCCTGACTCTGGCTCTGAGATCGAGCTGAAGATGATGCTGCTCTCTGCACTCCTCCCCTCTGAGGACAAACTGGAGACTTGTGGCCCAGCTGGCCACACTTGAAACAGGTAATGTCTCCCTGACTACCTTTCCCCGAACTAGCACTCGGCACAGGAAAAGTCGATCTAGAAAAGCTACCCTGAGACTGCTGAGGATTAAAACCCTTCTGTCTCCTACCATCACTCTGACCATCCTGACTCCTCTTGGAGCCCTTTTGCCCTTCCTCCTCCTCCTGCATCATAATTTCCATGTGGGCTGCAGCATCAACCATACGCCCATAATCCTGAATCATAGTTCCCCCAACTCTCAGCTTGAGGCCACGCCTCAACTTCTTCTCAAACTCAATACAACGGCGTTCCTCAGACGCCACCAACTCAGGTGCAAACCTGGACAAACTAGTGAATGCAGCCTCAAACTCGGCCACAGAAGAACTCGACTGCTTAAGCTGACAAAACTGGTCTCGCAGCTTCTCCCTGACTGCTGGAGATAAGAACTTCTCCTGGAAAGCATTCACAAAAGCCTCCCACGTACCTCCTATACGCCCCTTAGTAAACTTCCACCACTGACCCGCATCCCCCTTCAACTGGAAAGATGCCAAGGTCACTTTCAACCCCTCGTCTTCGATGCCAAGCATCTCAAACGTCTTCGTTGTCTATTCGAGCCATTCATCTGCCTTAAGCGGCTCTTTTGGATCACCCACAAATTCATCCGGATTAGACCGGAAGAACTCCCTCTTCAGAAAGGAAGGTCCTGCATTAGCAGCAACAACCTGAGCTTGATTCTCAGCTCTGAGAATGCCTACTGACTCCCTAAATGCTCCTGCTATCTCTCGAGCTAAAGCGCCCATAGCCTGCTGGCCTACTGGCTCGGCCACATTGGCCTGGCCAATTCCCTCTTGAACTGCCGGAATCTCCTCTGGCACAGGCACCTCCTGCCTACCCGGCCTACCACGCCTACCGCGTCCTCGTCCTCGTCCTGACATCCTAATAAAGGAAACAAAGACATTAGCACATTAATAAATGTGCCGAAGCTAAACACTCGCGTCCTAATGCAATGGACAACAATAATTCATTCCACGTAAGCACATAATCACATAAGCACCTACGAATTTCATTCCCGGATAATGATAGTCCCAATGCGTTACTATAGTTCCAATTGGAAGCAGCAGTGATCAAGTGCCTTTCCAACAAGACTACTAGAAACTCAAGGGTCCAATCAACATCCTAGAAACTACATTCCATACCCACATAATCACATAAACATGTTATCACATAAGCATATAACATTACACTAAGTCTCTATCAAACGAGACGAACCCAATGTGATACTAATCACTTCCCACGTACCCAAAGTATTCAAACCCGGTACGCTCTGATACCAAGTTGAAACGCCCTAAAAAATATACCCATTATATATCATTGACATGCATTGTTTAAAGAGAACACTTTAATAATTCCTTATAATGTCCATCAGAGTCTTACAAATAATAAAAGCATTACATGCAACATCAAAGTAAATGCCCTACCGGCTTATATCTTTCCAAGCCAGAACTTGGACACAAAGTATGAGTTCTAAGTCAAATAAAAATAAGCCCTAGGCTTGAGTGTTTACATGTATTAACAATGAAAAATAAATAACTAAAAGTAGTCTTCCAAAATCCAAGTCCTTCCAAGCTAAGTCCTTGGAGGTAGCTTATCACCTGAACCTGAAAATGATGTTCCCATAAAGGGTGAGCCACAGCCCAGTAGAAATATACTAAACCACATATATGCAATGAATAAAGCAATGGCATTCAACAGATGGTTAACCAAGATAGTTCATTACTTCATTTTACAGTCTCATAACACTATTGTCTAAAACTCATTTTACCTTCCAATTTTATCAACATGGCTCAGAGCCTGGCCAAACTTACAACAGTGAATTACATAAATCATATTCACATCCTTCCATTATTAACAAACAAATGAGACTCAAGCTCAAATCAAAACACTTCATACTTCCAGATTGATACACATTTTAGTGCTGTATCAATAAAACACTTCTATAAATAAGCACACATAAAAGTGATGCTAATGGAGTCCATCCCCTATCTCCTCCCAAACAAAATCCGGTTTAGAGGTCCATCCCCTATCTTCCCCTAAACCGTGGAGTACATCCCCTATCTCCTCCCACACAAAAACAATGAATGCAAATGCAATGCTCAACCAATACACGTATTTTCTGAATCAATGCAACAGTCAAAATTAATGACTTAACCAATATGATTAGTTTCAGTTATTCCTAATCCACATGCAATGTCTACAACAATCACGACTATCCTCCACCGATAGCCCAAAACAGTTATTTCTAAACTGGAAATAACTATGGCAACAATTCAATAGACAAATGATATCAATTACCCAATTACGCCATTTAACCAATAAATTTCCCAATTTCATGAATTACTTATACAAATTAGTTCAATAATACAACTATGGTTTTTCCCAAAATTTACCAAAGTATCCCCAACATATCAAAATACCAAAACTTAGAACAAAACCTATAAAATGGAGTAGGAAATCCCTACCTCGAAGAGAGTAACCCGAATGGAGAAGATGGAGATGAATGCCCAAATACCAAAGTGCTCCAAATTGCCAAAAGTCCAGATTAAATGGAAGCCCTCGACTCCCTCTATCTTTTTAATGAAGGATCTAGGGTAGAAACACACCCTAAGTGGATCAAATCTAAGAGAGAAGGTGAATAGGGAGAGAGAGAAGTCGGACCTAGGGTTTGGAATCAAAAAGAATATGAAAAAGACTGATCAAAACCCGCTGTTGCGTATATAAACTGGACAGGCTCGCTCGAGCGAAGACTTGGTCGCTCGAGCGACCAGACACAGAGAAACTACGCTCGAGCCAAGGAAGCCTTGCTCGAGCCAACAAGCCAAAAGCTCGCTCGAGCGAAAGAAAGCTCGATCGAGCGAAGAACTCAAACCCTCAGGTCTGTAACCAGACACACGCTCGAGCGAAGGAACAATTGCTCGAGCGAAGAACGAACTAACTCGCTCGAGCGAAGAAAAGCTCGCTCGAGCCAAGAATGCAAAGCTACAGGTCCAAACCAGAAACAAACTCTCGCTCGAGCTACCAAACCCCGGCTCGAGCGAAGAACCAAAAACAACAGCTCGCTCGAGCGACAAACTCCTCGCTCGAGCGAAGATCCAAAATACTGGACAGCAACACTTGATTTCTAAACCCAACCAACTTGAAACAAACCAGCCCAACACATCCTATAATTCCAAATGAGAAATAAGGGACAACAACAACCGTTATACAATGACAGAATCTACGGAACCTAAGTCCGGATACAATAATCAAATGAGAGAAGACCGGGGTCGCTATAACCTCCCCCCCTTCAAAGAATTTCGTCCCCGAAATTAAGCATAAGTTTTTGAAAACAGATTCCTTTTTTTTTTACAATTCATTAGTAAACATCTTGACCCAAAACTGGTCATTTCATCTCTTTATCAAGAGGCATCTCACATTATACATATAACACAACATATATCTCAACCTGTATCATTATTATGCATTATTCCTTTCAATGTTAACAACTCCCATATCATATTCAATCGCATGATATATACAACCCATTCAACAATGTACTCAACAGATGCAATATTACACTAAACTTCTATAATGAAGCAAGTTTCAAGATACATCCATGTACCAATACAAACTCAATGTTTTACAGCTTAAGACATATATAAAGCTCTTAAGTTCATCAATATAACAGAATCTAATTATAAGATTACAAATCAATAAACATGTCCGGATATTTCTCGCGGACTTCTAACTCACGTTCCCAAGTGGCTTCTTCCACTCCGTGGTGTTTCCACAAAACTTTTACCAAAGGGATGGTCTTGCCTCGCAAAACTTGATCCCGCCTATCCAATACCCGAACCGGTCTCTCCTCATACGAGACATCCTCATCAACCACTAAATCGGTCCAATCCAACACATGTGATGGATCTGGCTCATACTTCCGGAGCATACTCACATGAAACACGTCATGTACTCCGGACAACTGCGGCGGCAAAGCTAAACGATAAGCAGTCTCGCCAATCCTCTCAAGGATCTCAAACGGACCAATGAACCGAGGGGACAACTTCCCACTCTTCCCAAACCTCATCAAACCCCGTCTAGGTGATATCTTCAGAAAGACATGATTACCCACCTCAAACACCAAAGGTCTCCTCCTACGGTCGGCATAAGATTTCTGACGACTTTGTGCTGTAACAAGCCTCTTACGGATAAGCTCAACTTTCTCCGTCGTTTTCCTCACCAACTCCGGACCCAACAGAGGTGCACCACCCACCTCAGCCCAACAAACAGGAGATCTACACGGTCGGCCATACAAGGCCTCAAAAGGTGCCATACCGATACTAGACTGGAAACTGTTGTTGTAGGCAAACTCTACCAACGGCAAGTGCCTCTCCCACGATCCACTAAAGTTTAGAACACAACCCCGAAGCATATCTTCAAGTATCTGAATAGTACGCTCGGACTGTCCGTCAGTCTGAGGATGATAAGCCGTGCTAAAGGTCAACTTTGTGCCTAAGGCACTCTGCAAACTCTGCCACAACCTGGCAGTAAAACGAGGATCTCTATCTGAGACAATCGTCACTGGGACCCCGTGCAATCTCACTATGTCCCGAATGTACAAGTCGGCAAGATGATCTACCGAATCTCTCACGCGCATAGGAATGAAGTGCGCCGACTTAGTCAACCGGTCTACAACCACCCAAATAGCATCACTACCCCGTTGAGTCCTCGGAAGACCTACAACGAAGTCCATAGTGACATGCTCCCACTTCCACTCGGCAATAGGCAAGGGTTGCAACAAACCCGCTGGCCTCTGATGCTCGGCCTTCACTTGCTGGCAAGTAAGGCACTTAGATACGAAAGCTGCCACATCTCTCTTCATACCCTGCCACCAAAACTGGCGACCCAAATCCCGATACATCTTAGTACCTCCCGGATGCACCGCAAGGCGTGAATGGTGGAACTCTCGGAGTACTTCCTCTCGGCAAGACTCCGGCACAAACAGACGGTCTCGGTATCTCACACTAAGGTCGGGATACACCGTCAAACCTTTCTCAACCTTTCCACCGGAAATCTTCTCACGGAGAGATTCTACGTCAAGGTCACCTCTCTGAGCCTCTAACACTTGAGTCACAAGCGTAGGCTGAACAACAACAGAAAACAAGGCCGCAGCCTCAACGGATTCGCCCAGAAATAAATCAAACTCCCCAAGTGCACCCAGCATCTCCCATTCTCGAATGGCTATACTAGCTATGTCACCAACAGGTTTCCTGCTAAGGGCATCGGCCACCACATTGGCCTTTCCCGGATGATAATGCAACTCAAAGTCATAATCCTCTATGAATTCCATCCACCTCCTCTGCCTCAAGTTCAAATCTTTCTGTGTAAACAAATACTTCAAACTCTTATGATCCGAGAACACGTCGAACCTCTCACCATAAAGATAATGCCTCCAAATCTTCAAGGCAAATATCACAGCTGCTAACTCTAGATCATGTGTAGGGTAATTCTGCTCGTGAATTTTCAACTGACGTGAGCCATAGGCAACTACTTTTCCCTCTTGCATTAACACACAACCCAGACCCTCTCGTGAGGCGTCACAATAGACTGTATAACCCAACCCTCTCTCTGGAATAATCAATACTGGAGCGGTGGTCAATCTAACTTTCAACTCCTGAAACGACTTTTCACAAGTCTCACTCCATACAAATTTGACTCCCTTCCGAGTCAATCTAGTCAAAGGCGAAGCTAATCTGGAGAAATCTTTCACAAATCGGCGGTAATACCCAGCTAATCCCAGAAAACTGCGGATCTCAAATACACTCTTAGGCTGTGCCCAATCTTGCACTGCCTCCACCTTAGATGTATCAACAGACACTCCTTCCCCGGATACTACGTGGCCTAAGAATTTGACTTCCCTCAGCCAGAACTCACACTTCTCAAACTTGGCATACAGCCTATGGGCTCTAAGTAACTCAAGCACCACCCTCAAGTGTGCCTTGTGCTCCTCCTCAGAAGGCGAATAGATAAGGATGTCGTCCACAAAAACGACTACAAACCGATCCAAGAATTCCCGGAAGATCCGGTTCATCAAGTCCATAAAGACTGCCGGTGCATTGGTGAGCCCAAATGGCATCACCAGAAACTCATAATGGCCATACCGCATACGGAATGCCGTCTTCGGAATATCCTCCTCTCTGACCCTCAACTGGTGGTAACCTGATCTCAAGTCTATCTTAGAGAAACAACGGGAACCCTTCAACTGATCAAACAGATCATCTATACGAGGCATAGGGTACTTATTCTTAACCGTAGCCCGATTCAATTTCCGATAATCTATACAAAGTCTCAAAGCACCACCTTTCTTTTTAACAAAGAGGGCCGGTGCTCCCCACGGCGAAACACTAGGACGTATAAAGCCCTTATCTAGCAACTCCTGGAGTTGGATCTTCAACTCAACTAACTCGGCTGGGGCAAAACGATAAGGTGCCATAGAAATCGGCGCCGTGCCGGGCACCAGGTCAATAGAGAACTCAATCTCTCGATGCGGTGGCAAACCAACAAGATCCTCGGGAAAGACATCCGAGTACTCACAAACCACCCTTGGCAACACAATCTGAGTCTCAACATCCTCACTAATCGAAAGGTTAGCAAGTAGACCACTAAGCTCACTCCGTCCTCGTGGAACATACCCCGGTGGCAACACATCACCAACCCGGTCCCCCAGAAAATGAAAATACTCTCCGCTCACAGTACAACAAGTGACCCTCTGGCGGTAGCAATCAATAACTGCCCGGTATGACGATAACCAGTCCATACCCAAAATAACATCAAAACCCCTCATAGGCATAACTACAAAGGAAAATGGGATTCTATGATAATCAACCTCTATATCACAACCCCTAACACCTTGTTTCAAAATCAATTCACCCCCAAGAGGTGACACTACACAAATAGGAGATGCTAACTGTGCTAACTCCAACTCCAAAACAGATGCAAATGCAGCAGACACAAAGGAATGAGATGCACCCGTATCAATCAAAACATTAGCAACCGTGTTGCAAAACAAAAAGGTACCTCTCACAACTGATGGTGCCGGCACAAGATCCTGCGCGGTAACAGCATACACGCGCCCAGATGACCTCTGATCAACCTGCTCACCCCTAGGAGCATAAGATTGCTGCACTGACTGGGACGATGAAGCCCCCCGATTGGCCCTTGAGGCCTGACCTGACTGAGCTGGCTGCTGACCCTGAATCGGCCTCAAACCCGATGCACCAGGTGTGCCACCCAACTGCGGGCAATACCTCTTCATATGCCCTGGCTGACCACACAGAAAACACGAGAGTGGCTGGCCTCTACCCTGACTCTGGCTCTGAGATCGAGCTGAAGATGATGCTGCTCTCTGCACTCCTCCCCTCTGAGGACAAACTGGAGACTTGTGGCCCAGCTGGCCACACTTGAAACAGGTAATGTCTCCCTGACTACCTTTCCCCGAACTAGCACTCGGCACAGGAAAAGTCGATCTAGAAAAGCTACCCTGAGACTGCTGAGGATTAAAACCCTTCTGTCTCCTACCATCACTCTGACCATCCTGACTCCTCTTGGAGCCCTTTTGCCCTTCCTTCTCCTCCTGCATCATAATTTCCATGTGGGCTGCAGCATCAACCATACGCCCATAATCCTGAATCATAGTTCCCCCAACTCTCAGCTTGAGGCCACGCCTCAACTTCTTCTCAAACTCAATACAACGGCGTTCCTCAGACGCCACCAACTCAGGTGCAAACCTGGACAAACTAGTGAATGCAGCCTCAAACTCGGCCACAGAAGAACTCGACTGCTTAAGCTGACAAAACTGGTCTCGCAGCTTCTCCCTGACTGCTGGAGATAAGAACTTCTCCTGGAAAGCATTCACAAAAGCCTCCCACGTACCTCCTATACGCCCCTTAGTAAACTTCCACCACTGACCCGCATCCCCCTTCAACTGGAAAGATGCCAAGGTCACTTTCAACCCCTCGTCTTCGATGCCAAGCATCTCAAACGTCTTCGTTGTCTATTCGAGCCATTCATCTGCCTTAAGCGGCTCTTTTGGATCACCCACAAATTCATCCGGATTAGACCGGAAGAACTCCCTCTTCAGAAAGGAAGGTCCTGCATTAGCAGCAACAACCTGAGCTTGATTCTCAGCTCTGAGAATGCCTACTGACTCCCTAAATGCTCCTGCTATCTCTCGAGCTAAAGCGCCCATAGCCTGCTGGCCTACTGGCTCGGCCACATTGGCCTGGCCAATTCCCTCTTGAACTGCCGGAATCTCCTCTGGCACAGGCACCTCCTGCCTACCCGGCCTACCACGCCTACCGCGTCCTCGTCCTCGTCCTGACATCCTAATAAAGGAAACAAAGACATTAGCACATTAATAAATGTGCCGAAGCTAAACACTCGCGTCCTAATGCAATGGACAACAATAATTCATTCCACGTAAGCACATAATCACATAAGCACCTACGAATTTCATTCCCGGATAATGATAGTCCCAATGCGTTACTATAGTTCCAATTGGAAGCAGCAGTGATCAAGTGCCTTTCCAACAAGACTACTAGAAACTCAAGGGTCCAATCAACATCCTAGAAACTACATTCCATACCCACATAATCACATAAACATGTTATCACATAAGCATATAACATTACACTAAGTCTCTATCAAACGAGACGAACCCAATGTGATACTAATCACTTCCCACGTACCCAAAGTATTCAAACCCGGTACGCTCTGATACCAAGTTGAAACGCCCTAAAAAATATACCCATTATATATCATTGACATGCATTGTTTAAAGAGAACACTTTAATAATTCCTTATAATGTCCATCAGAGTCTTACAAATAATAAAAGCATTACATGCAACATCAAAGTAAATGCCCTACCGGCTTATATCTTTCCAAGCCAGAACTTGGACACAAAGTATGAGTTCTAAGTCAAATAAAAATAAGCCCTAGGCTTGAGTGTTTACATGTATTAACAATGAAAAATAAATAACTAAAAGTAGTCTTCCAAAATCCAAGTCCTTCCAAGCTAAGTCCTTGGAGGTAGCTTATCACCTGAACCTGAAAATGATGTTCCCATAAAGGGTGAGCCACAGCCCAGTAGAAATATACTAAACCACATATATGCAATGAATAAAGCAATGGCATTCAACAGATGGTTAACCAAGATAGTTCATTACTTCATTTTACAGTCTCATAACACTATTGTCTAAAACTCATTTTACCTTCCAATTTTATCAACATGGCTCAGAGCCTGGCCAAACTTACAACAGTGAATTACATAAATCATATTCACATCCTTCCATTATTAACAAACAAATGAGACTCAAGCTCAAATCAAAACACTTCATACTTCCAGATTGATACACATTTTAGTGCTGTATCAATAAAACACTTCTATAAATAAGCACACATAAAAGTGATGCTAATGGAGTCCATCCCCTATCTCCTCCCAAACAAAATCCGGTTTAGAGGTCCATCCCCTATCTTCCCCTAAACCGTGGAGTACATCCCCTATCTCCTCCCACACAAAAACAATGAATGCAAATGCAATGCTCAACCAATACACGTATTTTCTGAATCAATGCAACAGTCAAAATTAATGACTTAACCAATATGATTAGTTTCAGTTATTCCTAATCCACATGCAATGTCTACAACAATCACGACTATCCTCCACCGATAGCCCAAAACAGTTATTTCTAAACTGGAAATAACTATGGCAACAATTCAATAGACAAATGATATCAATTACCCAATTACGCCATTTAACCAATAAATTTCCCAATTTCATGAATTACTTATACAAATTAGTTCAATAATACAACTATGGTTTTTCCCAAAATTTACCAAAGTATCCCCAACATATCAAAATACCAAAACTTAGAACAAAACCTATAAAATGGAGTAGGAAATCCCTACCTCGAAGAGAGTAACCCGAATGGAGAAGATGGAGATGAATGCCCAAATACCAAAGTGCTCCAAATTGCCAAAAGTCCAGATTAAATGGAAGCCCTCGACTCCCTCTATCTTTTTAATGAAGGATCTAGGGTAGAAACACACCCTAAGTGGATCAAATCTAAGAGAGAAGGTGAATAGGGAGAGAGAGAAGTCGGACCTAGGGTTTGGAATCAAAAAGAATATGAAAAAGACTGATCAAAACCCGCTGTTGCGTATATAAACTGGACAGGCTCGCTCGAGCGAAGACTTGGTCGCTCGAGCGACCAGACACAGAGAAACTACGCTCGAGCCAAGGAAGCCTTGCTCGAGCCAACAAGCCAAAAGCTCGCTCGAGCGAAAGAAAGCTCGATCGAGCGAAGAACTCAAACCCTCAGGTCTGTAACCAGACACACGCTCGAGCGAAGGAACAATTGCTCGAGCGAAGAACGAACTAACTCGCTCGAGCGAAGAAAAGCTCGCTCGAGCCAAGAATGCAAAGCTACAGGTCCAAACCAGAAACAAACTCTCGCTCGAGCTACCAAACCCCGGCTCGAGCGAAGAACCAAAAACAACAGCTCGCTCGAGCGACAAACTCCTCGCTCGAGCGAAGATCCAAAATACTGGACAGCAACACTTGATTTCTAAACCCAACCAACTTGAAACAAACCAGCCCAACACATCCTATAATTCCAAATGAGAAATAAGGGACAACAACAACCGTTATACAATGACAGAATCTACGGAACCTAAGTCCGGATACAATAATCAAATGAGAGAAGACCGGGGTCGCTATAAAATAGAAATCCCATATTTAAAATAAATAAATTTAGAGAAAAAAAAACAGAGGTTGAAAACAAATCAAAATCCCTCAGAGATATATGTATGTATATATATATGTATATACACTAAGATAGAAATCCCTAGATCTAGTTTAACGATATATATATATATATATATATATATATCCTTTGAAAATTGACGGTGAAGGAGGTTGACATTGAGTAGCAGCCATCTTGTGTGTGAGAGAAAGAGGGAGGCGAAACCCTAAACAGCAGCGGCGGTGAGGGAGGAGCGGCAGGGGATTGGGGATTTGAGATCGTGAGAAACAAAAAGGGGGAAAGAGAGGGGGAATTCAGATAGAAAAAGTAGGAAAACGAAAAGAAAAAGAAGAAAAGAAAATGAGAGTTATGATAGGTGGTGTGAATTACATCGTTATTTTTTGTTAAAATAATTTTTTTTTTTTTTTTTTTTTGTAGTTAATGAGTTTTTTTTTTTTCATTTTTTTTAGTTATTAAGGATGAAAATTTATTTTTTCCATTTTTATTTTAATGAAAAAAAATTATTATTTTTTATTTGGTAGAAATAAGGGTAATATTTTAATGAAAAATATTTTTCGTTAAAATAAAGTTAATTTTTTGTGGTCAATGAAAAATATTTTTCTGCAGCACACTTTTTTTTGTTCCTAAAAATCAGGAACTAATTTTTTGTGGTAGAGGAGAGGGAGCGGCAGTAGTGGTGAAGGTGGTGGATAAGAGGTGATGGTGGTGGTGGTGGTGGTGGTGGTGATGGTGATAGCAAAGGAGATTAGTAGTGAAGTTGTGGAAGTGGTAGAGGAGATAGAGTGGCGGTGGTGGAGAAGAGGTAATGGTAGTAGTAGTGATGGTGGTTGTGGTAGTGGAGTGGTGGCGATGGTGGTAGTAATGGTAGTCGTAGAGGTGGAGTGGCAACAATGGAAATAGTGGTGGTAGTGGAATGACATTTGCAGTAGTAGTGAAGGTGGTAGAGGAGATGGGTGGTGAGAGAGAGAGAGATAGAGAGAGAGACAGATAGGCAGAGAGAGAGAGAGAGAGAGAGAGAGAGAGAGAGAAAGAGAGAGAGACAAAGTGGTCGCTAAAAGTGCATTTTCTTGTAGTGGATCGATAAATCGAGAGGGAGCTCAGTAAATAGAAAAGAAGGGAGGGAGAGAGTGAGCAATGTGAACACAGTGGAGAAGAGAGAGAGAGAGAAACAAATAGGCAGACAGAGAGAGAAAGAGAGAGAGGGACAGAGAGAGAAAGAAATAGAGAAAAGAGATATGGAGAAAGATAGGAAAAGAAAGAGAAACAAAAGATGAGCGAGAGATAGACAAAGAGAGAGAGAGAGAGAGAGAGAGAGAGAGCGAAAAGAGATGAGCGAAAGAGAGACATAAAAAAAAAGACAGATAGAAAAGAGAGATGAGCAAGAGAGAGAAGAGAGATGAGAGAGCAGATAGATGAGCGAGAGATGCAAGAGAGAGAGAGAGAGACAGTTAGACTGACAGACTGACTGACAGAGAATGGTAATAAGTGAGAGAGAGAGAGAAAGAGAAGAGAGAGACAGAGAGATGAAATGGGTTAAAAAAGAAATGTTATATCAAAAGAGTAACACGATGTCATTTTTTTTAAAAATTTTTTTGCGATAGAAAAATACCATTGCATTTATTCAAACCATTTTGTAACTGTATATATATGAAGTCATCTCAAAGCCACAACATATACATATATATATATTTTACTTTTTTTTTTTTTGCAACGGTACCTATTACATTTGCAAAAAAAACTCTTTTTTTTTTTTTTTTTTTTGCGATTGCAGCTGGTGCCGTTACAAAAACTCTATTTTTTCATGGCAGCAATCTCTGCTATCGCAAATACTCTCCTTTTTTTGCGACAGTAATTTCTGCCGTTGCAAATACTCTCATTGTTTGCGACAACGTTTTTTGTTGTCGCAAATACTCTATTTTTCCGCGATAGCAAATTATACTGTCGCAAAAGCTCACATTTTTTGCGACAGCAAGTTGTGTCGTCGCAAAAAGTCACCTTTTGAGACGGCAAGTGTGCCGTCGCAAATGCTTCTGTCTTTTCAGCCCACTTTTCTTGTAGTGAATTTTTTATTTGTTTATTATTTGGATATATCTTGAAGGATAATTTGTGAAAAAATTGAGAGTAAATTATAACCCTAAATAATTTAATAGAGTGTGCTAGGAAATTGAATATACTTATGCCTCGTTTGGGAAATTGGTTATTTTAGTAGGCGTGTTTAGGAAAAGAGTTGGATTTTTTTATAGTTTGATATAATGTTTGTGAGAAAAAAAGTAAAATGATTATGGGATTGATGTGATATTTTGTCTTATTAACTATTTTAACTTATGTTGTCTTTTAGTACTATTTTAGCCAAAAAAAAAAAAAAAAAAATTCTTCTCAACACCCTTAAACACTACAATAGAAGAGAAATAAATCAACTACCACAAAATATCAAACTCATCCTCACATGAGTTAAATAAATCAACTATCACAAAATATCAAACTCATCCTCACATGAGTTAAACTTAAGGGAGGCTTCTCTCTAGTGTGGGACCCACTATTGATCCTGTTTCGATAATCCGAACTATTCAATGTGTAAAACTCATTAAGTACTTCATGTATACTAAGAATCACGTTGATCGGATATCGATAACTTCTTAATCGGAATACATTTTTGTCAATGGTAAATATAATTTTAAAAGTAAATTCTTAATAAAAATAAATTCCGATAAATGGGTTACTCACTACAGGAAATTGCATTTTTGGTGACTACTTTTGGTGACGACGTCAATTTTTCATCGCCAAAAGTATATTTTTGGCGACACAGTGATCAATTTCGTTGGTAAAAGTATACATTTACCGACGTAATTTGTTGTCGTCGCTAAAAAGGCATAACATTATTTTAGCGCCAAATTTTTTGGTTGGCGCCAAAATTTTAAAACTTTTACCTACGAGGCTTATGTTTTAGCAACACAATGAGCGTTGGTATTAGTGTGCTTACTTTTGGCGACGACAAGTTAGCATGGGCAAAGAGTTAACCATTTAGCGACGATGACACTATTCGTCTATAAAAATTTTCCTAGTGGAATGATGTGATTTAGTGATTTGTGTTTTTGATTATAATTTTTGAAAGAGTTTCAAATATTTTAGTTACTGAATTGTAAAATTAAAATGATCATTGAATTAGATCACAAAATGAACCCATTGAGCCCAAACACATTCTTAAGTTGAGATGACTAATTCGAGATAATTTAAATTATCAATTTCAATATGTTTGTTTTTATTTTCAAAAACTAGTTTCAAATTTTTTTTTCCTAAAAAACTAAAACAAAAAAAAAAAATTGGGTGAAAAAAAAAACTTATTATTTTTGTATATTATTATCTTTTAGGTCATAAATAGTTTTTAAAATTTTAAAAATATAATTTTGATTTTTATTGCTTTCAAATTATTTTTAATTTTTTCATAAAAAAAAAAACAAATCTAATTTTTTTTGAATTTTTTTTAATCTTTTAGGTCATAAATACTTTTTAAAATTTTAAAAATATAATTTTGATTTTTATTGCTTTGAAATTATTTTTAATTTTTTTTTTTAAAAAAAACAAATCTAAAATTTGTTTTGAATGTTTTATTTTATTTATTTTTTGGGGGTGATCTGCTGATTGGTGGTGGACATTTCCCTCTTAAAATTCCCTCCTTTTTTTCCCCTCATCAAATCTCCCCAAATCAATCTCCACGATTTCACTCTTGCACATCCTTATCTCAGAATTTGTAGTTCTCTCTCCCTCACGATTTCACTCTTGATCGTAGGGTTTGTGCCGTTTGCTGCTGCCGTGCGAGATCGGTGCTTCAGTCTGCCCTTACAGGTTTGTTCCCTTTTGCTTTGTATCTCAATGCCCCTGCTTCTCTCTCTCAATTTCTTAAATGAATCTATGTTTGTCTATTTTCACTTCTTCTACTACTGGCTTGTGGAGATTTTGGGGTTCTCTGCAAAATGGCTTGTTGGCCCTCTAGTCAACAACAAAAAAAAAAAAGCATAGAGTTATTGGCAGGTGGTTCTTTTTACTATATTTATGTATTTAGATTTTGAATTCGAGGATAGATACAATAATGTGATCAAGAAGAGTAACACCAATGACTCACTTAATTATTTGTTGGATTAATTTGATACATATAATTTAAGATATTCATGAATTGAGTTTCGAGAGTTTGACCTCTAGTCCTCCATCCTTCCCAAAAAATTAATAAATACATGATAACAAATACTAAATATAGTGCATTTTATTTGTTATGATATTAAAGTTTTCAAAGACTCATGGTATGTGTAAACTTATGATCAGTACATATCCATATTAAAAGGGCAAAAATAAATATTTATTTATTTTATTTTGGAAAGTGAAGGGAAAGAAAAGAAAAAACATAGGTTCAATTGTTTAAACCTATGCAAATTATTGCATATAAGTTGCCCCATATAAGTTTTTGGGCAAACCAGATAAGTGAGATTGTGGATTGAAATGTTTGTCCTCTTTGAAATTTATATATCAAAAAAAGGAAAAGAAAAGGTAACAACTTGTTTTTGGAACAAAAGATTAGTAAAATACATAAAATGGCCTTGTTTTGTTTGTTTGTTTAGTTGTTGATAGAACAATTGAAATTTGATATTTTTACAATCAAGTATAGTCACACCTATATATGATGTAGCTGCAGATTTGATAAAATTGGTGTTGTTCATATGTCAGAGTAGAGTATTACAAGTCTAGGAGCAAAAATTAGACCGGATCAACATGGAGGCCTACGTTGGTCAAATGAGAGAAAACAACCAAGAGGGTCTCAATCCTTACAACAAAGAACAATAACCCAGAAAACTATCCAACATTCTTGACAGAACGAGCAGTTACTTTTGTCAAGCATGTTAGATAGTTTTATGTGCTATTGTTCTTTCTTGTAAAGATTGAGACCCTCTTGGTTGTTTTCTCTCATTTGACCAACGTAGGCCTCCATGTTGATCCGGTCTAATTTTTGCTCCCAGACTTGTAATACTTTACTCTGACGTATGAACAACACCAATTTTATCAAATCTGCAGCTACTTTCATGTTCGTTTTTCTATTTTAGTGACGAAATGCAAAATTTGCTTACATTTGCTTGTTGGGATTTATGCATGTGTAGAAGGATATACTATTTACTCTAAAAAATTTCAATCATGAATCATGATGCTTTATTGAGTTGACTTGTTATTTTCATAACACACAGTAGTGGACTTCATGTCTCTCAATATTCCCATGTGCCTATTATATTTGATACCAGTGGAATTTGGTAAGGTCCTTAGAGTACAATTTAAAAAAATTTAAAGTCTAATTCATTTAATGGAGTCATGTTTTCTCTTTTGTGTGTGTGCATGTGTGCATCTCTCTGGATGTATGTGTGTAAAAAGTTTTTAAAGGACTTAGTGCTCATGATGTGCTATGCTATATCGACATTTATAAGTCTTGGGGACTTTATATCTTAGTTTACTCGGGGATATTCCTTTCAAGTTCTTTCTGATGTGGTTTTACAATCTTCAGTAAGTAACTATAGCGATCCCGGTATTCCCTGTTGTTGTTTAACTGTAATCCGGACTTGGTTCCGTAGATTCGTTGTTGTCTTATCCTCATTTCTATCCCTTACTCTTTGTGTTAGAGTTTTGGGTTGTGTTGGGCAAGTTGGGAATATGTTGGCCGTGTTTTAAAACTTAGAATCTTTGCCCAGGTTTTGGTCTCTCCGCTCGAGCGCCGATTTGACGCTTGAGCGGGATTTTGTTGTTGCCTTTCCGCTCAAGCGGCAGTTTGGACGCTCGAGCGTGAATTTCCTTCTCTCAGCATTTTGGACGTCTGCAGAAAATTCTGGGAGAGTGCATCCGGCGCTCGAGCGGATCTTTGGACGCTCGAGCGTGAACCTGTGTTGTACGCTCGAGCGGACCTGTTTTTATATCAGTCCGTGAAATCGCTTTTTTGATCACTTTTTGATCTCCTTTCTCTCTCTTACTTTTTTCAAAACCTCCATTGGAGAGCACCTCACTCTAAAACCTAACTTCTCTCTTAGGATTGATCTAGCTAGAGTGTTTTCCTCACCTTGGGTCTTTGTAAGAAGTGTGTTGATCGTCGAGGGCTTCATTGTGATCCAAGAAATTTGGGATTTGGAGCACTTTGATTTCGGGTCATCTTCTCTATTTGAGTTCTCCATTTGAGGTAGGGATTCTCCTTGTTCTTTTTCAATACTCCGTCTATAGATAGACATGTGGTAATTTTTGTATTGCATGAAAATTGTATCATGTTGGATTTGTTTGAAAATCATGAAATAAACCTAGGGTTGGTTGTGTGGAGAATGGTTTTGGCTTCATTGATTGTTGTCTTGGCTATTTAAAATATAAATTAGCATGTTGTAGTTAAATGAAGAAAAGCCCTAAATTATATTTTGGTTGGGTAAATTAACATAGGGGTTTGTTGACCATTGTGTGTAAATCTCTTTTGTCAAAAAATGAGTGTGGTAAGGGTGTTAATGCCTAAAGGATTATCCATGGCTTTGGAGTTGATTTTATGGAAACAAGATTAGTGGAGTTGGTTTTGTGATAACAAAAAGGAAATGGAATTGTTTTTGTGAAAATGAGGGAAGTGTTTTCGAAATAAGTTTGAGAATTGGATTGTTGTATCTTGAGTGTTGAACACACTTGTAGAAGTTGTATCTTTAACTACCATGTTAATATTGTTGTTGGGTTTGTGATTCATGATATTTGAGTCTTTTAATAGATGTACTAACTATATGCATCTAGAGGTTTTATCCTTGGTCATCGGTGGAGGATGACACGGTTGTGTAGAATTGTCGGGTATGCATTTTACCATTGATTAATTGAACATCGTATGTGATGAAGTGCTAGATACATTATATATATGTATATTTGCTCGGAAGGAGATAGTCACGTGTTCATATACTTTAACACATTGCTGGTGTCTTGATAGTTTATGTATATGCATTATACATGTTGGTTATGCCTTGATGTGCTGTGATTGTTGGTGTTATACCCCACGCTTAGAATCAAAGGTACCGTTACCTTCCAGCTAGCGCCTGGAGCACTGATCGCGCTAATAATTGGAGGCACCATACCCTTCCAGCTAGCGCCTGGTAAACTGGCTTGTTGTTAATGTTGTTGAATGGGGTGTATTGTTGGCTTACTACGCACATGGCTAGTAGAGCGAAGTTGGTTGTAGTTATTTCAGTATATCTTTGGCTTACTAAACACATAGCTAGTAGAGCAAAGTGGGATTGTTGTTGTTTCATTGTAACTGAAAATATCATGGATTTGATTGGTTACAGTTCGGAGGGCCGAGTTACTCTATTGGTTGATTGTATACATGTTGGTGGGTTGTAAATTTATATTTTTACAAAGATATGCATGTATAGTTATGATAGTAATGGAAACGAACCGAAATGTTTTTTTTTTTTGTCTTTTGGAAAGTGTGGAGGAGAACGAATGTTTTAAAGATAAACATGTTTGAAAAGGTACGTCTGAGTATGTATAGGAAATGGAAGAGAGTATCGGGCTTAGTGAGATTACTTCCTAAGTATTTGTTAATGTTATGAAAGATTGGGAATGGGGGTTAATGAAAGGAAAAAAGAAAGACAAACCACTTGTAGTGTTGAATGAAACGGTTGTTTTCGAGAAAAGTTCAAACATATATATTTTGTATAAACTGTCACATTACTATTCTAGTATGAGAATGAGTGTTCATGATCATAGCTATCTGTAAGTTGTTATTGTTGAGAATCATGTTGAATTCCCTACTGGACTATATGTTTATCCCACGTTGTTGAATCTTTTTCAGGTATTAAGCAGGTTCAGCTGCAAGATTTGGATCTACTTGTTTACTGGCCACAGGGCCTCAGTTATGTTGGCGGAATGCCATTGTTGTTAAATGGTTACACCCTTCTTCTTGTACCTTAAGTGATGTAAGCCCAAGGGCAATTTATTAAGTATGTTCATGTAATATTTACTTTGCATACGAATGAGAGTATCGTTAATCACTTCTACGGATTGAATATATGAGTTTATTTCCACATGTTATCCGTGTAATTGAATTAAGTTAATGAATTTGGAAATGACTTTGAGTAATAAAAAGTGGGGCGTGACAGTAACAATCTACACTAACTTTGGTTTGCCTTTAACATTCCTGTCTTTGAATTAGATCTCTACAAATTCGCTTCTTATTGGATGTGTTTTGTAGATTAAGTACCCTATGTCCTTGTCTTTTGAACTTTGTTTTTTGAAGAAAATATAATAACCATATTATGCTTACTTTTGCTGGTAGACTATTCATTGTTGGGTTTTGTAAATCTTACAGAGTTCAAAAGACAAGGACACAAGGTACTCAACACAAACTGTCAACCTTTCTTGCGAAGTTCGTTTCTTTCCTTTTTATGGGATTGGTTTTGCGCCAAAATAACCATGGGGTTGTGTCTAGTGTCGAATTCATTTGTTGTTCCTTTAGTAAAGGAAAACTATTTCGCTCCATGTTTCTACTATTATCCGAGGTTTTGTGGGCTTCAAAGAAGTTGGAAGTTATCAAGTTCTGAAGTTACTAGTTATGTGAAGAATTAAGAAAGATAAATTAGATACATAATTTACCTTTGAGTTTTTTTGCTCTTCTTTACTTTTTGGATTACCTACTTTGTGTAGTTCCTTAGTTTATTTCAGTTAAGATATTGTTGTAACAAAGGGGAATAGTACCGGTTGAATCTGTTCCACCTCAAACACAAGCCACCCCTCATCAAAGTTCTATTTCTACCTTTCTCTACACCATGGCTATGCTCCCCGACCCTTCTACAATTTTTGCACTGCTTCACCTAAGCACTGACATTGAATCCGAAACTATGGACCTAGCTCTACCATCTATCCATAAAATGAGCCTAGAAACATGCTCCTCCCAAACAGATCAAATTATTGAAGAAATGGATGAAACTTCTGTCTAAGAATATGCATTTAATGATAATGGTGCATAAAATATGAGAGATGGCCTTTTATTTTCTGACTACTCATATACCTTAAAATTGTTCTATTTCAACTAGTGTCAAATCAAAGCTATTTGTGGTTCCACCCCAACTTGAGCATCCTCATTATGGTAAGTACAAAAATGACAAATCTTTGCATCTATAGTTAGGAGGCCTATGAGTCTATGACTAAGAGTGTAAATCTTATGATCAAGTTGCATAACAGGAAGTAAATGCATAGGTTCATTAATAGAAAATTTAGATGCAATGGCTGGATGTAATTTGTGCTAGGGCTTTTTAGGATAGCTGAAAACCCCTTTTAGATAAACATAGAAGTTTCATCAAAGAGGGGGTATTGATTAGTGTAGTGGCAAATGTTTGAGTTCCTGTGTATGAAAATATTGGTTGGAATTGAAAAATGTAGTCAATTCCCACAAATATTACCGAGGTTAGGCCTGTAGCCACCCTTAGTCCTTCCCTATGCCCTTAATTTGTAGGAGCTCATTAGGTAATGTCCTTTAAGAAAGATATTGGAATGAACTGGAATAGTACATTGCCATGCCAACTGCCTTTTACCATTTAACAGACATTGAAAAAATATATATTTTCTTGTTTTTTTGTTGATAAATGTAAAAAAACACTTAACTTAATACATAATATATGCAGATATAATAGAACTTTAAAGGATTTGTTGGTCGAAACCTTGATACAAAATTAAAAAATCCTATAGGTAGATGCACCTTTATTGACAATGATGTGTCACTCTACACTTATATTAACTACTTTGTCTTCATGTTTAAAGAATAAATAAATAAATAATAATAATAATAAATAAAAGGTTGTGTCCTATTGATATTAACTATTATCTTATGATCAGACATGAACAGGAGTTGGATGTTAATTTCTGATAGATTCAGTCAGCCATATGTAGATGGGGTGAACTCATTTATTGAATTTGCAAAGGTTCATTTGGGTGAGACTAGGGAGATTAAGTGCCCATGCATCAATTGTTGTAACTTTTATAAGCAGGAGTATGATAGTGTGAAGGCTCATTTGCTCATAAGTGGGATGATAGTATCATACACCACTTGGTTAGAACATGGTGAAGTTCCAGAACACAATAACCTTGATGAAAGTAATGGTGAGAATGACGAGGATCAAGATGAATATGATGAACTGATAGAGGACTATCAGAGGGGGAATTTTATGGAGGGTGATACTCTAGAAAGAGAGGATGTACGACATTTTGATAAATTGTTAGATGCTTCCCAATCTTGCTTGTACCCAGGTTGCAAAAACTCGGATACTTTGTTATCATTCGTTATTCAGATGCTACATATGAAGGTAGAAAATAGGTGGAGCAATAAGTCTTTTGACAAGGTTTTGGAGATACAAAGGTGATTCCTACCAGAAGGCCACGTGGTGCCAGGGTCAATTTACGAGTGCAAGAAGTTACTACGTGACTTGGGCTTGGGGTACGAGCCCATCGATGCATGTAAACATGATTGTGTACTATTCTGGAAGGAGAATGCTCACTTGAAAAAATGTCCCACATGTCAAGCATCTAGGTACAGAGTAAATGATAGCAAGGGTAAGAAGATCCCTCATAAGATATTGCGTTACTTCCCATTGACACCTAGGTTGGGAAGATTGTACATGTCTAGGAAGACGGCAAAAGACATGAGATGGCATAGTGATAAGCGTGTGGATGACGGTGTAGGGAGGCATCTGGCTGATTGTAAAGAGTGGAAGGAATTTGATTTTCATTATCCAGAGTTTGCCGAGGAGACTCGCAATGTAAGGTTGGGCCTAGCCATCGATGGGTTCAACCCTTTTGGGAACATGAGCACTTCCTATAGCATGTGGCCTATCATACTCATGCCCTATAACCTCCCACCTTGGAGATGTATGAAGGCCCCAGTTTTCATGATGTCCTTACTTATTCCTGGACATAATCAACCAGGGACTGATATTGATGTCTATCTAAGGCCATTGATTGATGAGTTGAAGGAGTTGTGGGAGAATGGCGTGATGACTTACGATGCCTCCACTGAACAGACCTTCCGGATGCATGCAGCTGTAATGTGGACCATAAATGACTTCCCTGCATATGGTGACTTATCCGGATGGAGAACTAAAGGTTATTTGTCTTGCCCTCCTTGTAATGATAATCCATTGTCACGCAGGTTGATCAGTAAGATTGGGTGGGTGGGTCATCGAGCTTACTTGCCTAATAACCACCTTGGGGGGAAAGACAAGAAGTTTGATGGTTTAACTGAGCTTAGAAAAAAATCCTTGGATTTACCGGTGGAAAAAGTAATGGCTCAATTGGATCAATTGCGGGAAGTCAAGTTTGGAAAGGATCCTACCAACAAGAAAAAACCACGAGAGTCTGAAGAATTGAATTGGACAAAGAAAAGCATAATATGGGAGCTACCGTATTGGAAGAAATTAAACATCCGACACAATCTTGATGTCATGCACATTGAGAAGAATATTTGTGAAACTTTTACTGGACGATGTTGGCCATAGATGGAAAAAACAAGGACAGGTACAAAACACGTGATGATTTGCAAGAAATGGGCATAAGGCAAGAATTGCATCTACAGAGGAAAGATAACGGATCCGTTGTAAAGCCTCGGGCAACCTACACATTGGATTCTTAACAAATAGATGGTTTTTGTGAATTCATGAAGTCTATTAGTTATCCAGATGGCTATGCAGCAAACATCTCAAGATGTGTGACTTCTAAAAATGGAAGATTATCAGGCATGAAAAGCCATGATTTTCATGTCCTGCTTCAGCGACTTCTACCAATTGGCATGCGTGGTTTTGTGAACAAGGAGATCTGTACAACACTATTTGAGTTGGGCAACTTTTTCCAAGAACTGTGCTAAAAAACATTAAGGCAAACTGATTTGGAAAAAGTGGAGGAACGAATTGTGCTCAAACTTTGCAAGTTGGAGAAAATTTTTCCTCCAGCTTTCTTTGATGTGATGGTCCATTTGGCTGTTCACTTGCCCCGTGAGGCCATGTTTGCTGGACCGGTGCAATATCGATGGATGTACCCGATCGAAAGGTAATCATTATGAACATATGGTTATTTATTAATTTGTTATAACTAAACTTTTGTGCAAAAATTCACCCATAAAAAACTATTGTTTAAGAAGTAATTTTCTTGCATCAAGAAGCATAATTTTCATTGTCAATTTTTGTTGAAGGTTTCTCAGGACTTTGAAAGGGTATGTTAATAATAGGGCACGTCCAGAAGGTTCTATCGATGAGGCTTACATTGTCAAAGAGTGTCTTACTTTTTGTTCAATGTACTTAAAAGAGATTGATAAACCTGAACGAAATGATGATGGTGGTGAACATGGTCCCGGGATGGAGGTCTTCACCCAAAATGCTCGTCTATTCTCACCTATCACAATGGCTCTTGACCCTTCGCAAAATGAACGAGAAATGGCTCACTTGTTTGTGTTGTACAATTGCTCTGAGGTGGAGCCATATATTGAGTATGTATTTAAGTTTAATTACGTTTATGCATAATCGTTTCATTTTGTTTCGAACTCTCAAAGTTAATTACTTATATCACATTTCCTTGGGTAAGGAGCTGAAGAATATTTTACATAATCTACAAAGACGTGACATAACTCGGGTACAACGAGAAGAATTTCCAAAATGGTTCAAAAATCGTGTAAGATATACTAAAGAAAATAAGTGAATACAATTGTTGAAACTTTCAATTCACATTAACTTAGTACACTTGTTATATGGTTTTTTATGTAGATGAATGATTTGCGCACGAAAGGGTCACCTGAAGCAACTGATGAATTGTGGTCATTAGCATGTGGTCCTGGATCGGTAATTGACTTTTATTCTGGGTGCTTCTACAATGGAATTCGATTCCATACTAGAAACCGTGAAAATCGTCGTACCTGCCAAAATAGTGGGTTAGTCGTAGAAGGGGACCATAATGGGAACCAAATTAATTTTTATGGCTACTTGTGCAAAATATGGGAATTAAAATACTTGCATGGGGGTACAGTGGTTTTGTTCCAATGTGAATGGTATGACACCGGTCACAAGAATAGAATATACTCCGATGAACATGTCACAAGTATTGATGTTACAAGACTTTGGTATAAAGATGACCAATTTGTTCTACCTAGTTAGGTAAGACAAGTATTCTACGTCAATGATACCAACAAAGGCAAAAATTGGAGAGTCGTCGAACGTGTTAAGCATCGGGAAGTGTGGGATATACCAGAGCGGGATGATGTCTCTAATGATGCTTTTCAACAGGATGAAACCACTGATGGTGTTGGGGCAGTGATCCAAGATAATGATGTTCAATACAACATGGATGATATGGATCCTGAGATCATGTTCAATGATCAACTAATGGCAGAGAATTTGGTTCACAATGATGATGAGGATGACACAATCATAGAGTATAATGATGATGAAGATGATGAACCGCATAGACAACCTGATGTTGATACAGATCCTGATATAGATCTTGATATAGATTATGATATGTAGTGTTTTATATAGATCTTGATATAGATTATGATATGTAGTGTTTGATTTTTAATTATATGGACAAGTGTTATAATTTAATAATAAATTGCTTGGTTTACATTGCATGGCATTATTTTTCAAATTTCATAGCATTGTTTCTTATTTCATTTCATTTAATTATGTACCACATGTACAGTTACAAAGATGTCTAGAAACGGTAAATCATTTCTGACGCCCGGCAGCTTAGTCCAGAAGATGACGAAATATGAGAAGGATAGGAAAAAAACAATCCAGAAAAATAAAATCAGATTTGATGCTCTAGGGATAAAGTCCCTCAAGAATTTAATGTTTGGTTCTATTGAAAAGGACAATAGTGAAAGTTGTACGGTGGGAAAGAGAAAGGTGGGTGAAACTGATAATGACGAGGACTATCAACCACTTGATGATGATGAAGGACTGAGTTCTTCAAGTGATAATGGCGAGCCTTTTGATTCTCAAGTGATTGAGGTAATAAATGTGTGTTTAAAAAGTAATTTCTCTATTTTTTTTTCACTTGTTATATTACTTGTGGTATGTTTAGTTATTTCAAATTTATTTTTTATTAAGCAACCTTAAATTATTGAAAATGTACTAACAATTCTTTTTTATATTATGTCAGGATATTCATATGGGTCCCGGTAAGAAAACAAATACGTGTGCAGCTCACCTAATAGCTTCACAAACACCTATGGAAAAGAGAAGTATTGTTGATGAAGATACACTTACTCTTCCGAGACGACTTGTAGCTGCACAAGTTAATTATTCAGAGAGCACACCTGAGGTCTCGACCCAACCTATCCATCTTCTCGCCTTACATACTAGGCCCGATCAGCTCCCTACCTCCGCCACTCAACCTGACCACCTTTCAAGTCCATGTACTGTGACTAACAGTGGAGGTGAGAAATAATTGACCACTTAAATGAAATGATAATTTCTTATCTCAATATTTATTTAGTGCATTCATGTTTTATGTCGACTAAATTGAATAAAATTTTCGTCACAATAGCATCAATTCTAGTTTTGGGCAAGAAACGTGTACAAGGATCGACCCGAGGAACGAATGTGGAGAAGATTAGAAAGGAATGTGGTGATCGAATACCCGTTACACTTAACCGTTTGACCAAAGCAATAGAAGGGGATTACGCCACACCACTAGCAGCTGCTCTTGGTCAACAAATTCAAGTTCATGCCCCAGTCCGAAATGATGGATGGCTAGAAATTACCTTTGGGTTAAGAGAGTCCATTGTTACAAGAGTTGGGGTAATTTGAAATATATGTGTTATATATTTAACATGTTATTTATGTTAATCGCAATGATATATAAAATATATTGAATTTTATTATTTCCAATTGCAGTAAACTTTTGACTTTGGGGACTAGAATAATGATGTGGATGTGAGATGTATTATTGATCATAAGTGCCAAACTTTGTACAGTGAATGGAAAAGTGGATTACACACACACTACAAATCCCTTAAAGAAGACAATGTATCTGACCTCAAAAGTTAGATACTATATCCTTGTACAAAGGATGATTGGGAATGGATGATTGACAATCTGTGGGAAACTGATGATTGGAAGGTATTTATAAAAATATTTACGAAAGTAACATCCTCCTGTATATTAATACCTAATTTTTTTTTATTTGTAGGTAAAGTCAGAGAATGCGATGAAAGCGAGAGGTTGTGTGAAGTATAATCATACGAGCGGCTCGAGATCATTTGCATCGCGAGCATCTATCATTGTAAGTGTAGATTTACAAATTTGAACATACTAAATTATAAATACAGAATTATTGATTGACTAGAAAATCTAATGAAATGAAAGGTACAAGGAAGCAAACTGACTATTACGAAACTATTCGAGGACACCCACAAACGTCACCGACATGGGGGAGTGTGGATAAATAACACAGCTGAGGAACATCATGTAACCATAACTATTTCAATTTCAATAATAAGTGTTTGCATTTTGATATTATGTTTTAAGCTTATTTATGTTTCATTCATAGGCCACTATGGTTTCAAAGATTGTTGAGCAATCTCAACCTAGTGTCACACATTCATTGTCTGAGGAGCAGATTTCCAGGGAAGTGCTTGGGAAGAGGTCGGTCTACTTGAAGGGATACGGGATCCGCAAGGACAGTACTTCATCTTCTACACATTTTGAGGCTCCTAACTCTGAGGTGATTGTTCTTCAATAGCAGTTAGTTGACCAGCGACAACAATTAGCTAACCAAGGAAAGCAGTTACTTGACCAAGCTCAAAACATGAGTACAATGCAAACTATCATTCAAATGTTGGCAACAAAAAATGGGATAGATCTAGCAAACATTCCAGGGTTAGTTCCAAGCAACAATGTCGAGGAGAATGCATCGGGTGTAAGGGAGGATGAAACTTCTCTCGGTTGAAATAGAGGTAAATTTGACCTCATTAAATTATTTTACTTTATTTAACCAATCCTAACATATAAAATTATATAAACTTTGTATTACAATCCTAGCATTACAACCTTTGTATACAATAGCTTGATAAAACAATAACTTCACAACAATTTTCTGATTAATTTTAACTATATTTGTATATTATTGTTGAAGTTAATGCATTAATAAAATACTCATGTTTTTATCCTTTTGTTCACAGGTTGGTGCTGGATGTTCGTGGTTCAGTAGTGATATATATCGTTTTGCACGTTGGCATTCATTTAATTTTTCTTTGTTTCGTTTTATAGGTTTTTCTGTTGAATGCTTATATACCTTTTGGAATTATTATGTTTGGGATTGCTGGATATAGTTAGATGCATTTTAGGATTCTTATGTTTAGTATTGTTGGATATTTGAATAAAATTTGGGATATTGAAATGCATTTGATATTAATTTGGTTACATTACTAATTGTTATGATGTGTTTAGTTTAGTTTTTACTCTATGTTATGTAAAGGTTTTTTTTTGTATGTTTTATAGAGAAATAAAGGTTACTTAGAAATACAAGTTCAGGAAGTGGATCAATTAGGGTTTAGGTGTAGTATGAATTGCTAAGTAATAATAGGTCATGGGAAGCTAAGATTGAATTTGTTTTAGATGGTTAGGCTGACAATATTTTAATCATCAGGAAAAAAGTATAGGGTGTCAATGTGTCTTATTTTATCTTGCATTTTTTATATTCATTTGTAGTAACTTGTTTTCAAATTCATTTTTTGTTCCCAAAAGAAAGAAAAAATGGCTTCATCTTTAATAGTATATGTGTGGCTCCTTTTGGTTACATAATAGTATATATGTTGAGCAATAGTGGACTTGCTTCTTGTGAGTTAGAATATCTACAAGGAGACATCAGATGGACCAGAATCTGTATTGAAGGGATGTTCATCCATCATTCATTTCATGCTGGATTCCATTACCTTCAAGAAGGCTTCTAATATGCTTTACTGTGACATTCCTTCCTTTCAGCCAATGGAAATTTATGTTGATGATGAGGCGAAATTGACCCTTCATGGTCTTGTACAGGTATTGCTTTGGAAGTTTGGTTTTTGGTCTTTACCTTATTTTTAACCATTGTCTTACCTCTCAATTTTATCCATTATCATTTGGTCATGAAGAAATTGACAGTGTTATATGGTTCTTTATCCCTTTTCTACTGGAGAGGATACAATATTTAGCTTATGATTTCTGCATTTTTTTAAGGTTGGCCTAATGTGCTGTGATATGTATGGCATTGTTGTTTTTACTGGTTGTTCTTATTCATGTTAGGTATTTAGATGTTTGGGACATTTGCTTTGGTCCTAATTTTTTGCAGTTTGTTATTAGCTTGAGTGATATCTCCTATTATGAAAAATAATGAGGGAAAGGGAAAACAAATAAACAAAGAAATGAAGGGAAAAAAGGGTTTCAGATTACATAATTGTGTCTTTTTTACATCCTGGAGTTCATTCCACTGAAATCCAATGTTGGTCATGTGATTCCTTTGCGCGTGAGAAGAATACACGATTCAGTTTAGTTGAACACCTGAATATGGGCACTTTTAGTTGCACACCTGATAAGGGTACTTAAATTGGTTCCAATCTGTGGGAGAGTCCAATGAGTTATGTTACTTCTGTTAGTGATTTAAAATGAGAATTAACAATATGTCCCCCAATATATATTATATAAGTATATATATCCAAATTGTTTTTTTTTATTCCAGATGTGTTAGCTACACTTTAAGAATGAAGGTACAGAGTATAATAGTTCTCCATTTGCAGGAAGTGTAAAGATGTTTATAGAAGGATGCCCATATTTGTGATGGGCTAGTGTTGTTTTGGGTTATTATGGACAACCATTGCAATATTTGAATGTGTAAGGATGAAGATAATTATGCTTTATGCTGAGAAGAACAAGATAATTGGCTATAGCTAATGGGTATCAAGAAGCTTTGATTTGTAAATACAATGAGAGATGCATGTTTTTAAAATTAACATGATTTTATTTTCTAAAATCTAAAACTGTAATACAACTATATATATGCAGGTTTGTGAGTGAAACTGTACATGACAAACCAAAAAAGAACTAATAAGGATATACACGTGTTTTTATGAATGTGATTTATCACAAGCTCATATCTGCATGTCCACGTGAGGACATTTTGGGCAAAAACATTGTTGAATTTCTTTTAATCATTAGTATGCATAATATTAAACAACAGTCTATGGATTTGCTTAAGCATGATTTATGGTTTTGTAGTTTGAGTCTCTTTATTGTTCTTTACTTATTTGAAGCTTTATGATGTATGGGGTTTCTTCAATTTTATTTACCATTACTTCAACGCATCTCCATTTCCGTAACCTCTATTGCTTACATATTCGAACTTTAGGAATCCTAAGGTCCAGATTTCAATCATTGCCTGCTGCTTTTAATGCATGTTTAATTCCAGAGGAAAAGAGTGAGCCAACAAAAAAGAAAGGATTGTTGAAGTCCACTTTTTCTCGGAACTTTGCTCAGGTTATTTCATTTGCTACTCTCTAGAAAATATGGAAATTCCTTTCCTTCAATTTTATTTATCTAATAAATTTTTTCAGATCCCATCAAGCAATGAAAAAGCAACAGCAAGATTTGCTCAGTTATGGAACACAATAATCAGCAGTTTTAGAGAGGAGGATCTTGTAAGTGATAGGTAATCATGGGTGTGAAACTTTGCACAATAATACACACCTATTTCTTTTTATGTTGTTTGACTCCTACGATCTAACCTTTTTTTGTGTCCTAACATGTGTTGAGAATTTTTTTTTTCTTTTGAATCTTATTGGATTCTGCTGTAGTATGTATAACTTTGTATCATTTCCAGGGAAATGGACTTGTTGCTTGTTCCATATTGGGCTAATTGTGAGTTGGACCTCATACAATGGCCTTCAATTTTGCTTGCTAGCAAGGTTTGTCACATGGTTCAAATTTGTTTAAAATGAAAGTGTTGCGAAATTCCCAATTGGAAGTGTTGCGAAAATGAAAGTATTGTAATAGTATATAACATGATATCCAATTTTATTTATTTATTTATTTTTTCAATAAATTTGACCTAAGAGCAAATAGATATAAGTTAATATTCAAAGAATCAATTGAGAAAATAATGAAAGCTTGTCAATAAAAAAAAGTAATGAAAGTTTGAAAAAAGAAAAAGACAGAGAGAAGTAAGGTCATTTTAACCTTGAGAGCAACTCAAGTCTTGTAGAACTTGAAAATTGGGCATTCAAAACATGTCAATCTAAGACTTTTGCTAAAGTTTTATTTATTTATTTATTTTTGGGGTGCGAATTTAACAGCTAGAAAAAGAAAATAGAGAAAAATAGCCTAATACAAAATCTATAATATAAAAAAAAGCGCAACGGTCGTAATGGTGTTGTAATGGGGACTACGGCCTTTACATAACAGTGGTGGCTGTTACGGCTGTGAATTTCTATCACACCGCTATAGCGGCCATAACGGGTGGTAGTAACCATTGAAACCATTATGTATGGTTACGGTTGCATTTTAAAAACATGTTTGAGAATAATTTTGATCATTCGAAGTAGAGAAATTCTACAGGGACAGGCAAGTGTATCATTGGATTGGCTTGCAAAGATACGAAATTTTTTTGTAGAAGGTCTCAAGTAGCTGCTTTCTGATTCACTTAACAAACTTATTCTCTGATGATCAGTGGGTGGAAGCAATGTGCAAGTCTCTGGTCATATTAGTAGTTGTGATGGAATCTTTGAGAACTTACTAAACTTTGTCTCAAGGGTAACATGATTTAACATAATTTTCTGATGACTATATATGTCTTTTGGCCAGATCCCAATAGCGTTGGACATGGCTAAGGACATCAATGGAAAGGATAGAGAGCTGAAAAAGAGGATTGAAGCTGACGACTATATGTCTTGTGCTGTTCGTGAGTGCTATGCTTCATTTGAAAACATTATTAAGATTTTGGTTCAGGGTGGTCGCGAAAAAGAGTAAGTTTTATTACATTCTTATAATATTGATTGAGAAATGGATATACATATTACATATTGATGCTTTGTTATATCATAATGCTTTATTTGTCCAAATGGCCTTTCCAGGGTTATAGAATATATATTAACTGAGGTTGACAAACGTATAGAAGAAAGCAAGCTATTAACTGAATACAATATGGGTGGTCTTCCTAGCCTCTATGACCACTTCGTCAAGCTTATCAAGTACTTGGTATGTATTTGCAATATCATGGCAGTTGTTTTATGTGACTCGTTAATGGGATTTATGAAGTGTTCACACTGATTTAGTTTTATTTCTGCAGTTAGAGAATAAGCAGACAGACAGGGATCAGGTTGTGATTCTTTTCCAAGACATGCTGGAGGTTGTGACAAGAGACATAATGATGGAAGATCACATAAACAGGTGAAGCATTTTGATGTGATTGCTCCTGATTTTATACTAGTGACTTGATGCCATCTGATGTTGGTTACATTTTTTTTTCAACAGCTTGGTAGATTCTATCCATGGTGGATCAGGACATGAGGGGATGGTCCCCCTTGAATATCAATTATTTGCATCTGCTAAAGAAATAAATTTTTCGGTTCAAGAAACAGAAGCTTGGAAAGAGAAGGTGATTGGTGGAAATATCATAATGACAAATTTTAATTTCAAACTATTTACCTATTGATTTGTCCTCCTGTCTCATCCCTCTCCCTCTCCAAAAAAAAATAAAATAAAAGTAGGACCTGTTAACTTTGATGCATTTCTGCAGATCAAATGGCACGATCTATTGCTTACAGTGAAGGAGTCTGCAATGGACGTACCATCAAACCTAGAAGCTCGAAGGCGCATTTCATTTTTCTCAAATTCATTGTTTATGGACATGCTTTCAGCACCTAAAGTCCGCAATATGCTTTCCTTCTCGCAAGTTTTTCGAGTTCTTTTGCATGTGACCTTAGTTTTCCTTGTACGTGTGTGTTGTATATGCTTGATTTGTTGGTCTTGTACTTGTTTGTATTTTGTACTCTTATTGTAATTTTCAAAACTAAGCACTAAGGGGTCATTTGGGAAGTGACTTTTTGTCTAAAATATGTTTGGGAATGACTTTTTGACTTCTTACCAAAAGATATGCAAGAAATGGAGTGAATTGAAAGAAATCTTTGACCTTTTTGTATGAGTTGAGATTTTTTTAGCTTTTGGAATTTTCTAGTGGCTTTTTTATTTTTAATCTAAAATATTAACTATCCAAACGAGGCCTAAATATTTTCTACAATGTGTGGCCTAGCAGTGAAACCTCTGAAGCCCCTGTAAGAATGCATGTTTCTTCTGTACAAAGGCTAGGTGTTGTATGCTATTATCTGCTATTATGAATCTTTTTCTCGTATGTTATTGATAATCAATTTCTTTTGTATGTGTTGCGGTGATGTTTCTCCTAGTGTTTTGACGCCTTACTACTCGGATGAGGTGCTATTCTCTCTGCGTGAATTGGAAGTGCAAAATGAAGATGGGGTTTCCATCCTTTTATACCTGCAGAAAATTTTTCCTGGTTAGATTTTCATTATGGGCAACATTGGTGGATTGTGTTTTTTTAATAGGCATTTCAAGCATTTTTTTGTTTTTTTGGTGGTATCAAATTGGTCACGCAGATGAATGGAACAACTTTCTTGAGCGAGTAAAGCACGACAATGAAGAAGAATTTAAAGGATCGGATGAACTTGAAGAAGACAATCTAGAAAAACTACGCCTTTGGGCATCATATAGAGGCCAAACATTGACTAGGACTGGTAAGCTGTTTGTTTTAGTGTGTGGACGTGCTCAGATGCATGTCTGCACGTGTTTTTTCATTGGTTGGCTATGTATGTGGCGAGAGTGTGTTCTGTAGCACCAAGATCTTACTATTAGCACATCTTTTCATTTTTCATTGTATTGACACATTATTACAAATGCCAGTAAGAGGCATGATGTATTACCGGAAAGCTTTGGAACTTCAGGCCTTCCTTAATATGGCCAAGGATGAAGGTACTTGCTTGTCCATTTGGAGAATTTGGGATCATTGATGTTATGCATCTCTTCGCTTTGGTGTTAATAAAAATGCTAGTATTCTTTTTATTTGAATGAAAAAATTCTTATACATCAAGATACTCTGAATGCACTTTTGTTACTTGATGACTACCCATGACAGATTTAATGAAAGGCTACAAGGCTGTTGAATTAAATATGGAGGATCAGATTAAAGGAGAAAGGTCAAACAGTGGCCGATATGAAGTTTACATACGTGGACTCATGTCAGCAATATGGGATTGACAAACGATCTGGAAATCCCCGTGCACAAGACATTCTAAGGCTTATGACAACGTATGTGTTCCGGTATAGTCTTTTGTGGATTTGGTGATTGTCATAATTTACCATTGTCATATTTCCTTGTCACAGGTATCCATCTCTTTGTGTAGCTTACATTGATGAGGTTGAAGAACCCAGCAAAGATGCATCTTAAAAAATTAACCAGACGGTTTACTATTCTGAGCTAGTGAAGGCTGCTTTGCCTAAGTCTGTTAATTCTTGAGAGGCAGTACAGAATTTGGATCAGGTAAAAACTAAGGCTCTCTTTTAAAACAGACTTTGGATCAGTAGTTTTAAATTTAATAGGAGATAAGATAGTCTCAACCAAATGCTACTTTACTTGATAGTGCTTAGATTGCTTACTGAGGTCATGAGATTTGCTGGAATTGATCGGAGGCATTGTCACTCCTGTAACTGATATTTGCCACACCATTCTTCAACCACACTCTTTGATATGGTGAAAATGAATTACAAAGTAAATAAACCATGAATTTGTGACAAGTTATTTACTTGAAAGTGTTGTTACCCAAAATCGCTTGGAAGAATCTACTGTTACACATAAATAACTACTATGCTCTCATAAGGCACACTTGAAAATGATATAGATTTCCACATGTAATTAATTTGAGTCTTTTCCCAAAGAATAATGCTTCTTCATCTTTAATTCTATTGGTCTGTTGCTGCTGCTAGTCTGCTGGTGTGCTGCTGCCAGTGTGCTGTTGTAGAATTTTGCTGGGCTACTGCTGCTGTAATGTTGCTGTGAAGCGGGCTGCTACTAGATGCTGGTCTGCTGCAAATTTGGGTTGTTGTTAGTTTCATGTTTTTATTTTGTTATCTGCTGTTTTTACTATGGGTTCACAATTTGGATGTATTTGAGTATTTTAGTGAGTTTACCCTTTTAGGTTTTATACAATGCTTCCAAAAGCATATTTTTCAGCAGTGTTTTTTTGCCTACACATCAACTTTAGGTGATTTAATATCAATGTTATTAGTTTGTAATAGTAGTACCTAAGGGATGCATCTTGTAAATATGTAAATCTTATAAAAAAATATATATGATTTTCAATTTTTTTTGCCGCTACAAATTTGTCGTTGCCAAAAAGTAAAGCTTTCTCGACAAACAACTTGTCTGTAAATGTGTAGCCAAAAGTTTATTTTTGCCAACTCATGTTGTGTCGTTAAAAGTGTATTTTTTGCCAATGCCAATTTTTCGTTGCCAAAACTAAAGCTTTATCGACAACCAAATCGTTGGCAAATGACAACATTTACCGACGTAAATGTGTCGCTAAAAGTTACTTTTGCCCACTCATATTGTGTTGGTAGAAGTGTATTTTTTGCCAATGCCAATTTGTCATTGCCAAAAGTAAAGCTTTAGTGACAAACAAATCGTCGGCAAATGACAACATTTACCGACGTAAATGTGTCGCCAAAAGTTTATTTTTGCCGACGCATATGTTGTTGCTAAAAGTATATTTTTTGCCCATGCAAATTTGTGTCGTGAAAAGTGCTACACAATCATCATATTTGAATGACTTTTACCGACGCAAGGCAAATTACCGACGATGGATGAAGGCTTTTATCGACGACTATGTTCGTTACTAAAGGCATTACTATTACCAATGCAATGATAAACTTTTGCCAACTCACTTTTGCCTACGGATTTGCCAACGTTGCTTTGTGTGTCGGCAAAATTTTTTGTCAACGAATTTTCTCTTTTAGCAACATATTTTGTTGCGTTGTGAAAAATACAATTTCTTATAGTGATATTTGATCAACTTATTTTTTTACAATTATAAAATACTCAATAAATTTTATACATTAATAATTTAAATTATTAAAATAAAATTCATGATAAATTTTACAATATTACTCTAATGTACCCAACAAATTGAAGAGAAACCTCCCCCTTTTAACTTAAAATCTCACACCACATGCGGGTGGTACACGCTTGGCCAAATCCCTGGTTTATCCAACCTTGCCATTTCAAACTATTCTCTGCCATCTACTCATATTCTCTTTCTTTCTCTAATCTTCTCCACACCCGTCTCTTTCCAACTCGCATTTTCTCCCACTCTCTCTCTCTCTCTCTCTCAAACTTGCACTCTGTCAAGCACTACTTCCATAAATTAACAATAAGAAAACAAAACAAAACAAAACCAAAGCTAACCCAAGATAATAGACTCCTTGAGGTGATTGTGAAGCCAAGAAAGAAAATCATGACAGACAGGGTCTACCCTTCCTCCAAGCCCACTGCCAACGGCACCACCACCACCGCCGGCGTAGCCAACCTATCTTTTCCGGCCACCAAGGGCCAGCTTTACAACGCCGTCCGCCCACCCTACCGTCCTCAACCTCCCCGCCACCACCGCAGACAGCGGAGCTGCTGCTGCTCTTGCTGCCTCTGGACTACCCTCATCGTCTTCCTCATCCTCCTCCTCTCCTCCATCGCCGGCACAATTTTCTGGGTCCTCTACCGCCCCCACCACCCAACCTTTTCTCTCTCCTCTCTCCAAATACCCCAATTCAACCTCACCCCATCATCATCATCCTCCAAACTCAGCTCCAAGTTCAACCTCACAATCAACGCTCACAATCCCAACAAGAAGCTCGAGTTCTTATACGACCCCATATCAGTTTCCATATCTGCCGACGGAGTCGATGTGGGTGATGGGTCGATTCCTGGGTTTGTGCATTTCAGGAAGAACACAACTATTTTGAGAACAACAATCGCATCGAATGGTCAAAGCATGGATAGTACGTCGGTTAGTGTACTGAAATCGGATCTGAAGAACAAGAAGAGTTTGCCAATGAAGATTGAGTTGGATACGAAGGTTAAAGTGAAGATTGGAGGGCTGAAGACTAACAAGGTCGGTGTTAGGGTTTTGTGTGAAGGTATTAAAGCTGCTGTGCCTACCGGGAAGAAGGCCACTATGGCGACCACTTCGAATGCCAACTGCAAGGTTGATCTCCGGATCAAGATCTGGAAATGGACCTTTTGATGATTATATTCAGAAAAAAAAAAAAAAAGTGTGAATTTTAATTTTACTTTTTTTTTTTTTTGTGAGTGATATGTTCTTTCTTAATTTTTATATATTTGTTTGGTTGGAAAATTTGAGAAGAAATTAAAAAAAAAATGAAAAAATAGATAAAATGTAACACATTTTATTTGGTTTTATATATTTTTTCTCTGTTTCTTCTTAAATTTTTCAATCAAACAGAACTTTAGGAATATATAGAATGTTACTATGTACATTTTTTTTCTGGAATTGTAATTGTGGTTTGATAGGTCTTTCAAAAGTTGTGATACATTATTTTGAAAATATGTAGTACCAAATAAGATTTCGTTTTCATGGGGCATAAACTTTTCCAAGATTTTGAGATCCACTTGTAGTTGTAGGATATTGTGTTTACACTACACCAGCAATTTTATTATATGCATCGGCACGTGGATGTCATTTTCTTATTTGATTATGATTAAATTTTTTTTAATTATGATATAATTTTAATTATAATTCATAAATTTTGATTATATTTTACATAATGTTTGATTATATTTTTTGTAAATATAATTTAAAATTTTAAAAATTATGTTATAATTTTTTTTAATTACAAAATTCAAAAACTAAGGTCCCATGAGGAAAGTGGAAAACTAGTAATTTCTTTAGTGGTTGACATTAATGGCAAATTATTAGCCTCATTTGAAAAGTTTGCTATTTTAACAAGTTATTTTAATATTTAATTATTATAATATGTTAAAATTTTTTTGTTTGAAAAAATAATCAAATTTTTTATAGTTAGATGTGATATTTGTGAAAGAAAAAAATAAAATAATTATGAATTTAATGTGACATTTTATTTTATTGATTATTTTAACTTATTTTATCTTTTTTATAAATTTTAATAATAAAAAAAAATAGTCTTGCCAAACAGGGCATTGATTGCTGATAATTAACATACTATATAAATTGATCAAAATCAAGAAAAACACCACACTATAATATTTTTTAAAGTACCCATAATTACTCTAGGCATTTAGAATTTGAGCCGACAAAAAATGTCTATACCCTTGTTTTTCATGTTTCAATACATTTTCAATTATATAATTGTGTTTCAAAATTATTGGACGTATAAAGTATAATTAAAGATTCTTTTTGTCATAATTAAAATAAAGTTAGATTTCTCTCTAGTCTAACATTTGGATTGAAGAATGTTGTTCGGATTCGTTGGATTTACCATGGGTCCCGATAATCTAGATCGTTTATTTTATTACATCTTTCATATATATCGTTCAAAAAAAATAAAAAAGAATGATTTATTTTTAAAAATATAGTAACTTTTATTTTTTTGAGACAAACTCAATAAAATGAAAGGGTTACAAATATAGATCAGCCTAATATATATATATATACATAAATATATATATTTTATAGATGATACATGCAGTGCTAGATAAAATGAACAGTTCGGATAATTGAAACTGGACCTGTGTGGGTTCTACAGATCTGGACAACAACTTTTAGTTCAGATTTGGACCGTAGGAAAGCTCAATCCATCAAAATAATAATCATAATAAGTCATAATTACTATAACAATAACTTATAATTATGGTTGCACAAAATATCGCCCTCTGTTAAAATCGTTCAATTCGTACTGATCAGCCTACAAACCGTCCCATTCATACCGATCAATCTGCTAATCGCGATTTAAATTTTGAAATTTATAAATCGCCTTCAAAATCGCTCTACTATGCTATAATTAATACATACATTTATTTTAACATTTAATGAAATATCAAAGGAAAAATGTGTGAGTGAGATTTAAGATGTGAAATTTATTATAAATTAATAGTTATATATATAAAAAATGTTATGTAAAATTTATTTGTGTTATATATATAAAAACTATTATATAAATTAATATTATATATTATACAAATACTTGGTAATTATTCTAGAATATTCTTCAATCGATTAGCAAATAGCAAATTGAAACCGTCTCAAACAATAGTTTGATTATTTGCCAATCCGCCATTTATATTTTGGTTTATATTTTACTCTTAAATCGCCTAAATCACACCAAGTACACCTTTTCTTATAACTAAGACCTTGTTTGGAAAGAGCCCGGTTTAGCCAAAAAGTCAAAAAGTTACTAAAAAAATCAAAAAGGTAATCCATACCAAAAAGTTAAAGATTTCATTTTCTCTTTACTTTTTGTACATCTTTTCGTAAAAAGTCAAAAAAGTCATCACAAACATATTAATTTTTTTTCATCACATTTTAGCTAAAAAACTAAAAAATTACTAAAAAAAACATGTTTCCAAATGAGGCCTAAGAGTATAGTAGATCTTAAGTCGCCTAAATCACACTGGCTACACCTTTTCTTATAAAATAATGCTTGAGAGCTCGAAAATGAGCCCCCCATAATCCCCATAATGCCCAAAACGACGTCATTTTGGGCATTAGGCTTTTTTTTTTTTTTTCCTGCCATTTTCGTTCGACCTGCAGGGGAGGGGGAGGAGAGGGAGAGGGAGAGGGAGAGAAAGAGGTCGCCGTCGCCGTCGTCTCCGATCCGTCGCAGAACCATCGCCGATCGCCGCGCCTTCGCCTCCGTCGCCGATCGCCATGCCCCTGCTCGTCGCCTCTACCATCGCCGATCGCCGCGCCCCCCGCCTTCGCCTCCAGCCCATTTTTTAGGCCCCCTCCCCCTCCCCCTCCCCCTCCCCCTCCGTCTTCTTCTTCCTTCTGCTGAGAAAAAAAAAAAAAAACAATTCGGGGGATTAGGGGTCGCTCAGTTTCGAGCGATGTAGCATGACCCTTTCTTATAAGATCATAGTCAAATCATAATTATCACAATAAATCATAGGAGAAGACTTATACCTAGACTAAGAGTTGTTGTTGGGCCTGTGGGGCCCATCATAAATTTCATTTCTATGATTCGAACCGTTAAATATATAGAGCCCGTCGAGTATTTTATTTTTCTAGAAAATCACGTTGATCGAATATCGATAACCTTTTTATCATAACACATTTTTGTTAATAATTTACTTTTAAAACCATATTATCATTGAAAAAATATGATCTGATCAAGGAACTATCGATATCTAATCAATATAATTTTTTATAAAAATAAAATACTTGACGATCTCTACATATTGACAATTCAGATCATCAAAATGACACCCGTAATCGGTCTCACAAGCCCAATAGTACCGTTCAATTCACAAAAATGGATTGGAGACAAACCTACTCATATCTAATGTCATGTTTAGTGATGACATTTTTTAATTATGATTCAAAAAATATATAATTATATTATTTTTTTAATTATAAGATGCATATAATATATACAGTTAGAAGGAATTTTTTTTTTTTTTGAATATTCTAAAAAAAATATAATTTAGAGAATTGACCTACTTTTCAAACTATTTAGGAAATTAACATGCTTTTTGAAATCGCATTTTGAAAATGCGATTTTGAAATTGAAATTGCATTTTCAACATGCAATTTCACTTTGAAATCGCATGTTGAAAATGTAATTTCAAAATGTGAAGTCCACATTATCATAAATTGTATTTTTAACATTCGATTTCAAGGTGAAATTGCATGTTAAAAATGTAATTTCAATTTAAAATTATATTTTCAAAATGTGATTTTAAAAAGTGAGTTAGTTTCTCAAGTAGTTTGATAAGTAGATCAATTTTTAAATTTTTTTTTTAGAATATTTAAATAAAAAAAAAACTCCAGTTAGAAGGGGGTCTAGTATTGATACCCACCTCATTTTTCAAAGTTTAATATGGGGAAAAAAAAAATATATATATATATATATATATATATATTTTTTTTTTTTGTCGGTGGGAGTTTTCTGTCAAATGCCACTATTTTTTTTTTTTGATTCAAGTCAAATGTCACTATTATATATACGTGTGTGGTGTTCGCGAGTTTGAACTTTGAGAGTAGGTACTGCCCCACTCAAATTATTTATGGTAAACATCTTTTAGAAAACGTTTTTGTAATGTGATAGGTTAACGTGATATGTACTGATCTATATATTGTTAGATAAGGAAAGAATAATGTTAAATATCTTAAAAATTTTATTAAAATTTTGCGTAAATTATAAGTATATTTTTTGAAATTTATTTAAAATATAAATTGTTCTCTATGATTTAAAAAATTATAAATATCTCTCTGTTAGAATTTTTTATTTAACAGAATTAATTTCAAAAAATGAAATTTCTAACTGTTTTAATAAAATTATCTGAATTATTAATTGAAATAAAATTTAATATTATTAAAAATTATTAATTAACTTGATGATTTATTCATAAAATGACTTATTTGTTATGAAATTAGAAACCTTGGAGAGCATAATGTAATTTCTAAAACCAAAGGGAGTCATTTGTAATTTAAATAAACCTCAAGAGGTGTGTTTGTATTTTATCCTTATTTTTTTTTTAAATGTCTCATATGGGTGTGAGATTCATATAATGTGGGTTTCATGTGGGTCCCACACCTATTTGCGACATTTGGTAAAATTTTTGGAGTCTCTAGCATCTATCTATACTTACTATATATTAAGCAAAAGGAGTTTTTAACCCCAAGCCTTGTGGGAGCTCTAATCTCCCGATCTAAATTTTCTAGTTTTTTGATTTAAAAAAAAAAATTCTTAGCATTTATTAACTTATCCCAACTCCCAAGTCTTACCCTCATAATAACACTTTAATGCATTAAGAACAAGCATAAGAAAAAATTCTTTGAAATCCAACACATATGAATTCCTTGAAAAGTTCCAACACATATGATTATTATCTCTCATAATAACACTTTAATACATTAAGAACAAGTATAAAAAAAAATTCTTAAAAAGTCCAATACATATGATTATTATCAAAATATTAAACTTTAATATAATATAATAAAAAAAAGACATTTAATTCCTTGAAAATTCCAACACATATTATTATTTTCAAATCTATACTATATATTAAGTAAAGAATCCGGATCCTCGGCCGCCCTACCCGGCAGCCCCCCAAAACGATGTCGTTTTGGGGTTTTTTTTTTTTTTTTTTTTTTTTTTTTTTTCTTTTCTTCTTCTTCGTTCTGGTTTTTCTCTTTCTTCTTCCTTCGTCGCCGTCGCAGGTCGTCGCAGGGGAGGGGAGGGTCGCCGTCGCAGGTCGTCCGATCGTCGCCTCCGCCTCGCCTCGCCTCCGCCGTCGCAGGTCGTCCAGCCGTCCGATCGTCGCCTCGCCTCCGCCTCCGGCCCGCCTCCGCCTCCTCCTCCGGCCCGCCTCCTCCTCTTCCTCCCCCGGTGATAATGGCCCCCTCCAGTCCGGCCCACCGGCGGCTCCCCTCCCCTCCCCTCCCCCTCTCTCTCTTCTTCCCCTCCCCTCCCACCTCTGGTTCGTTCGAACGAACGAGGAAGAAGAAAGGAAAAAAAAAAAAAAAATCAAAAAACCCCCAAAACGACGTCGTTTTGGGGGGGCTGCTGGGACGGCCGCCGACAACGGCGGCCGAGAATCCGGACTCTTAAGTAAAAGGGGATTTTTAACGCAAGTCTTGGGAGCTCCAATCTCCCAATCTAAATTTCCTAATTTTTTGATTTAAAAAAAAAAAAAACTTTAGTACTTATTAACTTCTTTCAACCCCCAAATCTTACCCTCATAATAACACTTTAATGCATTAAGAACAAGTATAAATTTTTTTTTTTGAAATCCAACACATATGAATTCCTTGAAAAGTCTCAACACATCTATCTATACTATATATTAAACAAAATGTGATTTTTAACTCCAAGCCTTATGGGAGCTCCAATCTCCCAATCCAAATTTCTTGATTTTTTATTTAAAAAAAAAAATCTTATCAATTATTAACTTCTCCCAACTCCCAAGTCTTACTCTCATAATAACACTTTAATGCATTAAGAACAAGTATAAAAAAAAAAACTGAAATCCAATACATATGAATTCCTTGAAAAGTCCCAATACATATGATTATTATCCCTCATAATAACATTTTAATGCATTAAGAACAAGTATAAAAAAAATTCTTGAAAGGTCCAACATATATGATTATTATCAAAATATTAAACTTTAATATAATATAATAAAAAAACATTTAATTCTTTGAAAAGTTCAACACATCTATCTATACTATATATTAAGCAAAATGGGGTTTTTAACCCCAAGTCTTGTGGGAGCTCCAATCTTCCAATCTAAATTTTTTGGTTTTTTTATTTAATTTTTTTTTTTTAGCATTTATTAACTTCTCCCAACTCCCAAGTCTTACCCTCATAATAACACTTTAATGCATTAAGAATAAGCATAAAAAAAAATTCTTTGAAATCCAACACATAAATTCCTTGAAAAGTTCCAACACATATGATTATTATCTCTCATAATAACACTTTAATGCATTAAGAACAAATATAAAAAAAATTTCTTAAAAAGTCCAATACATATGATTATTATCAAAATATAAAACTTTAATATAATATAATAAAAAAAAGACATTTAATTCCTTGAAAATTCCAACACATATTATTATTATCAAAATATTAAACTTTAATATAATATAAAAAATGAAAAAAGAAGACATTTAAAAAAAATTAAAAATTACAATTCACATATATAGATAATTGTAAACACAATCTGTGCATAGCACGGGTGATATGCTAGTACTATATATTAAACAAAAGAGAGTTTTTAACCCCAAATCTTGTGGGAGCTCCAATCTCCCAATCTAAATTTCTTGATTTTTTTATTTTAAAAAAAAAAACTTACCATTTATTAACTTCTCTAAGTCTTACACTCATAATAACACTTTAATGCATTAAGAACAAACATACAAAAAATTCTTTGAAATCCAACACATGAATTCCTTGAAAAGTCCCAAAATATATGATTATTATCTCTCATAATAACACTTTAATGTATTAAGAACAAGTATAGAAAAAATTTCTTGAAAAGTCCAACACATATGATTATTATCAAAATATTAAACTTTAATATAATATAATAATAACAATAAAAAGATATTTAATTCCTTGAAAAATCTAACACATATGATTATTATCAAAATATTAAATTTTAATATAATATAAAAAAGGAAAAAAAGAAGACATTTGAAAAAAAAAACATTTAAAAATCGTAATTCACATATATAGATAATTGTAAACATAATCCGTGCATAGTACGGGTGATATGCTAGTTTTTTATAAGGAAAAAGATGTTTCTAGCGGACAAGTTTTATAAGAGCTCCAATATCTCAATATTAATTTTCTAATTTTTTATTTAAAAAAAAAACCTCAGGATTTATTGATTTCTCCCAACCCAAAAGCATTTTAACTTCTTTTATACCTACTGCCGCACTATTTTCAACTTCTCCCATATATTATGATTAGTGATGAGATTGTTAAATTATTTTTATAAAAAATCTAAAAAAAATAATTTGTATATTAAAAAAATATCTAAAATAAATATAAATTCTTATTATATAAGGAAAAAGAGGTTTCTAACACACAAGCCTTGTAGGAGCTCCAATATCCCAATCTTAATTTTTTAATTTTTTTATTTAAAAAAAAAACTCAGCATTTATTGATTTCTCCCAACCCACAAGTCTTTTAGACTTTTTCCATATCTACTGCCACACTATTTTTAACTTCTCCCATGTATTATGGTTAGTGATGGGATTGTTGAATTATTTTTATAAAAAAAATTGAAAAAAAATAATATGGATATTAAAAAAATATGTAAAATAAATATAAATTCTTATTAAAAAATAACATGTTACAATTGCGAGAAAAAAAAAATTACACTGTAAAAAATAATTTGTATATTAAAAAAATATCTAAAACAAATATAAATTTTTATTAAAAAAATAACAGGTTACAATTGCGAAAAAAAAAGAAAAAAAAATTGCACTGTGCATTTCATTAAAATAATAAAAAAAATAATTTATATATTAAAAAAATATCTAAAATAAGTATAAATTCCCCATCATCATTGAATGTTTCATTTTTTTAGATACTTTATCTCACAATTTTTTGTATTTTGTGTTATGAAATTTATTACATCTATATTTGCTAAAGCTATTAGATGGACCTAATGCAAGAAGTGTAGACTATTTAGAAGTACAAAAAAAATATAAATAGACAAGATTTTACAAAATTTGTTAGTGAGTCTCACTTTTGGAAAATCCTATAATTCATTTATTTTTTGTATTATATTTTATATTGGGTTTATGTACTTTTTTTAAGAAATATATAGTTTTCTTTTTTTTCTTTAAAAGTTTATTTTTAAATATTAATAAATAAATCATTTTCTATTTCAAACAATTTCATTTTTGTTTTTATTTTTTATTTTTTTTTTCTTAAAGTAGTTTTAGTTTTGGGCGATTACTTACTTTTTTTTTTTCTTTACATATTGTAATTTTGTACATTTTAATTGTATGATGTTTTTATTAATACACTCGGAGATGCACTATGAAAGAAGTATCATGCGAAAATCAAGCAAAAAGAAAAAAATAAAATAAAATAATACGATGAATATAGAGCAAAGATCAAAAAGCAAAACTCCCAAAGCAAGCAAGCAAGCAACCAAACAAACAAGCCAGTAGAATAGAATATTTAACAATAGACATTTGAAAATTTACAACAAAAATTTATAATTTTCTTGTTTGTTAAGAAAATTCTATTTGGTACTAGTTAAATAAAATATTTTTAAAATATATATATTTTTTAATTTGAAATTAAAGCTATAGTAAATTTATGTAAGTATAATTGCTAATCACATTTTTTGCTTAATGTATATTATATTTGTTGACTACATTTTTTAAAGTATTCATATAGAAGTAAAAAAATGTCACTAGGAATAAATCTTTCCTTAATTTAGTTATAAAGTTTGCCCGTATATTATTTTTAAATTTTGAATAAAAGCAAACATAAAATAATTGATTGCAGATATGTTACATTTATTATATTCTTTTTTCTGTATGAAAAAAAAAGACATTTAAAAATTACAATTTACATATATACGAATAATTGTAAACACAACCCATACATAGCACGGATGAAACACTAGTAAAACATTAAAATGCAAAATAAGAATTTTCTTTTTATTTATAATCAGTTTAGGTGTATTTTGATTAATCTCGAGAACCTAACATGATAAACGTAATATTAATTAATAAATTTTGTTTATTTATATAACCTTGCTATTTCTGAATATGGTCAAAATAATGGGTCATTTGAGTACAGACTTTTTAGTTACTTTTTGATTTTTTGATTAAAATGTGAGATAAAAAAATTTATATATTTGAGATAAATTTTTATTTTTTTTCAAAAAAATACAGTAAATGAAAATAATTTTTTTATTTTTTGATATTTGTTGACTTTTTGATATTTTTATGAGTTTTTAGCTTTTATACTTTTTTTTGAAGGGTTGTCAAATGACCCATAAATATTCAAGATTAACTTCTTTTGGAAGTAGTTAACAATTCAATTTATTGGTTAAAAACACTTGTTTTCTAAAAATATCGTAACTTATCTGATAAATTTGTTTTCAGCCAAAAAAATTAACTAATCATCACCGTAAACGATCATTAGAAATGTTAAAAAATTGGAAAAATGTCAAACAAGTAGTTTTTTTTCAAAAACTCTAGCGTCCTAAAAAATAGGGAACAATTAGGGTCAACAATTGTCTTCAATATATGTGTATGGTTGAAATTAATTGGTGTGTTGAGAAGTCTTTATATATAATAAATTTAGATTATTCATTGATATTTCTGAGTTAAATTATGAGTAATTGGTTTGTAGTTTTATTAATAAATTTTAACGTTATTTATTTTTTTGGATAAATTTATTAGCTATGTTTGCTTTTAACATTCTTGAATATGAAGTTTTTATTGGGAACTGTAATTTTTATTCCACATTTTTTTGAGAGCTGCTATTTCTATTCCACTTTAAATATATTTCATTTTTTATCCTCATTATATAGTTACATTAATACCCATGACATTTTGATTTTTTTGAGGAGTGTATTTTGTGTGAAGGGGTGTTAATGTAATTATATATAATAAGGACAGAGAAAATAATGTATTTGAAACAAAATGAAATGGAAATAACGACTCCCTTTCTATATTCTCTCTTTCACTGAATACCATGTGCAAATCATGTGAACAACATTTGACGATGAGCCATGTCTTGATCACACATCTATAATATTGTTGGCACCATAAATTTGAAATCTTTTATTGATAGGGGCATAATCATGTGTAGAAGAGGTCCAAAAGTCAAGGGCATGAAGTTAGTGGCCCAAGAAAAGAGATTGAAGGTGTGACACATGGTAGCTTCAAGAAGAAAGAGAGTTCAAGGCAGTTGCAGAAATTGCAGCAGTTGCAAATCATGGACAGATGTGGGAAGCCAGCACATGGACACATGGCAACATGGCATGGCCAGTGAAACCATATAAAAAGTTGGAAATTCGAAGAAGGGAGGATCTTCAACCAAATTCACAACTCATGTGAAATTTAGGAGTAGTGTAACCTATCTAGTAGTAGTTTTTGTAATTAGGAGTAGATTATCGGTAATTCAGTTCTTGTAACTCAGTTTAGCCCTGTTGGTTGTGATGCTATTAGAACTTGTAATTTGATTCTGGTAATTAAGTGACAAGTTTAAATATTATCAATCGAATTTTTAGTTTGTTTGCACTTGTTTTTTTCACACTACAACCTCCAAAGAAGTCTTTGAATCTGTCAAGGCACACCTACCACATTACTTGATTAAGTTGTTTGTTTGTGAAAATTGGTTTCTCTGTCGAATCTCCTCTATCGATTTGACCTAAACCAGATTTTCGCTAACATATTTTGACACGCCTAGTGGGACCTGTCTAATTTGGAGTGATGGCTAAGAAGAAACAACATGAGATCTTTAAAGACACTGGAAAAAGGGTTGTTGTTGGAAAGAAACTTGATGGTGAGTTCGAAGGAGTTAAAGACAACATAGATGATGGCCATTCAGTGGCTGGACAAGAAGCAGGCCAAGGAAATGGCCAGAATGTGGCCTTTTGCAGGCCAAACAAGTTGTCTTTCTGTAGACCCAAGGAGGGCTCTTCTGCTGCATACTCAGCAGACAATTGGTTCCATGTCTTCACACGAGAATCAGATGATGGTTGATGAATTATTTGCTTTGTTCAAGAAGACCAATATCAAGCCCAGCCAGTCAAGGAAAGCTGTAGAAGAGACTCAGGTAAGCAAAGTACAATATGGTCCTTCTAATAACTCCTTAAAAACATACAACTACAAATGAACATGTGTCATTTTATCGACCTCCTACACTTCAAGAAAGATATGAGGAGGGGATGAATTTGAATCCTGCGTTTGAATACACATAGATGATGAAGTATCCTCCCAACCCAGTCTGTAATTATAATCCAAATGATTTGGGACCAAGACTTGTGGGGTAACCAAGGCCACAAGTACATGACAATTATGAACATGATAGGCCTGCAGTTGGCTATTATTGTATGACAGACCAAAAGCATAGGCCATTTAATCAAGTTAGGCCTCAGAATGTGCAATAACATGCCATGCAACAACCTTATCATGAACCCAATGTAATGAATCCAAGGCCTAGAGGACCTAGTCCTCCTTTCCCTAACTACCAACCAGAAGTTCAAAGGAGATGACAACAACAAGCATACATAGGCATGGATCCTATGATGAACAATAGGCAACAGATAATCAATTTAATTCAAGAAATGTATGGCCTAAGTTTGAGGAGGCCAGACAGACCTATGTTTAGGAGTCCATACCCTCCAAATGTGGATAATACACCCGTCCCAAGAAACTTCAAATTGCCTGAATTTTCTTTATTTACAGGGGAAGAGAGACAATCTACAATTGAACACATAGAAAGCTTTGTTCTACAATGTGAAGAAATAGGGAAAAATGACTTTCTAAAACTGAAATTGTTCCCAAATTCATTATCCAGGACTGCATTTACTTAGTTCATTAACTTGATAGAAAATTATGTGCATACTTGGCAAGAAATTGAGAGTTAGTTTCATGCTCAGTTCTTTAGAATTGAACCTAAAGTTACTTTGGTAGACCTATCGAAATTCAAAACAAAAACAAGGGGAAATAGTAGAACAATATATAGACAAGTTTAAGAGAGCAAAAAACAGGTGTTATGCATATGTCCCTGAGATAGTAGTCATAAGATTAGCTCAAAATGGTTTAGATTTTGAATTGAGAAAGAAATTTGAAGGAATGATATTTAGAGACTTGTATGAGTTGTCTTCAAGGGTAACTAGTTATGAGTCAATTTTGAGAGAGGAACAACATAGAAAAGCAACTTCACTTGGAACCTACTACAAAGAAGTTGAGTTTGACTTTAATGTAGACATTGATGTGGCACAAGTGGTTGGTAAAAAGCCTATTGTCACGACCCAAATCCATCCCTATAGGTTTAGTGTCGTAACCGGCCAGTAATTCATGATTACCAAAGGCCTACTTAACAGTAATACAGTAACGGGGTTAGCGAAAACCACTAAATAAGAAAATAAACGTCCAACGAGCTGTGAAGACTTAAATGGAACAAAAGAACTTTTATATATACACAAATATAAATCAGTCTATATACATCAGTCCATGACAAGTTTCATTACAATACATAACCAAAACATAGGGACTTAACCCCGGCCAACAAAAGTAAGTGCATTAAGAATTTGCAAAGCACTAGTTCATACATCAAAAGAGTGACTCCCAAACCACCCATGAAGCTTAAAAGCTTGACCGGTTGAAACCCCATGGCGGGGCACAAAAGTTGGCTTGACAAAACGGGTGCTAGGTCGACGCCACTACGTCCCCTCTTACATTTGGTCACTTACATACATATATAAAAACATGAGCGAGAGCCCAGTGAATAACAACAACGTAAAGAGGTTATGAATGATGTTCTCACTGTAATCCAAATCGGTCAATTATAACAGTTCATGGAAAATTAGAGTAATTTGTATTGCAGATTCATATTTGATACAGAAAACATAGCAATCATACGTAGTACATCCAATAGCAAAATAGTACAGACGGTCATGAAGATTGAACAGTCAGAATTGATGGATGTGCCATCAATACAGTAAACAGAAGTTCCAAGAATTGAAACTTACAGAGATCTCTGTAACAATAGCAGTAAACAGATGCTAAGGATCTCACGAATACAGTTCACAAAACAGGACGATCATTCATTTAAACAAAAAACATCATTTCAGAAATAGGGTATAGAATAAGTTAGAAAATACTTATAATTGAACATATCTTTATGAGATTGTTACTCACAGTTGGCTCCTCGAATTATGCGGTTGGAACGTGGCGTTTGACTTACATAGACACATGCTCTTTAGAGTCCAATCACTTAATTCACTTGGTTCTTTCATTACTTGATTCTTTTTACTATTCCTTAGCTCCTCTTATGCTCATGTAATTCATGAGAATGTGAAAAACAATTGAAAAGCATGCAAACGGAAACTCGGAAGCTTGGGAAAATGGAAAGAAAACGAAACTGGACCTGTTCTGAAACCACACGTACGGTGTACCTTGGCCGTACATGCAGAACTCCCACTACACGTGCGCCAACATGTGCAATTTTTTCAGAAGGTGCAGCATCCTTTGTTCTGTTTTTTGCACATGCGGGGCTCCTTTCCGCACTTGCGGTTCTGGGCTTTCAAAATCTGAAAATCTGCTAAACACAATGGAATGCAATTTTTTCAAAACCAACTCCAATTCAAACAAATCAAAGTGCAAAACCCTTTCAAACCACTTGCAATCAACATTTCTAACTTCAAATATAATTCATAACTTTAAAACAAAACTCATTTTCCCATTCTCAAGATCAAAACTTAAAGTTGAGAAGAAAAACAAGAATCATGCATATGGGAGTTCTATGCTTCAAAAATCCGTGATACTTCCTTCCTTAAACTCAAAACTCATGCAAGAACAAGTGATTGATCATGAATAATGCCATGTATGCTAAGATTTGAAACTATTCCGTACCATTTCTCTCTTTAGGGTTTATAACCTCAACATACTTCACCCAACTTCTTAATCCAACCTAAATTCTATAATTTCCTGTGTAAATTAACTCAACTTCAAGAAATTAGGAAAGATTTCTTACCTACAATGGTTGATTTGGGTGAAGATTTGCCCAACTCCTTTCTTCTTCCTTTCATTTTTCTCTTCTAAGTCTCTCTTTCTCTCTCCCAGATTCTCTCTCTCTCTCTCTCTCTCTCTCCCTCCCTCTCTCTCATACTGTTGACTTTCCAATATAACAAAATATCAATCTCTAACATCCTTAACCAATTTTAAGCTTAAATTAAATTAAATCAAATTCACCTAAATTACATTAAGGCTCAATATAATCTAGTTAATAAACATAGTTATGTTAAGGTAAATTAGACTCTAATTGCTTAATCCAACAATTTAATTTTAACCTTATGGTTTAACGATTCAGACATGTCTATTTCACATATTATCATATTTGTCAATCATAACATAATTCAAATAGCACATGGCACACAATTAATATACATATAAGCATATCAGTCACATATAAACACATAATTAAGGTAACTTACAGATTTGACAGTTAATTAAGGAGACGGGTATTACACCTATGGTTTGTGAGACCTTGAGAAAGGTTGAAAAGCCTATGGATATGCCATCAACATAGCCAACAAAAAGAAATGTAGTTGCATCTAGTCGACAGTATTTATTCGACTTGTCACAAGTAGATGTATTGCTTGATGAGTTGTTGGCCAACAAGTTTTTAACTTTAACTCCTAGTTATAACATTCCCAAAGAAAGAGATAGAATTGGAAAATAATATTGTAAATAACACAATTCTTTCAGACATTCAACTAATAATTGTGTTACATTTCGAAATTGTGTACAGGATTTAATCCAAAAAGAGATACTAAAATATGGTGAGAAAGATAAAGGGGCAATAGTAGTTGATAATGATCCCTTCCTAGAGATGGTAGGCATTAACATGGTGGCTACTAACCCCCAATCGACTGACCAGAAGAAGAAATGAAGGAACCCTAGAGTTCTCCTGGTAAAGCTGGAGAAGCTCCACAAAGAGAGAATGGAAAAGATTGACAAGAAGACAAAAGGAAAGAAGATTCAAGAAGAGCCTGATGAGAGGTTCATTTGTTTCAGATGTGGCACTAAAACAGAAAGAGCCAAAGCCATCGTGATAGATGGGATTCAAAAAATAGAAAAGGATGTTGATCTCAAGTTCAACACCATAGGTAGTAGTGACTTGCAAATATTTGACAATGACCACATGTTCTATGATGGATCAGACCTAGAAATATTTGGGCTTGTAGAGGATTATGATAAGGATGATGCTCCATTCCTATTTCAAAGGTCTTGTTCATCCATGTTTTGGTGGCTCAAGTAACATTAGGACCATGCTAAGACTGCAGAAGTGATCTAAGCCCTATGGAAATCCAAAAATTCTAACAAGGCCATGTATTGGCCAACAACAATAGCAGCCTAGGGAGCCACATAATGGCCAACAACAGACTTATACCAATTCTGGTTTAGATCCGACCCATTTGATGTTCAGGATTCCGGTTTCTTTGTCTTATATGGTTGATCATGTTTTGCTTCTCCTTATTCGTATTTGAGTTTGGTTATTAGAGTGTCTTGGTTGCATTTGGAACAAGTTGGTAGCTTGTTTTTCAAAATTGTTGTTACCCATAATTTTGCCTCTTCGCTCAAGCAGTGATTTCTATGCTCGAGCGGTCTTGTGAACTTCCAGTACTTTTGCAAGTCTGTAGAGATACTGGGAGATAACATTCTTTACTTGAGCGGTCTTTCTTGCGCTCGAGCGATTGTCTTCTATCTGTAAAACCTCTAAGAGTTGGAATTTTTCGCTCGAGCGGTCACTTTGTGCGCTTGAGCAGTCCCACTTATTGTGTCTGGTTGTTCGAGCGACATTTCTTGTGCTTGAGTGATCTGCGCGTATATCAGTTCGTAAAAGTCACTTTTTCATCTCTCTCTCTAAACATTTCAAAACCCTAAGTTTCTCTCTCTAAAACTTACCTTCTCTCTACAAATACACCTCGATCCGTTGATTTCTTTACCCTAATCCCTTTAATAAAAAGGTAGGGCTCACCTAGAGCTTCGTTCTAATCGGAACAAAGTTAGATTTCGGCCTCATTGTGGTTTCTCCTTTCTCTCTCTTGTCTTCTAAGCTTGAGGTAAGGATATCTTTGCATTTTCTTATGATTTTTAACTTAGTTATTTGTGTTTTTGAAACAACATTGTGATTTGGGGATTTTTGGACAAATCTAGGGTTTTGATTTGAAATCAAAAAGAGAGGTTTTCAAATAAATTGTTAGAAATGATTGAGAAAATGTATTTATTATGGAGTTATGACGAAAAGATGGATTTTTATCCTTGGGATTGATTTATAGAAAAAAGGGATTTTGCCCTTAATTTATCAAATGTTAATTTTGTATAGATAAATGGAATTGATGTTGAATTTGTGAAATTAGGTTGACGTTGATAAGTATAACGAAGTTGGATATGTATTATCACTCTCATCTTAAGATTTTGGAAAGTATAACCATATTAGAAATTTATTTATCTATTTAGAGATATTTGTTCTGTGCTATTGGTAGAGGATAACTATGATTGTTGTAGAATTGCATGAGAATTAGGAGAATTAAAACTATTTTCTCATCCATTTGCATTGGACATTGTTGTATATTTAACATATTGAAAATGTTTATTGTTTTGAGAAAAATTGGTGAATACCTTGGTGAATCTGGGTAGAAGGTGTGGTTACGGTATTATGTTGGCCTGTGTGTCCTTGGTGAAAGTCCAAAAACCTGGACGGTTAGGTGTCGAGCCTTCCGGTTAATACCGGTAAAAATGACAAATTTGCAGACCTGTATCTAGGGATTCTCAGAGTTGTATTCACAGTCCTGTTTTCTATTATAAAGAAAATGAATTCTTGAATTGTGATATAGACTTGGCATTGCATGGTTTTGAAAGGAGATATAAAATGTTTTTCGGCACAAGCATTGCATATGCATTCATCTTATATTTTTGTTAAGATTCATAAGCTGTATTAGAGTATTTCTACTGAGTTTTGGCTCACCCTATATGAGAAAACCATTTTCAAGTGCTGATGATATGCCTCCGCCAAGAACATAACTTTGGAGGAACTTGGAGTGAAAGGCTTCCTTTTGTTTAATAGTTATATTTATTTTGTTATAAGCCTAGGGCTTTAACTGTATTGAGTTTGGACTCACTTTTGTTGTAAGCAAGCACTGTCTTGGAAAGTTGTAGCCATTAGGGCATATATTATTTGTTTAACTCTTATTTCATATCTTTAACTTGTATCACATGCTATAGATTCAGGATTAGGACTTATGAATGTATAACTGCATGTGACATCTTTTATACACTTTGATTATATAAAATGAAAAAGATATTGTATTCAGAATGGTATTGTTATTTATTAATATTGTGGATGATTTTATCGTGATTATTTTGGGGCACTACAAGACTAGAAGGCCATATGGAGACCAATAACAGTTTGTGAGACAATTTGAAGGACTACAACAGAGTGTTTCAAGGATAAGGCCAGATGTGCAGCCAAGAATGGTGAAACCACTAGTGCCACCTAACTCAAGATAGCATGGGGCTATTTACCCAAAGTTTCCTTTAGGGGGATGGAGATAGATGGGACCCATTAGAACTCAGAAAAGAAGAGAACAGAGAAGATATCATACTATGATGTCTAGAATGGCAGGTGATGGAGGCCCAAAGAACTTGGTTTGGACTAAGGAAGGATTTGTGCCACCAAAAGCAATAGTGGGATCAACATCGGAGGAGCAAATAACCCAATCACCTATGCAAATAATGAAAAAACTAGTGGTGGACAAAAAAAAGAAAGAAGGAAAAGCTTTGCCTAACAAGGCAATGTTGAGGTTGAGATTGAAAGAATTAGAGAAAGAATTAATGTTTGATGATGAAGATGGTATGGTTGATGTAAAAATGAAAGATCAAAAAGGTACAAAGTCAACTGTAGAGGAAAGTTGTGTTGTTATGCAGGAAGATACTAAGTCTGAAAGCTCAAAAGAGTTTGAGGAGAAAATGGAAGCCATTCAGTTTGGTTTTTTGCCTACTTCTAAGGAATGAAATATGATTATGGCCATCTTAAAGAGGTTCTAGGAAAAACCAGACCGGCCAGACATGTTGGTAGGTGATGTTGAAGACTAGACAGAACCAGCTGTGCAAATAACAATGACTGAGGTAGAAGTCAAGCCACCAAGATCTATTGAGGTAGTTAAGTCAGTCGATGGCAAAAAAAGTGGTGTTGCAGAAACCTGAGGAAAAGCTAATCAAGCAGTTAAGGCCATTGTATGTGAGGGCCCATCTAGAAGGAGTCCCAGTTGACAGGGTTTTGATTGACAATGGAGCCATAGTTAACATTCTCCCTTCTAAAACTTTGAGAGCTATAGGCAAGTTAGTAGAGGACTTGTTACTTACTGATATTGATATAAGTAACTTTGCTGGAGGCTCATTTGAGCCAAGGGGAGTTGTTGCTATACAACTTCAGATTGGTTCAAGGCTAATGGAAACCACCTTTTTTTGTAATTGATTCCACTTCTAACTACAATATGTTGTTAGGAAGAGATTGGATACACCTCAATGGGTGTGTGCCATCCTCTTTGCATCAAACTTTAATATTCTTGACTAACAATGAATAGGATGAGCAAAAAGGAATACAGATCTATTGGGCAAATGCAAATCCATTTGCAACAGATGTCAACAACATAGAGGTTGTGTTGTATGATGAAGACATAGGCCCAATTGAGGTGATTGAAGATGAGGTTAAATCCCAAGGAAAAAGCCTAACTAATGAAGAATTCAAAAGCATCATTAAAGAAGGATTCAAGCAAATGGAGCCAGGAATTGGCCAAACCAAGCCTTATGCAGAAAATGAAAGGGCTTGTGATTGACGAAATGACAGAGGGAATAGATGATGCAGATGCAAGCATGTAAAGAAGACAAGCTGGATGAGTCAGCTACAACTCTTGTAATTAAGTCTACTTTTTCTAGGCTTTTTAATTTCTTTTTAGCAAGTAGGTTTAAATTTAAGTCTTTGCCTGATTGTTCATGGGCAAAATGTGTAATAGACAATAGCCTTCTGAGTTATAAGGAGGTGCATTTAGAGCATTTAAGAGCTGCTCTTGCTAAGCTTGATGACCTCAAGGCAGATGTTCAAGATCCCTTGGAGAATTCAACCTAGGAATTGAGGCCTACAAAAGGACAATCTATGTAAATGATAGCTTATCTAATAAAAGTAAAGGCAGACTGGTTGGTTTGCTGTATGAATATATGGATTGTTTTGCATGGAGTTATGAAGAAATGCTTGGTTTGGATAGAGCACTAGTAGAACACATGTTACCAATAAGAGACAACATCATTCCACATAAGCAATCCCCAAGAAGAATGACTAATGAAGTGACTTTGTTAGTTAAAAAAGAAATTGAGAGGTTATTAAAGACAGGTTTTATTAGGACAGTCAAGTATGTTGAATGGTTGTCGAATATTGTACCTGCTATGAAGAAATATGAAAAATTAAGAGTATACATAGATTTCAAGAACTTAAATCTAGCAACTCCAAAGGATGAATATCCTATGCCAATGGCTAACTTGTTAGTTGATTCAGTAGCCGAAAGCAAGGTCTTGTCATTCATGGATGGGCATGCTGGGTATAATCAAATTTTCATTGACCTATATGACATCCATAAGACTGCTTTTAGATGTCTTGGAGCCTTAGGCACATTTCAGTAGGTAGCGATGCCTTTTGGCTTGAAAAATGCTAGAGCCACATATCAAAGAGCAATGAATTTCATATTTCATGATTTAATTGGAAAGCTTCTAGAGGTATACATTGATGATATGGTTGTCAAGTCTGATACATTTGAGGAACATCTAACTCATCTAAGGTAGATATTTCAAAGAATGAGGAGTCATCAGTTAAAGATAAACCCTTTGAAGTGTGTCTTTGGGGGACTATAGGTAAGTTCTTGGGCTTTTTGGTACATCACAAAGGTATAGAAGTAGATGCTAATAAAGCCAAGGCTATATTAGAAACCAAACCCCCCAAACAACAAGAAAAAATTGTAAAGTTTTCTTGGTAAAATCAATTTCCTAAGAAGGTTTATAGAAAATCTAGCCAGAAAAACTCTGGTATGTTCTTCGTTGGTAAAAATAAAGTCCGATTGTGAGTTTAGGTGGGAGGACTGTCACCAAAAAGCTTTTGATTTGATCAAGAGTTACTTGGCCAATTCTCCAGTGCTTATGTCACCTACTTCAAGAAAGCCTTTGAAGCTTTATATTTCAGCATGTGACTTGACGATTGGTTGTTTGCTGGCCCAGGAAAGTGACATGGACCATAAACGAGCCATCTATTACTTAAGTAGGAGGTTGAATGATGCTGAAACTAGGTATATGAAACAACCTCGGTCCATGTTTAACTGTTAAACCATGATTAAGGATGCTAATAAGTAATTAAGATGGAATTCTGACTTAATTACATATATGTTGCGTTATTTGTGTTTCTATCTGTCTATCGTAGAAATATCTGTTTGTATTTTGGTTCTGTTTTGCGAATTGAAGACCTTATCGGCGTCTAATCAAGAAATTGACTTAGTATATGTGTTATTTGGCATTTTTGGAAATTTATGGCAGGTTTAATTAAAATTCGGTTCGGAACGATTAAATTATAATAATTTAATGCCCAATTGATTAGTTGATTAACAAATAATTAAGCCATTAGCCAAGACTATATAAGGCTCCCATATGTGCCTTCACTCACTCTTTTTCTTCATTTCAACACATTTGAGCACACACACACAAGCAAACGTGGGAGAGAGAGAGAGAGAGAGAGAGAAAAGAAAATTTAGATCAAACTTGAAGTAAAGAAGGTCATTGATTGGAGACTTAAAGGAATACTGAAGATTACCTCTAAATCTTAAGGGGTTGAGAAGATAAGGTGAGAATTTAAGCCTTAGGTCTTGCTTTTGAGTTGGTAAATTCATGAATTAATGAGAATTGAGTGGATTAATAGTATTGGACTAGAGTGAAGAAATATTAATCATACCATGCTTGCATGTTCATGTTCATGTTTATCATAGTTTAAGTTGAGATTTCAAAGAATTGGTCATTGCATGTGTTCATTCTACCTTTGTTTTGAGAATTCACCTTGTTTTATATCATGTCATACCATTTTATCATGTTTTGTAAGCCTTGAAGTCAATCATCACATGTATGTTATGTTTTTCTAAGAATTGAGCTTAGTTTTGAGCATTTGGCATGCTTTTGGACCTTGATTTCATGAAATGATCTTAAACTCTCAATGTTTTCCAAGTTTAAATATGTTTTCTCAAGTATTTGGCCCAAAAAGATGAGTTTTATAGCTTTGAAGTTGAGTTTGGAAGCTTGGAGGTGAATCTAGAAATTCCAGAATTCGATCTCTCCGCTCGAGCGACAAATCCTACGCTCGGGCGGCCACCTTTGGTTTTGTATCTCTGCTCGAGTGCCTAGAAGTCTGCTCGAGTGTGAAATGCATGCTCCCAGAAGTTTCATGTTTTTGCAGACTGCTCAAGTGGCAAGAGTTATGCTCAAGCGGGGACTTGAGTCTCACGCTCGAGCGATCGTCAAGCGTCCGTCAAGTGTGAAATCACACAACCAGTACTTTTTCAAAGTTTGCAGACCGCTTGAGCGAAAGAAGTTGCGCTCGAGCGGCCCCTCACATGTTTGCATGTCCGCTCGAGTGAAGGAAGTCGCGCTCGAGCGGGACCCCTGTTTTCAGCAAGTTTAGTGAAGTGCTTCTAGGTGTATTTTGGCATCCTCATTGCATCTTAGGCATTCCTAGGCGAAGATTAAGACACAACAATGAGAGTGAGGGCTAGAAACATACTAAGAACATAACGTAATGAGTTAAGTATATTCCAAGCATGTATTTCAAATATGTCTTTGTTATGTGTTGATGTAGTCACTTGCATAAACCATTTGATTAGTCTGCTCTATTTGTCTACACCCGGAGCCATCTGTGAGTAATAACTTAATAAAGCTATGTTCAAATGTATTTAATTTCTGAATGATGAAACAAGATCTATTTTCTGAAACGTTATGTTCTGTACAATGAATGATTGTCCGATTTTTGACAATTTATTCGTGGCATCCTTAGCATTATGTGATATTTGTTCGCTGTTACCCGGTATCGGAAATTCCATCACGGAACTTAATATGTCTGCAATCTGTTACCTGTACCGGAGGCTCCATCATGAAGCTCAGCATATCTGTTATCTTTTACCTGGATCCGGAGGTTCTTTTATGGAACTGGTTACTCATAACCACCATTTGTTCTGCATCTACTATGTATCTGCTCTGTTAGCGCTAATGGATGTACCACGTATGATCAAGCATGAATACTAATTTTTGTACATGATTTAAACTAGAATAAGAATAAGAATATGTATATGAATCTGTTCATGAATCTGAATTATGATTTCTGAATCTGGCATGGACTTCATTCATTAAATCCTTTACTCTGTTATTATTCACTGGGCTCCCATTAACTATTTATATTATGTATGTAGGTGATTAGGCACGTGACCTGGCCCAAAGTTGATGGCCTAAGATTCTTTTTAGTTAGCCAACCATCGTGCCTCTCGAGGAGTTTCCTTTTGAGAGGTCCATGTCAAGGTTTTATTTGGTTTTGTTTTGTTTATCTGTACTTGGGCTAAGTTCCCTTTTGACTTTATCTATGTAAATAAGTGACGTAAGACTATTGTATCTATGACGTCACATGTATATATATATAAGTTTATTTTGAAAATTTTGTCTCATATACGTTAGCTCAGCTCAATGGACTATGTAACTTTATATATTGCTTCCCCAGCCCCTAATTATATGTTATACTGTTAAGAGGCCTTCGGTAATCCAAGGATTACTGGCCGGTTACGACGCTAAACCTGTAGGGACGGGTTTGGGTCATGACAGTATACCTCTGTTGAGAAGTTGTGCTTGGCTTTGTACTTTGCTGCCATAAAACTTAGGCATTTTATGCCACTTTTGGAGGTGTTTGTTATAGCACAAACTGATTTGATAAAATACATGTCTATTTTAAGAGGTAGAGAAGGCAAATTGATCCTGTCCTTAATTGAATATTGTTTCAAGTATGTGCAACAAAGAGCAGTAAAGGGACATGCTCTAGTATATTTTCTAGCAGAGCATTTACGCTTACCAGTCGAACCTGATCTATTTGAGGTTCATATGATAGAAACTGAGCCCTAGAGGCTAATGTTTGATGGATCTAGAACAAACGAGAAGGTTGGTGCAGGCATTGTCCTGATTTCTCCAGACAAACAAATGTACCAGTTTGCCTATTAGTTAGATGAGCAATATGTACAGTCTTATAACCGGGCTGAGTATGAGGCCTTGGTAATTGGACTTGAGTTAGCTATAGAGTTCAAGATTTGAAGGTTATAAGTGTTTGGTGATTCTCAATTGGTCATCAAGCAAAATAAGTGAGAGTTTAAACCAGGGTTATGTTTGGGCTTACGAACAAGCCTAGTTGTCTTACTTAAACCAGGGTTATGTTTGGGCTTTTCAGTTGTCCAGTTGTTTTAAATATTCATTCAAGGCAAAACCCAATTTTACCTTAAATGAGGGGGGCATTGTTGGCACCATAAATTTGAAAGCTTCTGTCGACAGGGCATAATCGTATGCAGAAAAGGTCCAAAAGTCAAGGGCATAAAGTTAGTGGCCCAAGAAAAGAGATTGAAGGTATGACACATGTCAGCTTCAAGAAGAGAGTTCAAGGCAGTTACGGCAGTTGTAGATCGGCAGCAGATCTGGGAAACCAGCAAATGGACACATGGTAGCATGGCATGGCCAGTGAACCATATAAAAGTTGGAAATTTGAAGAAGAAAGGACTTTCAATCAAATTCACAACTCATGTGAAATCTAGGAGTAGTGTAACCTATCTAGGAGTAGTTCTTGTAATTAGGAGTAGATTATTTGTAATTCAGTCCTTGTAACTCAGTTTAGCCATGTTGATTGTGATGCTATTGGAACTTGTAATTTGATTCTTTTAATTAAGTGACAAATTTAAGTATTATCAATCGAATTTTTAGTTTGTTTGCACTTATTTCTTCACACTACAATCTCCAAAGAAGTCTTTGAATCTATCAAGGCATAAGACACCAACCACATTACTTGATTAAGTTGTTTGTTTGTGAAAATTGATTTCTCTATCGAATTTCTTCTGTCGATTTGACCCAAACCAGATTTTTGCTAACAAGTATTAATAATGATAATAAAATAATTAATATAATTGCAACTAAATTAAAATTAAAAAAATTATTGATATCTCATTTAATATAAGTTTATATGAGTTCAAGTCCAATTTGAAAATTTCAATCCTAAAAAAAAAAAGTTCAATTTGAAAATACTTTGCAAATAAGTTTATGAGTAAATTAAAAATTTGAAGTATACGCTCCATTTCGATGTTTTTAAATTTTTTTTTTTTTTATAAATTATTAACAGGTCCTAATAGTTGTGTTTAATTACCATCAAATCCTATTGAAAATAAGTTCTAATAAAATTGTCACTAAAAATAATTTTTTATTATGATTTTTTACATATATCGCTAAAAATTGACTAGTAACTTTTTTTTGTTACAATTTTCATAAAATGTCGTTAAATCTTACAATTAATGACATTTTTTTGTGACGAATTTTTCAAATTGTCACTAAAAATTGAAAATTAGTGAATTTTTTTGTGATGGTTTTTTTAAACTGTCGCTAAAACTTATAATTAGTGACATTCTTTGTGGCAATTTTTAAATTGTCGTTGAAAATTAATAATTAAAGACTTTTTGATAGTGTTTGATGAAAAATACTATTAATTATCATAGAATCTATTGAATAATAAGTCTACATTAGACCTACACGTAAGTCTCCCTTTTTCCTTCTTGATATATCATTATGTAATAGTATATATGGATGGGTATATACTCACTTTTTGAGTAAAGCGGCTCTCATTTTATGGAATTTGGGGTGCCTGCTGTGCACCCATGCACAGGAGGCACAACTGTGAATTAAAACGCCAAATTCTTTAAGTATTAGGATCCTCTGAAGTTTCCCCCCTGAAGTGATCCCTGAAGTGGGGTGATCCAACGGCTCAAAATGTAACTAACCAAAACGACGTCGTTTTGGTTAGTAATTTCCAAAAAAAAAAAAAAAAATTGTTAAAATTCAAAATTCCCTCAGATCTGATATGTGAAGCATTACAGAGGGAGATAAAGAGAGAGAGAGAGAGAGAGAGAGAGAGAGAGAGAGAGAACGAAAAGGGCTGAGAGGAGGAGCTTCCGACCCACTCCCGACTCGCCGCTGCCACGCCGCTGCCGCTGCAACGCCGCTGCAACGCCGCTGTTGCTACCACGCCACTGCCCACCATACTCCAATAGATTGAAAGAAAAAAGCACAGGTTCGTTCATCCTCCAAACTTAAAATATTAGGGCTTTGAATCCAAAAATTAGGGAAAATCTAAACTTGGCTACCGGATGTCAATGTTGACTTTGATTAAAGTTTCTTTAATTTTCTGCTTCGTGTTTTCAAGAAAATCTGGTTTAATAGAGAAATGTGGATTGATTATATGTTTATTTATCTTTGTGTATGTAGTGTTTTGTTAATCCAAAGTTGAATCTATGGTGACCCATTTGGTTAATTGCGCTCTTGTTAATGTTATATTGTCAATTTTATGATTTGGGTTTGGATTGGGTGTGTATACCCCTTGTGTTTGCTGCGTTGACTTTGTTGCCATGAGGTTCAGCTATGAAATCTTTGTGAATCTGATTACTTTGATGTCAGGTTGTGCCTGGATGAGTTGTTAATTTGAACTATGTGGATTAGATTTGGGATAAAGCTGTAAAGTTTGTAACATTTTGTGCCAAAATCTTGGTGGGTTCTATAGATTGGGTTTACTTAAATTGGATTTGTTTCTTATAATGAAGTTTGGCAATGTGCTCTAGTATGGAGTTTAGTTATAATTTGTTTGTTTCTCCAGTTACATTGGTAGCTTAAGGTCATTTAACAGAATGAGGAATGGTTTGATGGTGATGAAACTTTCTATGGTGAAACTTTTGTTCGGATTATTCTTGTGGATTTAATCACATTCCCTTGTAAAATTTATTTTTTTTAATATCAAAATTGTTATTTTATTTTCTTGTGGAGCTGATTTGATAATTGATCTTTAGTGTACCATATAGTTCTTAAAAGTAATTGTAGTGTATTATTTTGAGGAAAAACCCAAATTAGATAGATAAATCTGATTGATGATATAGATTATGTTATCATTGTGTGACACCATATCATTTTACTTGAGATTTGCTTGACTCAATATTTATAAATTCCCTACTCCCATTGCCCATTTCTTGTACTTATTTACCTTTATAGATGGCAGGATTCACTCCCATTACCCATTTCATGTGATTTAGAATTTGAGTCCTACTCATTGTTGTTCCATTGTTGTTATGTCAGGTAAAAAAATGTCAACATCAAATGCATCTGTGAGTGATATTAGTGAAGTTCAGTTTAGAAATCGAAAATGTCATTGCGGGGTGAGAGCAACATTTAGAATTTCAGAGTCAAAGGACAATACAGGGATGGTCTACTTTGCTTGCCCTTCAAACAACACTAGTGGATGCGACTTCTTTGAGTGGTGGATGCCTGTACATAAGCAACGTCAATGGTTGAAGATGATAAGGGAGGAAAGTGTAGACACCCCATTTTTGACTGACCTTAAGACTCAGACGTCACCAACTGAGCGCTCGGTAATGTTGCATATTGTGCTCGTTCTGAGATTGCAAAGTCTCGGCTGAGAGCCTTGCCTCCGGACTTCGGAACCCTTTCGTGCCTTGCCTCGGTTTGTGAACCAGGTCCTATTTTCTCTGTTTTCTCTTGGAACGGAGAAGTTTCGTAGACCATCTCTCAGTGGCCGTAGGCTACGTTTCGTGGTTGTAGGCCATTTTTTCCGTTTGGAGACCAGTTTTCGATTTTCGAAGCCGTTGGTCGTGTGCCTCGGTTCGGGACCGCTTAACTACCTCCGTTTGCTCCGGTTTTTGGCACACACCTTGTTTCCTCTCCTTAGAGGGACACTGTGGCCCGGGAGACCACCTTCGTGGTCGCACGCCACTTTCGGCGCTTAACAGTCAGTTTTCGGGGCCCTCGGCTGCGCGTTTTGGCCCCCGAACCCTCGTTTTGAATCGGTTAGGGTTCATTTTTGGCATGGACCCTAGTTTCATTGTTAGAAAGGTGGTAGTATGGTGGGAGACCACCTTTTCTTCTTGGAGACCACTTTTCTTTTCGCCGCCCGATTTTCTTGTTAGAGAGGTGGTCTCCCTCACTTTTGGGCCATAATTTCTGGTCTCCTATACCACCATTGTGTTGCATTAGCCATCTTAAACATGAACTAGGATCATGCATTGATTACTAACTAGTTTCTATTTTGGCTTGGAGTACTCGGTAAGTATTTATGCTTTAGCATCCTTGCATGTGTGTGAGTGACTGCCATGATAGCATGCTTACCATGAGGCTATGTGCTTATGTGATATACCTGCCTGAATGCCTGTGGGTGAAGGTTGGGTTGCTTGAGTTGGGATAATTCATCGAAACCCGTGTTTTAGCCTACTTACGAGTAGCAAACTTCGATCCATTTTCAAAATAATTAGATGTGTGATGCTTTGTTCCAACTTAGACAATCCAGTCTATACTTGTATGTTGTACGCATCACATAGTAAATCAAGGCTAATAACCGGAATAAGAATGCATAATGTTTTCAAAACCCGATATCATGGTTAGTAGAGGCCGATCTTTGATCGGGCGAGCGGGGGTGCTCACGAAGTGACCTTCCCCAATCGAACCCAAGTTCCCGCGCTGAGGCAACTTTGGTGATGATGGACACGTGGCCTTAGGCAAACGAGTCAGGGTTTCCTAAACTCCCCAAAATAAAATATTTAGGTGGCGACTCTGTATCTGGTAAAGCAGTCCATGTTTGGCGCTTCTTTCAAAAAAATCTATTTTCAAAAACGATTTGCCGGATTTGGACTCTTTGATGATTCATCGGTCTTGCATTGCACTCTGCGAGATTAGATACAGGATCATGACATTTGAGTCCTGAACTGTAGTGAGCCCATAACGAACAAAACGAGGGATTTCCTTCCCGGGACGTTCGGGGACGTCTACAGTTTCTGGCGACTCTGCTGGGGAATTAGAGAACTTGACTCGAACTCATGATATCTTGTTTTGACTACACTTATGTGTTTCTTTGCATTGCATGTGCATTGGTGCGCCTAGGACACCGTGTTTGCCGTATGTTATTTCTGAACGGTTTGCCAGAGGCTCACTTCGAGAAGCGTGCCATAAGGCTGATCGGTTGCGGGCTCTGCCACGACGGGAACACAAACCCCGGTTTTATCGGGGCACCCTTTTTGACCATTCGACCTAGTGCATATTCGGAATCCATAGTGACTATCCCAAACTAGGACAGGTTGCTCACCCGATTATAGGTTGTTTGAAACCGCTGCGTGCATAGTGAAACCCTAATTCCTGACAAAATAGGACAGGGAAACCCTATCCCTCCATAGGGGTGTTTTGGATCTCACTTGTTTGCTATGTGCTTTTAGAGTGCGTCTCTACAGGAATGCATGTATCAAGTTTACAAGTTTGGGCATCAGGCCTGAGGGCATCAGTGTTTTGCGAATCAGTTATATCTACGGGTATCAGATTCATTTTTGGGGTAGTGATTTGAGAATAGCGATCAGTGGTTGAATACAGTTATTCAGCTATGCTTACATCTGTTATGGTAAAATTGGGCTGAGATGCTGCATGTTTTCTCTTTAGGGGGGATCAAAAATTCAGTTCAGAGCAACCAGTGTTCTCTTTCGCTGAGGCAGGGCAGAAAGAGGCCAGTCGAGGCTCACCAGTCCATCAGATCCGTCAGTCACCAGTCCAGTCCATCTGGTCCGTCAGTCACCAGTCACATCACCTCTGTTCAATTCAGCAGATTCGTGATGACGCAAAGTCCAGAAGAAATTGTGGTCATGACAGCAGCATTGAGCCAGGGCCAGGGAATCACCATGCAGGGTGAGGCTGACATTGAAATGCAACGTCCACCCAGGTCACCTGCCGCCCGTCCGATTTGGGAACCCCAATTGTTTCAAGCTCGTGAGCCCACCACCTTTGAGTTGATGGGAATGATTGGCGACCTTCAGAGGTCTATGGCTGATCTCGCCTGCGGAATGTCGACCCTGCCACCAATCACATCGTATGCCGGGAACTTCATGCCAGAGGAGCCCCCGCTATTGGGGCGAATTGTAATTGAGCTCAGCCAACCTGAAGTTATCTCGAGCTCTAGCAATGATATGTCAACAGCAACCAGACTTCGCACTGGTCAAGCATCCCAAACCTTCCACCAAGCTGAGGCTAGCAGAAAGAACAAGATGAAGGTGGACACTGATCCCTATGAACGACTTCAGCAAGCTGTTGAGGCTCTAAAAGCCGAGGGGTTGGATAAGCAACAAGTACTCGCAGTTGTGGCTAAGATTGTGGATGACATCTTCCCCACTCAGGCCGAGAGTAGTTTAAGCCAGAGGGAAAATTGAGATGAGGACTGTCGTACCAGAACAGTTCCTTCCAATCCTAGCCCTGCACCTGGAAAAGATCAGAGAGCCAAGGCAGCACCTACCGATCCTTTTTCAAGTGCGTCCAGCAAAAGTCAGCAAACCTCGAAGTATCCGTCCTGAGGTCGCAAGGTCTTCCATGCCCTCTACATGCCTTTGTCTAAGGCCCTTCAAATCCTCGTCGAAAAAGGACATCTCAAACCCCTCGAGCCTCGGCCTCTCCCGAGTCCCCTTCCAGCTAAGCATGGTGGTACCCAGTACTGTGCATACCATCAACAAACCGGTCACAGCACCGACAACTGCTTCCGTCTTCGCCACGAAGTGCAAGATTTGATTGACAATGAAGTCATCCTCCCGCCAAGCTTGGCAAAGTCTGTCACCATTGGGTTGGTGGATTTCGAGGATAATGCAAGTATGTGATCAGGGGTTGGACCACCTACGGGCGGCGCATGGTTTACCTCGGATGTGGTATATGGCACGCACTATTTTGAGCATTTGCGAATGCTAGTTTTGTAGTTTCTAACTTGGGTGTTGAGTCAGTTCTGTAGTTTTGTTTTGTCTCATTGTCTTGAGTCAGTCTTTTTGATTCAGGGTTTGTCTTGTTGTATCGAGTCAGTCCAGTTGTACAAAGGTCGGGTGATTCCGGGGATGTTACCTCGAGCATCACCATTTTTTTTTTGCGTTTGTCTTTTCATTTTGTTTTGAGTCTGTTTCTGCCTGGAGCCAGTTACACCAACAAATTTGGATGGAATAGTAGTAATTTTCACACTCTTGCATTTGCTTCTACCTTGTGCCGGTTGTACCAGAAAATCTAGGACGAATTGGCGGAGCATCTCACCTGCTCTTCTGCACCTTTAAATCATTGCATTGACCTAAGTTTTTCAAAACTTTTTCTAACACAATGTGTTGAAAACGAAGAGGAAGGAATTCCTCGGGATTTGCAAAATTTGATCATCTGAGAGAAAGAGAGGCGTGCTAAGCCCTTAATAAATGAGATCATGTTTGTTAATGTGAATACTGAGAAGGATCCTGGCTTGATCCAGATTGGTTCTGCATTGTCTTCAGCGCGAGTGACTAGTCGCTCTCAGCTTCAAGACTCGACCCCTTGCTTTCAAACCTTGGACCTTAATTCAGAATGATCAAAGGTCAACCATGATGTGAGGCCTGTGTGGCCAGATTTAAAGCAGCCCTCGAACTAGGGAGAAGAAGGTCAGATCAAGAAGATCAGATGTCATCAAAAGAAGCTTGCGAAGCTAGATCAGAAACACCCTTCGGACTAGGGGCAAAAAATATCAGACGTGCTCGAAGAGTCAAAAAAATTGGGATGTTTCTCAAGCTAACAAGATCGACAAGAATGCCAAATCCTAGAAGGGAGAAAAGAAGAAAATATTGCTGAAGGATAACCGAGTTCCTATCCATAACACTAAGGGCAAATTCAACCCCCCATTGGATGAACTCCTGCATCGTCAGCGAACATCAGTCATTTTCTTAGATTTAGATCACTTCAGGATCTCAAAACCATTTGACATGGACAAAGCTACACTTTTATCCTTGAGAGGCTCGCTGGGCCAAAAACCCGGAAGGGCGACCCAGGCAAAAGTTAAAGCAAGAAAAAGAACAAAAAGAACAAAAAAAAAAGAAAGATGCAAAGGATGCAAAAAAAAGAAAAGAAGAAAAATGAAGAAAATGAAAAGAAAAGATGAAAAAGAAAAAAGAAGAAAAGAAATTAAATGAAAAGAAAAACAAAGCTCGCAAGGTTGAAAACTCAAAAAGGGCGGCCTTGGCAAAAGTTAGAGCGCAAAAGGAGAGGTTAATACCCGAGTGTACCTTAACTCCGAACTACGTAAGGCTTGATTCCCATCTTTGGGATACATAGGCAACTTTATTCTAAAGTCCAGCCATAAAACACTTCAAATTCGACTGTGTCCATGTGTTGGTTCTGGTCATCTTTGTCTTTTCTGTGTCCGATAATTTGGTTGTAATTGTCACTGTGAGGACTGGTTACAATGTGCTGCGGCGCTATTCAGACTAGGGGCAACTTTCTGTTGCCGTGCAGTGCTGCGGCGCTATCCAAACAAGGGGCAACTTTCCGTTGCCATGCAGTGCCATTTAGGCAAAGGGGCAATTTTCCATTGGTTCCGATCCGAGGTTGTGCATCTCAAGAGTAGGTTCCGTGCTCGTCGAGCAGTGGCCATTTGCAAAAATAGTTTTTTTTGAGAATTTTTACTGAGGTTGACTAATTTTCTCGAAAAGTATTCCATTTTTCTAAAACTGGACCATTTCTTGGACCCAAAAAAAGAAAAATTTTCAGTGCTCATAACCTGACTTGCATGATTTCAAATTAGAAAATTGAACAAGCGTGTTAATCTAACTTTCATTTTGGTTAAAATTGTTTTAACAGAAGCAAAAAACAAAAATTGGTCAAAGTGATGAACTAGGGGCACAGTTGAGTCAGGCTTCTTGTCTTCTCCCCGTTGTCAATACATTTGCCAGAAAGGGCATCATACTTGCCAAGAAGGGCACTCTACCTGCCAGAAAAGGGCACAGTTGAAGCTGTCAACAAAGGGGCTGGAAGCTCTCTCATCCTCCGAGCAATGAGGTATTAAGCCAAGTGCGAAGCACGAATTGGAAAGGATCAAGATACCCCACTCCCTCATCCGGGGCGTCGACTAGACGTCACCGGAAAAAAAAAAAAGAGAATCTAGCAGAATGCTAGGGGCGTGAGCCTGTAACTTCCTGTTTATCCATCAACCAACCAGGGGAGGGATAAAAAATGAGAAATTGAAGAATAGAAAGATGTGCGCTGAGGGAAAAAGTGAGGAAATGGTTTTTTTAGAAAAACAAAGCCTAAGGGCCGAGTGATATGAGAATCACAAATTAGAAAGGGTAGGAAACAAATACCCGGAGAAACTGGCTCCTCGCGATTTGAGAGTTCTCTCGTCTTTCCAATACGTCTGAGTGTCGTGTCTTTTGCTTTCTCTCGATTCTTGTTTTGAGTCGTTTCGAGTGTCACTCGGTGTGTTTAGGTTGTTTTACCTTGTTTTTCCTTTGTTGAGTTGTGTTTAGGTTGTTCTACCTTTGTTTTCTGTTGTTGAGTCATTTTGGCTGTGGTCAGTTGTAGGCTCAATACCCGGTTAAGAACTCATTCTCAATTTCAATTTCAATTTAAAAAAAAAAAAATTGCTTTGTGCTCAGAGTGCTGTGCCATTCTCCATGTTTGTACAAAACGAGATTTTGTTCTTTTAAAAAACTGCAGGGTTCAACCCGGGTCATGTGAAAACAACAAAACTAGGACCTATCTGAAGCTATATAGTTCGAAGCAAAAGAAAAAAATGGGGAAAAATGTGGGCATCTGAGTTTTTTTCAACTTCTGCAAGTTCCGTCGTCGTATCCTGTATGTTCAGAATGAGCTGTGTGTTCAAAATTAAAAGACTACCGTGTTATGAGTCGTGTGGTACGATCGAGCAGTGTTGTGTTATTGCTGCGTGTTCAAAATTGAAATTGTATGAGCTGCGTGTTCAAAGTGGAATGTGTTAGCTGCGTGTTCAAAATGAAGTGAATGAGCTATGTGTTCATAAATGGAAATTTATGAGCTGCGTGTTCAGAATTAAGAATAAGCTGCGTGCAAATGAAATTGTATAAGCTGTGTGTTCAAAGTGGAATGTGTGAGCTGCGTGTTCAAAATGAAGTGAATGAGCTGTGTGTTCAGAAATGAAAATTTATGAGCTGCGTGTTCAGAATTTAGAATTAGCTGCGTGCAAATGAAAATGTATGAGCTGCGTGTTCAGAATTAAAATGTGTGAGCTGCGTGTTCAAAATGAAGTAAATGAGCTGTGTGTTCAGAAATGAAAAGTTTGAGCTGCGTGTTCAGATTTAAGAATGAGCTGCGTGCAAATGAAATGAATGAGTTTTGTGTTCAGAAGTGAGGTGTATGAACTGTGTGTTTAGTATGAGCTGTGTACAAACAAAAAAAATGGGCTATGTGTTCAGAAATTCAAAAGTTTGGGCTGCGTGTTCAACTTTCAACAAGTGTGTGCTGCGTGTTCACAATCAAAAATGGGCTGCGTGTTCAGAAATTCAAAAGTTTGGGCTGCGTGTTCAACTTTTAAACAAATGTGTGCTGCGTGTTCACATTCAAAAATGGGCTACGTGTTCAGAAATTCAAAAGTTTAGGCTGCGTGTTCAACTTTCAACAAGTGTATGCTGCGTGTTTACAATAAAAAATGGGCTGCGTGTTTAGAAGTTCAAAAGTTTGGGCTGCGTGCTCAACTTTCAAACAAATGTGTGCTGCGTGTTCACATTCAAAAATGGGCTACGTGTTCAACTTTCAAACAAATGTGTGCTGCATGTTCACGTTCAAAAATGGGCTGCGTGTTCAGAAGTTCAAAAGTTTAGGCTGCGTGTTCAACTTTCAAACAAATGTGTGCTGCGTGTTCACATTCAAAAATGGGCTGCGTGTTCAGAAGTTCAAAAGTTTGGGCTGCGTGTTCAACTTTCAACAAGTGTGTGCTGCGTGTTCACAATCAAAAATGGGTTGCGTGTTCAGAAATTCAAAAGTTTGGGCTGCGTGTTCGGCTTTTAACAAATGTGTGCTGTGTGTTCACATTCGAACATGGGCTGCGTGTTCAGAAATTCAAAAGTTTGGGCTGCGTGTTCAACTTTCAACAAGTGTGTGCTGCGTGTTCACAATCAAAAAATGGGCTGCGTGTTCAGAAATTCAAAAGTTTGAGCTGCGTGTTGAACTTTCAAAAACTGTGGGCTATGTATTCACGACAACAAGTTTGAGCTGTGTGTTCAGATTTCAAGAAAATGTGGGCCGTGTGTTCACCGCAAGAGTTTGAGCTGTGTGTTCAGATTTCAAGAAAATGTGGGTTGCGTGTTCACGACAAAAGTTTGAGTTGTGTGTTCAGATTTCAAAAATGTGGGCTGCGTGTTCACGCCAAAAGTTTGAGCTGCATGTTTAGAAATTCAAGTGCTTGAGCTGTGTGTTCAAAATGCAAACCAAATGCTGTGTTCTGGACTGAGTGTTCAAATTGAGTAGTGTTATGAGCTGTGTGCCCGAAACAAGCTGTGTGCTCGAAAATGAGCCGTGTGCCCGAAATGAGCTATATGCCCGAATGAGCTGTGTGCCCAAAAGAGCTGTGTGCCCAGATAAACAGAGTGTTATGTTTCGAGCTACGTGCCAAATAAACAAAATATTGTGTTGTGAGCCGCGTACCAAACAAACAAAGTGTTGTGTTGTGAGCTGTGTACCAAACAAACAAAGTGTTGTCGTAAGCCGTGTGCCAAGTCTTGCATTGTGCCTGCATTTTATCGCGCTATCTTGCGCACCTCATTCGCACTGTTTTGTGTATCTCATGCATTTTGCATACATTTCATTTCGCGCTATTTTGCGCATCGCGCTATCTTGCGCACCTCAATCGCACTGTTTTGTGCATTGCATTTCAATCGCGCTATTTTGCGCATCGCACTGTCTTGTGCTTTGCATATCGCATCGCACTGTTTTGTGGAGTTTTACATTCGCACTGTTTTGCGCATCACACTGTTTTGTGCAGTTTATCACTCACGCTATTTTGCGCATCGCACTGTTTTGTGCAGTTTATCGTTCGCACTATTTTGCGCATCGCACTGTTTTGTGCAGTTTATCACTCGCGCTGTTTTGCGCATCGCACTGTTTTGTGCAGTTTTACATTCGCGCTATTTTGCGCATCGCACTATTTTGTGCAGTTTATCACTCGCGCTGTTTTGCGCATCGCACTGTTTTGTGCAGTTTTACATTCGCGTTGTTTTGTGCATCGCACTATTTTGTGCAGTTTACACTCGCGCTATTTTGCGCATCGCACTATTTTGTGCACCTTACTTGCATTGTGCATGCATTTTATCGCGCTATCTTACGTATCTTATCTGCACTTGTTAGTGCATTGCGTTTTTGTTCGCGCATTGCGTTTTTGTTCGCGCTTTCTTGTGCATCTTACCTACACTTGTTAGTGCATTGCATTGTTCGCGCTTTCTTGCGTATCTTACCTGCACTTGTTAGTGCATTGCATTTTGTTCGCGCTTTCTTGCGCATCTTACCTGCACTTGTTAGTGCATTGCATTGTTTGCGCTTTCTTGTGCACCTCACTAGCACTTGTTGGTGCATGGCATCGCACTGTCTTGTGCACTCTCTGGTTTGGGAGACCTTAAATCCTCTGGTCTGGGAGACCTTAAATCCTGCATCTTTATTCGCACGGTCTTGTGCACTCTCTGGTCTAGGAGACCTTAAATCCTCTAAAGGTGCAATTCCTTTGGTGTTTGTCGTGCCGAACGACTTCCGGTGGTCTGGTATAGCCACCTGCCTGTGTTTGTGGTGAGTTCCTAGGAGACCAACTGAGACGGTGGAAACTAGAGTTCGAATGGCTCACGCCTAGAACGCAAAGGTTCGGGATTTCTGAGACTAAAGTCTGGTTTAAATACCTAGGGGTATATCCCCGGCTTGAAATCTGTATGGCAGCCCCATAGATTGAGATAGCATGTGCATGCACCTCAATTCTGGATATTGAACCAACCTAGTCTGTCACCCTGTTGGAGAATAGGGAAAGCTACGACCACAGTCAGGGAAAAAAAGTAGTACCTATGGTTCAACCGAAAAGAAGGGAAAGATTCCCACATCAGCATGAGGTAAGACATTGCTGAGGTAGGTCATTGCCAATTACCCCTGTAAGGTACCTTCACTTCCTCTCTATTGTGTCACATTATGTTTATTGCATTGCATATAGCATCCATCGCATGCATCCTTTCCATGTTAAGCCTGGTCTGGCATGTACCCATACTTTTCACATCAAAGTATAGTTATGAGATTATGTGTATGCGCCTATTCCACTAAGGGAATTATGGTTTGAGGGTGACGGCACCATTACCGTGTTAGACGTGGTTTGTTTGTGTCCATGCCTTTCCTAGGCAAGATACGGTTTGGCCGCGCACCTTATCCATTGCATTCATTGCATTGTAGGGTAGTGTGTTGCATCCAGCATTTAAGATCGTGATCTTTTCTCAGCAGATCATTCCTCACTTATATCATGCCGCCCAATTACTTGTATCTTGTGTTCCGTCTACACACACATAATTCTGCATGTGTACGCGCCTATTCCACTGATGGGATTGTGGTTTGAGGGTGTCGGCACCTTTTCTATGGTAGACGGATTTTGCATCTCTATCATCTTTATGATATTTGTGTGGTTTTATATTGCTTGTGGTTTGATCATCTCAAATGCATTGCATATCATTTGCATTGTTTACTACATTGTTTTGTAATATCACATATCATTTTGCATTTTGCCCCTGCCTGCGGGCACATCTCTTTGATTATCTTGCTTATTTGTCTAAGTCTTCGGCCTTGTCAAAAATGGGTCGTCTCTGGGCTTCGACATTCACTCCCGTCACTTATGACTTCTGAGTTCTGTCAAAGAAGGGTAACTGTAGACACCCCATTTTTGACCGACCTTAAGACTCAGACGTCACCAACTGAGCGCTCGGTGATGTTGTATATTGTGCTCGTTCTGAGGTTGCAAAGTCTCGGCTGAGAGCCTTGCCTCCGGACTTCGGAACCCTTTCATGTCTTGCCTCGATTTGCGAACCAGGTCCTGTTTTCTCTATTTTCTCTTCCTGAAGGGAGGGAGAGGTCTCGTAGACCATCTCTCAGTGGTCGTAGGCTACGTTTCGTGGTCGTAGGCCATTTTTCCCGTTTGGAGACCAGTTTTTTATTTTTGGAGCCGTCGGTCGTGTGCCTCGGTTCGGGACCACTTAACTGCCTCCGTTTGCTCCGATTTTTGGCACACACCTTGTTTCCTCTCCTTAGAGGGACACTGTGGCCCGGGAGACCACCTTCGTGGTCACACGCCACTTTCGACGCTTAACAGTCAGTTTTCGGGGCCCCCAGCTGCGCGTTTTGGCCCTCAAACCCTCGTTTTGCATCGGTTAGGGTTCATTTTTGGCATGGATCTTAGTTTCATTGTTAGAAAGGTGGTAGTATGGTGGGAGACCACCTTTTCTTCTTGGAGACCACTTTTCTTTTCGCCGCCCGATTTTCTTGTTAGAGAGGTGGTCTCCCTCACTTTTGGGCCATAATTTCTGGTCTCCCATACCACCATTGTGTTGCATTAGCCATCTTAAACATGAACTAGGATCATGTATTGATTACTAACTAGTTTCTGTTTTGGCTTGGAGTACTCGGTAAGTATTTATGCTTTAGCATCCTTGCATGTGTGTGAGTGACTGCCATGATAGCAGGCTTACCATGAGGCTATGTGCTTATGTGATATACCTGCCTAAATGCCTGTGGGTGAAGGTTGGGTTGCTTGAGTTGGGATAATTCATCGAAACCCGTGTTTTAGCCTACTTGCGTTGCGAGTAGCAAACTTTGATCCATTTTCAAAACAATTGGATGTGCGATGCTTTGTTCCAACTTAGGCAATCCAGTCTATACTTGTATGTTGTGCGCATCACATAGTAAATCTAGGCTAATAACCGGAATAAGAATGCATAATGTTTTCAAAACCCGATATCATGGTTAGTAGAGGCCGATCTTTGATCGGGCGAGCGGGGGTGCTCACGAAGTGACCTTCCCCAATCGTACCCAAGTTCCCGAGCCGAGGCAACTTTGGTGATGACGGACACGTGGCCTTAGGCAAACGAGTCAGGGTTTCCTAAATTCCCCAAAATAAAATATTTAGGTGGCGACTCTGTATCTGGTAAAGCAGTCCATGTTTGGCACTTCTTTCAAAAAAATCTGTTTTAAAAAATGATTTGCCGGATTTGGACTCTTTGATGATTCATCGATCTTACATTGCACTCTGTGAGATTAGATACAGGACCGTGACATTTGAGTCCTGAACTGTAGTGAGCCCATAACGAACAAAACGGGGGATTTCCCTCCTGGGACGTTCGGGGACGTCTACAGAAAGCGACGAAAATTGTAATATCAACCCTTTGGTCAACGAACTGATTGTATCCAATGATGACCTAAATGAGATGGTTACAAAGTTTACAAAAGAAAGTAAACAAATGGTTGTAGAGATTAGACAACTTCGGGATAAATTGCACTACGCCATTGTAATAATGTTATTTGGATTTGGACTTCTTTTGTTGTTTAAATATTAAGTGTAATTTAAATTCGGATTTGGACTTCGCCTTTTGTGAACTAAATATTATGTGTAAATTAAATTGGTTGTTGACTTTGTTTGTTTGTTTGGATTGTGGGTATGGTATGTTACTGTTTTTTGTGCTTTTAGTTATTGTAAAATCTTCATCATTTGGGGATTAGGTTGTGCATTTGTTGTTCTATGAGGTGGTTTTTGTATGCTGGGATTGAAGGAATAGAAATGTACTGGAAGGAACTTATTAGTGTTCTCTTTATTTGGTGATGAAATGAGAAGAACAAGAAACCTTAATGACATCACAACACCACTTCCCTAGTTGAGTACATTTAAAAAAAAAAATTCAATTCAATACGTTTGATGAGTGTAGAAAGAAATCAAATAGGTAAATTTGTTCTCATGACTGATTAGGGGTATAGTTTTTTTCAACAAAGTTGGTCTGAGTTGATTTTTTTGGGAGGGGGGGGGTGGAAATCAATCAATCTGTCATTGGTGAATGGTGAAATAATCCTTCCTCTAGAACGCATGTAACAATTTGAGCACCATTTCAACCAAATTTGAGCACCATTTCAGCACAACTTTGAGCACCATTTCAACAAAATTTGGGCACCATTTCAACCAAATTTCAGCAACATATCAGCACAAATTTGAGCACCATTTCAGCACATATTTCGGCAACATATCAACACAAATTTCAGCAACATATCAGCACAAATTTGAGCATTATTTCAACCAAATTTCAGCAACATATCAGCACAAATTTGAGCACCATTTCAGCACATATTTCAGCAACATATCAGCACAAATTTGAGCACCATTTCAACCAAATTTCAACAACATATCAACAAAAATTTCAGCACATATTTCAGCAACATATCAACGCAAATTTCAGCACCAAAATCTGCCAAGTCTTCAATATCACATATCCAACAAAAAAGTTTACAAATTTCACAAATTTCTACATTCATATGGAAAGTGTTCAATATTACATATCCAACAAAAAAAATCAACGCTACGATATTGACGTGTGATCCACATTCCCATGCCCTTAGCCACGCCCACAACCACGCCCATGCCCATATAGTACCTAAAAAAGAAAACAAATATATAAAAAGAACCATAAAATAAAATGGAACTTTAAATGAATGAATGGCAAAATAAAATAGGAAAGGTGAAAAATAAATTACTTGACTACATGCACGACTATTCGAGGCATGCAAGTCATAACCGCTTGCATTGTTAAGCAAGGCTTGATAGCTTCCATGGACGGAATTCATCGATGGCATTGAAAAAGGCATATTGTGACGAAGAAAACTTGGCTGCAACAATAACAAACACATCAATTTAAAATGGTACAAAATATTTACAAATAAACATAATAAAACTTCTTATTAAACTAACTTACATCATAGGCGGGATACATAAATTGAGAAGACGAAGCATTAACTTGAGGAACACACGTTGAGAATGGAGGAAGTTGAGGAGCACTTATTGAAAATAGATGAGCTGATTGAGGAATACTCGGCGAAAACAAGGGAGGTGGTTCAGGAGCACTCGTCGAAAATAAGGGAGGAGGTTGAGGAGTAACAGACATGAGAGTTTGAGAAGCATTATATGAACTAGGTTGAGGAGCAACAGACATAGGAGTTTGAGAAGCATTATGTGAACTTGTTTTATTTTTCTTTGCGTTAGCAAGCTCCAAACCACCTTTTGTCCGCCTTCGTCAATTGCTAGTGCACTCTCTTTGTTTGAGTCCTTTTGCTTGAACTACATTTGTATCTGCTACACCATCTACTTCAAAGCTTTCGAGGCATGTGTCGGGAGGGCTTTCTTGTTCAATAGTATCTAAAAAAGGCATATTGAATTTTGACCCCAAATGTTAACTTCAACCAATGATTATCTCGCACTTCATACTTGTCAAGCATTTCCTCCCATTTAAACATAAAATCATCCTCATCCTCAATGTCGTACATAAATTTGGATAAAACACTCTTCATCCCCTTGTCCTTCACATCCTTATTCTTGAAGATAGAATTTGTAGGCCTTAATGCATTTTGCATCAAATGCCAAGTGCAAAGGTGGTGTTTTGTGTTACGCATGACAATAGGTATGTCCTTAGCCATTACAGCATCCTGATCCGTAAAAATCATTTTCAGAGCCTTACTTGACATTGCCTCCAAGAATCTTCTAAAAAGCCATATAAAAGAATTAATAGTCTCATCATACATCAAAGCTGCGCCAAATATAACAGTTTCCCTATAATGGTTAAATCCAACGAAAGATGCAAATGGTCTTTGTGCACTATTTAACTTGTAAGTAGTGTCGAAAGTCACAACATCACCAAATTGCCCATAATCCATGATCATTTGAGCATCGGCCCAAAATATGTTTGTAATCTGCTCCTCACTATCTAATTGGACCGAGTAAAAAAAAGATGGATTCTCCAATGTCTTCTCACAAAAATATAGCAAAATGCTACATGCCTTCCCATATGCTAAACTCTTTTGCCTCTTCGTTCTCAAATAATTTTTTTGGTCCACTTTTGTGAGCCCAAGCGACTCCCTTTCACCAGCTTCATTACCCATGAGCTCAAATGTAGCATTAAGCCGGATTCCAGATTTTTTGGCTAAATCTATTTCGGTTGCCTGTGATGCAGATATCTTCCTTTGGGATGGTAACATATGCATACATTCTGTTGGTACAAAAATATGATTATGTTGTTCAACAAACTCACCAACAAAAAATTTATGAATATTCTTATCCCACTTAATGATAAATTGGGCTTGACAACTAGTCCTCACTTCCTGCCTAGGATTTTTTGTTAATGGATCTAGCTTGTCGACACCCCGAAACCCCTCCTTATTACAAACAAATAGCCTTGAAGTGATTTGCCCCTCATTGTTCTTGTTTACATAACCCCTACTAATACTAAAGCCCATCATTCCTCCATAAGCATTATAGAAATTATATGCTTCTTGTTCTATATCAAATGTCATGTGAACTCTAGGCTTCCAATCACAATCACTTCCGTCATTCTCAACATTGTTAGGTTCCATATCAATGTACCAAGTCACTTAAAAAAAAAAAAAAAAAGTGCTCAATATTAACATAAAAACAGTAAATTATGTTTGCAAAATAATACAAACTAAATAAAAACACTACAAGAATTGAATTATATTAGATGATATAAACACAAATTACAAGAATTGAATCAAAACCTAAATGCAAACAAAACCTAATTATTATTTTTTTAATTGAAGTTAAAACAAATTCAGTTATCTAAGAGGAGAAATATTAATTACTAATTATTAGGATGTGGCCCAGGTTGGTAGGTGTGAAAAGTGTAACTGAAATTTATAAAATGTACAATCCAATAATGTGAAGAGAATAAGAGAAAGAAATTGCACTCACAACGATAATGTTTAAATCCAGACATCCCATCTAGTAAGGAAATAACTCGTTTACTTGGCTCAACCCACATCCCGTTATCATTGCTGTATATTAGTAATACTATTTTATTTATGTTTAGATCTTAAATTGGTGCTAAAAAAAGAAAGGAAAAAGAACTCTTTTTGCAATACAACGAGCAGCTCTATTACAATTGTGTTTAACAAATTCAAACTTACAATACTTTTCCATCGAATGCAAACTTGCAATGGTGTTACACAATGACCAATTCTTTTGCCATGTGTAAATGGGTACTGAAAAATCTAAACAATACATATGTATAGCTAGTTTTTGGATTATATATGTATATATCTATATAATTATATATATGTATAGCTAGTTCAACCAAGAAAATCATGGTTGCTTCCATAAAAATAAAATAAAGTGCAGAGATTGGGGGATTATATATGTATAGATTTGTACAATGTTAAAAATACATCATCAAGAACAGAAATATATATGTTAATGAAATATATATGTTAAAAATACATGATCAGATTTGTATAGATTTGTACAACCATTTACAGAATTTGTATTCAAAAGGGATGAATGAAATGTTCCCACACCTCAGCGATGACAGTGACGACTGGACGAAGGCGGCAACAACTGGATGGCGGCAACGGTTGGACGACACTCCCGCCTCTCTTCTCTCTCTGTCTTCTTCTCTCTTTTTCGCACTCCTACCACACAACTCTGCTATACTGGAGGGAATAAAGGGAATTTTGAATTTCACCAATTTTTCTTTCTTTTTTTTTTTTTTTTTTTTTTTTGAAATTACTAATGGTTAGTTATATTTTGAGCCGTTGGATCATCCTACTTCAGGGATCACTTCAGGGGGAAACTTCAGAGGATCCTGATACCTTCTTGAAGAACATGAAGCTGTTAATTGCATCAAAACAGTTGCGTTTCTAAGCAATATGTTTGCAAAAACTATGTTTATATTTTTAAGTGATGTTATATGCTTATTTTTATTACAACTAAATATTAAGAAATTTTGTAACCATGATAATAAATATAACCAAGAATAATTATTTTTTGTCTAGTGATTAAAAAATATAATAAAATATTGTAAATAATATTTTCTTTAAAAATATTATAATAATTTTCTTATGTCTAGCATCCAATTCTCTATTAAAAAAAATAAAGAAAAAAGTAGGACTTGAATCTAAGACATGAATTTAATAAGGAAACTCATACTACTTATATTAATATTTTATTTTATTTTTACTTAATTAAATTACACATTCATCACATCTGACAACCACTAGTACTTATTAATATGGTCAATATATAGTAAATATTTTATTTTATTTTTACTTATTTGAATTATACATACATCACTTGAGTTAGCCAACACACATTTGAGACCTCTAAATACACCCACAATGATGTGGTAAGGAAGTAGAGACCCACATAAATGAGTATTGATAAATCAAAAGTTGACACCTATCCTTCCACACAGTGGCGTAGCTAGGAATTTCACTCAGTGGGGTTATTCAGAGAGAGAGAGAGAGAGAGAGAGAGAGAGAATAAATGAATGAATGCATCAATGGCAATACAACAATGATCGTTAGAGAATGAAGAGTTGATGGAGCGAATGAATGAACGAATATTGAGCTAAAATTGATACCACTAAACAATAAATAGCTCCAAATATATATGATATATGTGATATTTATCTAAATTCACTGGGGTCATTTTGTTAAAATTGACACCACTAAATAATGAATAACTTCAAACACTGGGGTCATTTTGTTAAAATCCAAAACTATTAGAAAATTTTCATATATATTTGAACAAAATTTGAAAGTTCAGTGGTGTCAATTGACACCACTAAATTATACATAGCCCCGTCCCTGCTTCCATTTCATTGGTGAAATTGTGAGAATTTTATTAGGGGTCTCTAATATTTTCCTTTGTTAATATGGTCCCAAAATGCCTTAGGCTCCGTTTGATTAAAAGGAGATAAATAATGAAAACTGAAAATAGTAGAAAGTGAAGTGACAGAAGAGAAAAGGAGAAAAAAAAATTGTATGAATTTGATTAAGATGAAAATTCTGCAAGAAAATGAAAATTCTAATTATAACTTATAAGCAATTATTTTTATAATAAATTAAATTATTTTTATTTATTTATAAGAAACTAGAAACTTAATTATCATGCTACCATGAGTTGTAACTTTTCATCACTTTCATACTAAATAAACTCAAACAAAAGATATATATATATATATATTTATTTATTTTTCCATTTCTGTCACTTTTCACCATTTCATCATAACCAAACTTAATCTTAATTTTTAGCTATAAGAAAATAGTGCATAATATCACTAAGCTATATATAACTTTTGGCCTTGTGGAGGGTTCATAAAGAAACGCAGCTGTTTTGGTTGCAAGTAACAACTCCAAAATTCCAAATCAAAGGATACGTTGTCGTTTTGGTTCACAGCTGTGCCTGCTGTGCGTGGGTGCACAGCAGGCACCCCAAATCCCATTTTATGATGAATAATTCTGTACCTTTAGACAAGGACTCCAAGGAGGAGGAAAAGAAAAAAAAAATTGAAAATTGAAAATGTCAAAAAAATTTCAATCAATTAAATTTTCATAAGTTGTTGAAAATAGTGAAATTTCTCTATTTTGAATTGACTAAACAAAAATTTAAATTTATCATTTTGGTACTGTGAATTTGAAATTTTTACCCTTAATTTTGAATTTAGTTATGTAATTTTCATCAAAGCTCCTCAATTTTGTAATTTTAATTGGATTTTTTTTTTTCATTTGAGCACATAAAATTTTACAATTTTCAAATCACTATATGAAGTTTGTTAATAGTAAACACAATCAACGTTTGACAAAATTTTCTTTAAATTTGATATTCATCATTAGTCTAGTTTGTTAGAACTTGAGTTTCCATATTCATCAAAAATTACTGAATTATAAAAAATTTTAAATAATTTTAGAGATGCTTGTCGAATGTAAAATATTGAGAAGAAGCATTATTGTTAGGGACATTTTGGTCATAATTTGCCATCGTAGTTGTTAAAACTGTTATCGTATTTTTAACGATGAAATTAGACATTTAATAATAAATTATTATATTTTTTGAGCCAAATTTTTTGTTTTAAAAAGTAGACCTTTGGGCAAGAAATTATTTTGCCTTAAAAGTGTTTTTATTAGCAATATTTTTAAAATTTTACCGTAAAATGTTCCTTTTTTGACTTTTAGAAATAACTTTTTTCATGGTGATTGAAATTGGCCTTTTAAAAGTTTTTACAATAACTTTCTATTTTTGGAAATGAAAATATTTGATACTTAAAACCCTTATATATTTTATTGTTGGCTCGTTCAATATTTGAATAGTTGAATCCCAAACGTCTTCCTTGCCAAGTGCTGCCTCCATATCATTAGGCCACAAGACCATGGGTGTCATTTTACAAAAGATGATGCATAATATGTCATAAAAGATGATGCATAATATGTCATACCATTGTGGTTTAAATTAGAAAACATATTTTAGAAGTCTCAAACAAACTTTTTTTGTTTTTGGATATGTTTATACTTTTTTTGGTTATAAGGATATGTCTATACTGTTAAAAACTTAGGTCTTATTTGGCAAGATAGTTGGAATTATATTAATTCATTAAAAGATAAATTAAGTTAAAAATTCAATAAAATAAAATGTCATATGCAAACCATAATCATTTCATTTTTTTTTTTTTTTTGTCACAAAACTACAAAAAGTCAAAAATTCATCCCATATAAACATTTTAGCTAGACTAAAATAACTAAAAAGCTAAAAGTTAAGCTAAAAAAATTCTTCCCAAACGAATGTTGATATAACGAGGGATCTCTAACTAAATCACCCACTTTGTTTGGGAACATATTATTTTAATAATTTTTTAATTTTTCACGAAAAGATATACAGAAAAATAAAGAAAGTGATGTAATAATTTATAGTGACTTTTTAATTTTTTGACTAAAATTGAAAGTTAGCGAACGAGACATTTACTATGGTACCATCACTGTGATGGAAAGGATATTATTCAAAATTTGATCTATTTTAATGAGAAACACTTCTTTAAAATGGATGGTCTCAATTCAAGCATATTAATGTGTATGTGTATAATGAATAATGCTACAAATAATAATTAGTATATTAACTAAAAGCCAATTTTTTGAATTTTTAGTTTTTTCACACAAAAAGACTACAAAAAAGCTGTAACACCCTCAAAATAAACCCATAATAGCCAAAACATTAACATGCATTTATAAAAGAAAACGAATCATTTGAGTTAGTCATCAGAGTATTCTTATTGACAGACATTACTTGTAACATCCTGCAACATCAAAATAAATGCCCTAAGGGCTTACATCTTTCCAAGCTAACACTTGGACACAAAAAGGATGAGTACTAACTCATTTACAAGTTAAGCCCTAGGCTTGAATGTTTACATGAAATCCCAAAAATAACAAAAATAAAACATATAACTAAAGACAAGTCTTCAAAATCCCAAACATCAAATCCTTCCAGGCTAAGTCCGTGGAGGTAGCTTATCACCTGAACCTGAAAATGATGTTCCCATAAAGGGTGAGCCACAGCCCAGTAGAAAAATACTAAACCAAATATAAGCATTGAATAAAGCTATAGCATTCAATAGATGGTTAATCAAGATAATCAATTTTATTATTAAACAGTCTCATGACACTAATGTCTAAGACACATTTCACTTTCCATTATTATCAACATGGCTCAGAACCTGGCCAAACTTACAACAGTGAATTATATATCATAATCACAATACTTCCAATATCAACAAAACAAATGAGACTCATGCTCATATCAAAACACTTCATACTTCCCATTTGATACACATTTTAGTGCTGTATCAATAATCATGTAAAAACACTTCAATATAATAAGCACACATAAAAATGGTGCTAATGGAGTCCATCCCCTATCTCCTCCCAAACAAAAATCCGGTTTAGAGGTCCATCCCCTATCTTCCCCTAAACCGTGGAGTACATCTCCTATCTCCTCCCACACAAAATGCAAATGCAATGCTCAACCAATACACGTATTTTCAGTATTAATTCAATAGTCAAAATTAATGACTTAACCAATGTGATTAGTTTCAGTTATTCCTAATCCACATGCAATGTCTACAACAATCACAACTATCCTCCACCGATAGCCCAAAACAGTTATTTCTAGACTAGAAATAAATATATCAACAATTTAATAGGTGAGTGATTTAAATCATCCAACTACACCATTTAATCTATGAATTCATCAATTTCATGAATTCAACCAAATTCCCCAATTCCCTTAAATTAATTTTACAAATTAATTAATTAATACAACTAGGGTTTTTCCCAAAATTATCTAAGTGACCTCAACATCTTAAAATACCAAAACTTAGAACAAAGCTTATAGAATAGAGTAGGAAATCCCTACCTTGAAGATCACAACTAAAATAGAGAAGATGGAGATGATGACCCAAAATCCAAAGTGCTCCAAATCCTCTCTTTTTCAGATTAAAAGAAAGATCTCGTGAAGCTCTACCTTTCTTCCAACGGAACTAGGGTAGAAGACCACAAGGAATAGATCAAATCTTAGAGAGAAGGTGAGAGTAGAGAGAGAAACTCTCAAATGGCGGTTTTTAAAGGTTAAGAAAGAAAAGGTAGGTCAAAAAGTGATCCAAAAAGTGAAATCACGGACTGATATAATCGACTCTACGCTCGAGCGTAAAAAGCCCCGCTCGAGCGTAAGACACAGAATCATGCTCGAGCGTGAAGAAAGCCGCTCGAGCGTCGATTGCACCCTTCCAGAAGTTTTGCAGGCGCTGGCACCCGCTCGAGCGTCAAACTCCCCGCTCGAGCGGAGGAGCAAAAACAAGGGATCACGCTCGAGCGTAAAAACTACCGTTCGAGCTGAAGAACTGCAGAGCAAAATACTGGGAGATGAAAAATCACGCTCGAGCGTCAAAATTCCTGCTCGAGCGGAGAAGCAACAACGAAGGGACCGCTCGAGCGTTAAAACTTACGCTCGAGCGTGAAGACCAAAATCTGGGCATCACCTATTGGCATCTAAAATCAACCAACCTGTAACAGACCCGCCCAACACAACCTATAATTCAAATACTAAGAGATTAAAGGACAACAACAACCAATAAGTAATGACAGGATCCACGGAACCTAAGTCCGGATACAATAATTTAAAGAGAAAAGACCGAGGTCGCTATAACCTCCCCTCCTTAAAAGAATTTCGTCCCCGAAATTAAGCACAAAGTTTCGAAAACAAGTTTTTCTCAAATTCCAACAATATGATAACTCACTAATAAACAACTTGACCCAACACCGGCCATTCCATCTCTTAACAAAGAGGCATGCCACAATATGCAAAACAATCATATATTTCAACCTGCATTAACACTATGCAATTTTCTTTCAATTTCAACAATTTTCAATATATTCAATATATACAATGTTCCATTAAACTTCCATTTCGAGGCAAGTTCCAAAATATTTCCATTAACCAAAACATTCTAAATGTTGTACAGCTTAAGACATATATAAAAAGCTTTAAAGTTCGACAATATTACAAATCAATAAACATGTCCGGATATTTCTCGCGGACTTCCAACTCACGTTCCCATGTGGCTTCCTCCACCCCGTGATGTTTCCACAAAACTTTCACCAAAGGAATGGTCTTGCCTCGCAAGACTTGATCCCGCTTATCCAAGACCCTAACCGGTCTCTCTTCATACGAGACATCCTCATCAACTACTAAATCGGTCCAATCCAATACATGTGATGGATCCAGCTCATACTTCCGAAGCATACTCACATGAAACACGTCATGTACTCCGGACAACTGCGGCGGCAAAGCTAAACGATAAGCAGTCTCGCCAATCCTCTCAAGGATCTCAAAAGGACCAATGAATCGAGGGGACAACTTCCCGCTCTTCCCAAACCTCATCAATCCCCGTCTTGGTGATATCTTCAAAAAGACGTGATCACTCACCTCAAACACCAAAGGTCTTCTCCTACGGTCGGCGTAAGATTTCTGACGACTCTGGGCTGTAACAAGCCTCTTACGGATAAGCTCAACCTTCTCCGTTGTTTCCCTCACTAACTCCGGACCCAACAGAGGTGCATCACCCACCTCGGCCCAACAAACAGGAGACCTACACGGTCGGCCGTATAAGGCCTCAAACGGTGCCATACCGATACTAGATTGGAAGCTGTTGTTGTAGGCAAACTCCACTAATGGCAAGTGCCTCTCCCATGACCCGCTAAAGTCAAGAACACAACCCCGAAGCATATCTTCAAGGATCTGAATAGTACGCTCGGACTGCCCATCAGTCTGAGGATGATAAGCTGTGCTAAAGGTCAACTTAGTACCTAAGGCGCTCTGCAAGCTCTGCCATAATCTGGCAGTAAAACGAGGATCTCTATCCGAGACGATCGTCACTGGAACCCCGTGCAATCTCACTATGTCCCGAATATACAAGTCGGCAAGATGATCTACCGTATCTCTCACGCGCATAGGAATAAAATGCGCCGACTTAGTTAACCGGTCTACAACCACCCAAATAGCATCACTACCCCGCTGAGTCCTCGGAAGACCCACAACGAAGTCCATAGTGACGTGTTCCCACTTCCACTCAGCAATAGGCAAGGGTTGCAACAAACCCGCTGGCCTCTGATGTTCAGCCTTCACTTGCTGACAAGTAAGGCACTTAGATACGAAAGCTGCCACATCCCTCTTCATACCCCGCCACCAGAACTGGCGACCCAAATCCCGATACATCTTAGTGCCTCCCGGATGCACCGCAAGGCGTGAATGATGAAAATCTCGGAGTACCTCTTCTCGACAAGACTCCGGCACAAACGGACGGTCTCGGTATCTCACACTCAGATCGGGATACACCGTCAAACCCTTCTCAACCTTCCCACCGGAAATCTTCTCACGGAGAGATTCTACCTCAAGGTCACTTCTCTGAGCCTCTAACACTCGAGTCACAAGTGTAGGCTGTGCAACAATAGAAAACAAGGCCGCAGCCTCAACGGACTCGCCCAGAAGTAAAGCAAACTCTCCAAGTGCACTCAACATCTTCCATTCTCGGATGGCTATACTAGCTATGACACCAACAGGTTTTCTGCTAAGGGCATCGGCCACCACATTGGCCTTTCCCGGATGATAATGCAATTCAAAATCATAATCCTCTATGAACTCCATTCACCTCCTCTGCCTCAAGTTCAAGTCTTTCTGTGTAAACAAATATTTCAGACTCTTATGATCCGAGAATACCTCAAATCTCTCACCAGAAAGATAATGCCTCCAAATCTTCAAGGCAAATATCACAGCTGCTAACTCTAGATCATGCGTAGGGTAATTCTGCTCGTGAATTTTCAACTGACGTGAACCATAGGCAACTACTTTCCCTTCTTGCATTAACACACAACCCAGACCCTCTCGTGAGGTGTCACAATAGACTGCATAACCCAACCCTCTCTCTGGAATAATCAATACTGGAGCGGTAGTCAGTCTAACTTTCAACTCCTGAAACGACTTTTCACAAGTCTCACTCCATACAAATTTAACTCCCTTCCGAGTCAGTCTAGTCAACGGTGATGCTAACCTGGAGAAGTCTTTCACAAACCGACGGTAATACCCAGCTAACCCCAGGAAACTGCGGATCTCAAACACACTCTTAGGCTGTGCCCAATCTTGCACTGCCTCTACCTTGGATGTATCAACAGACACTCCTTCACCGGATACCACATGGCCTAAGAATTTGACTTCTCTCAGCCAGAACTCACACTTCCCAAACTTGGCATACAGCCTATGGGCTCTAAGTAACTCAAGCACCACCCTCAAGTGTGCCTCGTGCTCCTCCTCAGAAGGCGAATAGATAAGGATGTCGTCCACAAAAACGACTACAAACTGATCCAAGAATTCCCGGAAGATCCGGTTCATCAAGTCCATAAAGACTGCCGGTGCATTGGTGAGCCCGAATGGCATTACCAAAAACTCATAATGGCCATACCGCGTACGGAATGCCGTCTTCGGAATATCCTCTTCCCTGACCCTCAACTGGTGGTAACCCGATCTCAAGTCTATCTTTGAGAAACAACGGGAACCCTTCAACTGGTCAAACAGGTCATCGATACGAGGCATAGGGTACTTATTCTTAACCGTAGCCCGATTCAATTTCCGATAATCTATGCAAAGTCTCAAAGCACCACCTTTCTTTTTAACAAAGAGGGCCGGTGCTCCCCACGGCGAAACACTAGGGCGTATAAAACCCTTGTCTAGTAACTCCTGGAGTTGGATCTTCAACTCAACCAACTCGGCTGGGGCAAAACGATAAGGTGCCATGGAAATCGGTGCCGTGTCGGGCACTAGGTCAATAGAGAACTCAATCTCCCGATGCGGTGGCAAACCTACAAGATCTTCGGGAAAGACATCCGAGATTATCCTCACTAATCAAAAGGTTAGCAAGTAGCCCACTAAGCTCACTCCTTCCTCGCCGAACATACCCCGGTGGCAACACATCACCAACCCGGTCCCCCATAAAATGAAAATACTCTCCGCTCACGGTACAACAAGTGACCCTCTGGCGGTAGCAATCAATAACTGCCCGGTATGACGATAACCAGTCCATACCCAAAATAACATCGAAACCTCTCATAGGCATAACTACAAAGGAAAATGGGATTCTATGGTAATCAACCTCTATATCACAACCCCTAACACCGTGTTTCAAAATCAATTCACCCCCAAGAGGCGACACTACACAAATAGGAGATGCCAACTGTGCTAACTCCAACTCCAAAACAGATGCAAATGCAGCAGACACAAAGGAATGAGATGCACCCGTATCAATCAAAACATTAGCAACCGAGTTGCAAAACAAGAAAGTACCTCTCACAACAGATGGAGCCGGTACAAGATCCTGCGCGGTAACAGCATACACGCGCCCAGATGACCTCTGATCAACCTGCTCACCCCTAGGAGCATAAGATTGCTGCACCGACTGAGACGATGAAGCCCCCTGATTAGCCCTCGAGGCCTGGCCCGACTGAGCTGGCTGCTGACCCTGAATCTGCCTCAAACCAGATGCACCAGGTGTGCCACCCAACTGGGGGCAATACCTCTTCATATGCCCTGGCTGACCACACTGATAACACGAGAGTGGCTGACCTCTACCCTGACTCTGGCTCTAAGATCGAGCCGAAGAAGATGCTGCTCTCTGAACTCCTCCCCTCTGAGGACAAACTGGAGACTTGTGGCCCAACTGGCCACACTTGAAACAGGTAATGTCTCCCTGACTGCCTTTCCCCGAACTAGCACTCGGTACAGGAAAAGTCGATCTCGAAAAGCTACCATGAGACTGCTGGGGATTAAAACCCTTCTGTCTCCTACCATCACTCTGACTATCCTGACTCCTCTTGGAGCCCTTCTGCCCTTCCTCCTCCTCTTGCATCATGATCTCCATATGGGCTGCAGCATCAACCATACGCCCATAATCCCGAATCATAGTTCCCCCAACTCTCAGCTTGAGGCCACGCCTCAACTTCTTCTCAAACTCAATACAGCGGCGTTCCTCAGACGCCACTAACTCAGGTGCAAACCTGGACAAGCTAGTAAATGCAGCCTCAAACTCGGCCACAGAAGAACTCGACTGCTTAAGCTGACAAAACTGGTCTCGCAGCTTCTCCCTAACTGCCGGAGATAAAAACTTCTCCTGGAAAGCATTCACAAAAGCCTCCCACGTACCTCCTATACGCCCCTTAGTAAACTTCCACCACTGACCCGCATCCCCCTTCAACTGGAAAGATGCCAAGGTCACTTTCAACCCCTCGTCTTCGATGCCCAGCATCTCAAACGTCTTCGTTGTCTGTTCGAGCCATTCATCTGCCTTAAGCGGCTCTTTAGGATCACCCACAAATTCATCCGGATTAGACCGGAAGAACTCCCTCTTCAGAAAGGAAGGTCCTGCATCCGCAATAACAGCTTGAGCTTGATTCTCAGCTCTGAGAATGCCTACTGACTCCCTGAATGCCCCCGCTATCTCTCGAGCTAAAGCGCCCAAAGCCTGCTGGCCTACTGGCTCGGCCACATTGGCCTGGCCAATTCCCTCCTGAACTATCGGAATCTCCTCTGGCACAGGCACCTCCTGCCTACCCGGCCTACCACGCCTACCGCGTCCTCGTCCTCGTCCTGACATCCTAATAAAGGAAACAAAGACATTAGCACATTAATAAATGTGCCGAAGCTAAACACTCGCGTCCTAATACAATGGACAACAATAATTCATTCCACGTAAGCACATAATCACATAAGCACCTACGAATTTCATTCCCGGATAATGATAGTCCCAATGCGTTACTATAGTTCCGGTTGGAAGCAGCAGTGATCAAGTGCCTTTCCAACAAGACTACTAGAACTCAAGGGTCCAATCAACATCCTAGAAACTACATTCCATACCCACATAATCACATAAACATGTTATCACATAAGCATATAACGTTACACTAAGTCTCTATCAAACGAGACGAACCCATTGTGATACTAATCACTTCCCACGTACCCAAAGTATTCAAACCCGGTACGCTCTGATACCAAGTTGTAACACCCTCAAAATAAACCCATAATAGCCAAAACATTAACATGCATTTATAAAAGAAAACGAATCATTTGAGTTAGTCATCAGAGTATTCTTATTGACAGACATTACTTGTAACATCCTGCAACATCAAAATAAATGCCCTAAGGGCTTACATCTTTCCAAGCTAACACTTGGACACAAAAAGGATGAGTACTAACTCATTTACAAGTTAAGCCCTAGGCTTGAATGTTTACATGAAATCCCAAAAATAACAAAAATAAAACATATAACTAAAGACAAGTCTTCAAAATCCCAAACATCAAATCCTTCCAGGCTAAGTCCGTGGAGGTAGCTTATCACCTGAACCTGAAAATGATGTTCCCATAAAGGGTGAGCCACAGCCCAGTAGAAAAATACTAAACCAAATATAAGCATTGAATAAAGCTATAGCATTCAATAGATGGTTAATCAAGATAATCAATTTTATTATTAAACAGTCTCATGACACTAATGTCTAAGACACATTTCACTTTCCATTATTATCAACATGGCTCAGAACCTGGCCAAACTTACAACAGTGAATTATATATCATAATCACATTACTTCCAATATCAACAAAACAAATGAGACTCATGCTCATATCAAAACACTTCATACTTCCCATTTGATACACATTTTAGTGCTGTATCAATAATCATGTAAAAACACTTCAATATAATAAGCACACATAAAAATGGTGCTAATGGAGTCCATCCCCTATCTCCTCCCAAACAAAAATCCGGTTTAGAGGTCCATCCCCTATCTTCCCCTAAACCGTGGAGTACATCTCCTATCTCCTCCCACACAAAATGCAAATGCAATGCTCAACCAATACACGTATTTTCAGTATTAATTCAATAGTCAAAATTAATGACTTAACCAATGTGATTAGTTTCAGTTATTCCTAATCCACATGCAATGTCTACAACAATCACAACTATCCTCCACCGATAGCCCAAAACAGTTATTTCTAGACTGGAAATAAATATATCAACAATTTAATAGGTGAGTGATTTAAATCATCCAACTACACCATTTAATCTATGAATTCATCAATTTCATGAATTCAACCAAATTCCCCAATTCCCTTAAATTAATTTTACAAATTAATTAATTAATACAACTAGGGTTTTTCCCAAAATTATCTAAGTGACCTCAACATCTTAAAATACCAAAACTTAGAACAAAGCTTATAGAATAGAGTAGGAAATCCCTACCTTGAAGATCACAACTAAAATAGAGAAGATGGAGATGATGACCCAAAATCCAAAGTGCTCCAAATCCTCTCTTTTTCAGATTAAAAGAAAGATCTCGTGAAGCTCTACCTTTCTTCCAAAGGAACTAGGGTAGAAGACCACAAGGAATAGATCAAATCTTAGAGAGAAGGTGAGAGTAGAGAGAGAAACTCTCAAATGGCGGTTTTTAAAGGTTAAGAAAGAAAAGGTAGGTCAAAAAGTGATCCAAAAAGTGAAATCACGGACTGATATAATCGACTCTACGCTCGAGCGTAGAAAGCCCCGCTCGAGCGTAAGACACAGAATCATGCTCGAGCGTGAAGAAAGCCGCTCGAGCGTCGATTGCACCCTTCCAGAAGTTTTGCAGGCGCTGGCACCCGCTCGAGCGTCAAACTCCCCGCTCGAGCGGAGGAGCAAAAACAAGGGATCACGCTCGAGCGTAAAAACTACCGTTCGAGCTGAAGAACTGCAGAGCAAAATACTGGGAGATGAAAAATCACGCTCGAGCGTCAAAATTCCTGCTCGAGCGAAGAAGCAACAACGAAAGGACCGCTCGAGCGTTAAAACTTACGCTCGAGCGTGAAGACCAAAATCTGGGCATCACCTATTGGCATCTAAAATCAACCAACCTGTAACAGACCCGCCCAACACAACCTATAATTCAAATACTAAGAGATTAAAGGACAACAACAACCAATAAGTAATGACAGGATCCACGGAACCTAAGTCCGGATACAATAATTTAAAGAGAAAAGACCGAGGTCGCTATAAAAGCCAAGTTTTTTAGCCAAAAAAGCCACCAAAGCCAAAAAAACTAAAATATTAGTTTTTTACCAACTTCCCAAAACACCAAATAATATTTGATTAGTGTTAACTAGTTTTCAATCTCGTGCTATACACTATTTCTATTTAAAAATTTGAAATTTATAATTTATAATTAATAATTAAATATAATATATTTATATTTATAAATATAAATATAAATCTTATTAAATAGTAAGTATGAACGTATATACCAAATAATTATGCAATCAAACTATCTAAGTACTTTTAATTTGTTTTTTTTTTTTTTTTAATAGAAAATAAAAAGTCAAATAAGAAAAACTTATTAATACATTTTCTATTATCTCAAATGAAATTATAAAATAAATCATAGTGATTTTAAGATAGATTGTATAAATTAAATTCATTTTACTATAAATATATTTATTTTGTTTAATTGCAATCATTGTATTTTTTTTCTTTTTTTAATTAAGAACATTTTAAATGTTATAGAAAAGTTTAAGCATGATAAGAACATTATAAGATGAGAATATTTGTTAGAAAATATTTTAAATTAAGTCAAAACATAATGTAGTATCTCATCATAAAATGACTTACCAAATATAATTTTGTAAATGATTTTACATGATCCAATATAAAATGATTTGTTAAAAATTATTTTACTGACATTTTATGTGATCAAATATCACAAAATGTGAAAAATATTTTTAATGAAAACAATTTACAAACAAATAAAATAAGTCTAAATGTTATGATGCCTACATAATATCAATTCAGCAATATTATTTGTTTCTAATGTGATATTGTTATAAAACTAATAGAACTAACAAAATTACTGACGAAGGTTGTTGACTACCAATTTTTATTTTTTATTTTTACTAAAAGGTCTTCGTAAAAAATAGATGTTTTGTAATTATATTTACATCATTGACTAAGCTTATTCATGTACTCCAACAAGTAGATTGTGAAATTCCTCTCCTTCTCTGTTTCTTTTTTTTTTTTTTTTTTGTCTTCTTTTTTATATATTTTTTATAACCACATTTTACGTTTACTTTATCGTACTTTTGTGAAAGTATTTTAAAATTGTAATTATCTTCTACATGTTATTAAAATTAATAAACATAAATATGTAGGGTGGAGTAATTTAAAATATATATACAAAATAATGCATTTATAAATGAAAAAAAAAAAAAAACATAAGAGAAATAAAAGGAACAAAACAAAAAGTAGATGATTAAAAAAATTCCCAAAGAAGAGAAAAAACTTAAAAGATAAATAGACATCTCTTTAACTCTAGGAAGAACACTTGGCAAGATTCTAAGAGAAAGTAACACATGCCATCTTTCTAGAGCTTGTTAAGAGAAATCTCTACTTTACTTATACAAGCGTACCAGGTCGCTTCCGCTGTGAAGGTTCTCCGTGAGAGGTTCAGATTCAAGCTTGAAGAAACTTCTCCAATGGGTGAGTGTAGTTTTTTTTAACATATGTTCGATTAAGTAAAAAAGAGTTTATCAAACCTGTCCATTAATGTTGTTAGGTATGTAGACAACCTTCAGTAGCGATGTCGGATTTTTTTTAGGCCTGCAAGGCTTTACTCTATATAATGTAACGTTGTACACATTTTAGGGTTAGAGAAAAAAAAGATGTTAATGCAGTTTTTTCAGAGAGTGAAAAAGCGAGAAAGAGCATTTGTAATGCTATAATCAATATAGGGAATTGGTGTGGCTTCCAAGGACGTAGGCATGTTGCCAACCCTCATATATTTATATGTTTTATCATCTGTTTTTTTTTTTTTTTTTTTTTTTTTGTGATTCGTAATTTTTAAGATCCATAGGGTTTAGGAATCCTAACACATGTGACTTGAATGTCACGTCCTACTGAAAGGCCTTGGGAAAGGTTACAAAATTTGAGGATAATGGAAGACTCTAGAATTTCCTAGAACAATCAAGAAATTGATAGAACATTATACATAATTGTAGAAGTGTGTATACTATTATTGTATATTCTAGAGTATGACATTTGACAAAATGTATGAAGAATCTAGAATCCTTTGCATCGTTACATTTCTAAAATGTTCTCGGTAGCTTATAAAAAGGAGAGGGCCTCATTTTCCCAAACCATTCAAGTGAATAGAAAGTAAAGCATTCTCCAAGAGTTTTTCTCTCTAGAAGTGTTTCTCTCTTGAAATTCCTTGTGTGTGTGAAACTATCCTAGCTCTCTTTTAAGTAAGCTGACCTAGGTCAAACCAGGAGGGTGTCAAGCATCTAAGGCTGCAGAGTGGCTTGGAAAAACCAAGGTCATGACACAAAGCTTTCATGGTGAAAACGAAGATGACAAAAGTGTTCTACGGTGAGAATGGACTATGTCTACTATTATTGGAATGATAAAAGTTTGATAATGAAATAGTTTTAAGTGCAACGGTTAATTAAATAATTCCAAACACAAGAAGGTAATGTTGACCCTTGTAGTCATCCAGGGCATGGTCCATACATTGCTCAAGGGTGGATCTGTAAATGATGTTTGCAGATACAGACATGGATGTGGATGAATCTGCAGTAAAGAAAAACAAGAAAAAGAAGTCAAAAGTAGAGCCTACAGAAGATGACACTACAAAAACAGATAAAGATCACACTTTTTTTATGTGATGTTTGTTATTTAATCACACCTTTTAAGTTTTATTAAAGTATGATATTTGGGAGTGTGATTAAAAAGACTCATTTTTAATCACACCTTTTAAATGTGATTAATAACATTTAGACCACACATTTTAAGTGTGATTAATAACATTTAGATCACATATTTTAAGTGTGATTAATAATTAATAAAACCTGTTATAATATTATTTTTTTACGCGCATTTGAAGAATGTAATACAAACTATATACTATATTTTGATTCACAACTATATATTGAATGGAATAACATCATATATTTCATAAATGAAAGTTAAATGTTCAAAAGCATATATATACAAAGAAATTAATAAAAAGTTTTTAACTGTGATTACATATATTAAAAAATGAAAAAATTTGAAAAAAACTAAGTTCTTGAATTCTTTAACCATATTTTGCATCACTCTAAAAAATTTCTGACCTGAAAAATAAAAATACAAATTAATTCAGAAACCACTAAAAGTATATGAATAAACTTACTATTTTTGTAGAGACTGTTCTTGTCTTACAAAAGACAAAATCGAACATTTTCTCATCATACTGACTTTTCATCTCCTGCATCAATAGAAAATGAATAGCAACTTTGATTGTTACTAGTATAAAATGTTTGGATTACCATATATAAATATGATAGTATTTATATACACATCTAGCACTCATTTCCAATTTACTTAGCTTCACTCCAGACCACCATTGGGGCACACCCTCAAGTGAAACTGGAGTTGCCCACTGAAAACCCCACCAATTTAGTAGCTCAGACTTGGAGCCCAATAACAAAACATCGTTGCTAGATTCAACTTCACTTTTACAAAAAGGGCAGACATTAACATTACTACCTAGAGCACAATTTTTTTGCAAATAGTCAACTGTTATCACCCTCCCTTACCATTAGTAGCTCAGACTTAGAGCCCAGTAACAGAACATGGTTGCTAAATTCAACTTCACTTTTACAAAAAGGGCAGACATTAACAGTACTACCTAGAGCACAATTTTTTTGCAAATAGTCAGCTGTTATCACCCTCCCTTACCATTAAACCATGATAGATTAAGATAAATCAATCACTACAAGAAACAACCTTTGAAATGAATGTCACAAACCCATTACTTACACATCAATAGCACACCTAAAAAAGCAAACTAGTGACAGAAAAATAAACCAAAGAGAGTATTTTACAAACAAGTTAAAGTTCCAAGTACCCAAAATAGACAAATGGCTAAACATAACAAACAACAGCAGAAATGGCCAGAGAATCAGATTTAGCACTAAAATTGATAATTTAACCAATACATCTACTACAACAAGAAGCTAATTCTCACTCAATATGCTTCATATTACCCAGAAATACATACTGATAAATAAATAAATATATATATATATATATACTCAATTTTTGATGAAAAAGAAACTTGAATTCTTGAGGGGTAAAGTGTTGGTTTACTAAAATAGAAACCAAATACACCTTAGAATTTAAAAATTCAAGTGATCAAAGGAAAGAAAGAACCAAGCCATTAGTGAAGGATTCCATCTATAAAACAAGGCTAAATGGTTATGCAAAGAGCAGCTAGTTGATCTAAATGAGTACTCTAACACCAACTTAGGAAACATGCAAGACTTGTCATATAATAACCTTGCTGGACTATCAAACTCTGTCACTTGACCTGCAAAACTAAGTGTCATGTGCTTTCTGTTGGTGTGTGCAGCAGAAACACAACATAGACTAAAATTTCACTGGGAATTAAATGATAAAAAACTGAGAAATTGTTCTAAAACAAATTCCAAAATATTAGACTGAAGTTTTGATGTTCTATAAAAAAGATTACCAGTTAAAACTTGGCATCAATGGATTCCAAATCTAATAAATTCTGGGTATTTCAAATGCATAAATTCATAGAAGTGAAAAACGAAAAGCAAAATGAAAACAGAACTGTAATGGAATATGACCTATAAGTGACTTTGAAACTTAGATACTTCAAAGAGAGATGAAAATAAAAATAAAGATCGACTGTACAAACAACCTTGGAGTTGTAGAAACATTATGTTAATAAATTTGATAGGACAAGTCACAAGAGGATCAAGAAGCAACAACCTTCATTCTAGTAGTGAAAGAACAAGAAATCATAAACATGTAATTATAGCACATGAAATACAAAATGAAAGTAAGTGTTTGCGAAGCAAAGGAACAAAGGGCATTTAATCTAAAAAATAATAGAATGTGTCAATCTAGCAACCAACCGAGATTTTATACTTTCTTAAAAACGATAAGATTCTCTGAAAAACAAACCCTGAAGAAAGAGAAGATATATAGAAGTCCCTCACTTCATGTTGAAGGTTTAATGCAGCTCGGATTGTTACCATTGAAACCCTCCTTGATATTATAACTACAATAAATAAATAAATAAAAACAAAGTTTCGTAAAATCGCTGAAGTTTATGAAATAAAATAAAAATAAAAATAAAACCATCAGTTGAACTGGATGATTCATGATCAGTTTTTACAAAGCCAATAGATGTTTCTTCTTGTAATCGTACTATAAACTTTGAGTTGACCTCTAAAAGTCAAGAAATATCCCAGTTTCGGAAGAAGCAAATTATAGCTGAACAAAAATAGACAAGTACCTGTTGCTTGAAATCGGTTTTTGACCTGAGAGTGAGTAAGAAACACTTGCTCAATAACAGGTTCATTTTGCAAAGCAGAATTGCCCAATCCTCAAGTTATTTGTTGGGACAGGACACCGCGCAAAGAACAATATTCCCAAGTGACTCTGCAACCTAGACATACAATCATCAATTTTCTTAAGAGACAATATATTACCAAAAATATAACAAAACATACAAGTCCAGGAAAATAATCAAATTCACTTCAACAATTACATATGCACTTCATTTCCACATTCAAGTGAAGGGAGACTAAATAATGTTTACAAGACTTTTCTACTTAACACAATAGAACCAGAATCCACTAACTTCCTTTCTATCTATTTTTTAGCTTTGAGCTCTCCACTTTTCTTCAGTTTACACAACACACCACATCTTAATTTATGACTTTATTTTTTATTTTTACCCACATGTAGAACTTGTACACATTACGAAAACTTGAAATATTTCCTCTTGGTCTTCAATTATAACATTACTTCCCAAAAATAATCTTTCTAGAAATTAAAAAAAAAAAAAAAGAAATCAATGTAATCTGAATATTTCAACACAAAACATGGAGATTTAACCAAGCAATTTAACACTAGAAGGCACTACATATATACATACATATATAAAAGCCATCTAAAAGGCTTCTTAGGCACTAAAAGGTCAGAATTCTTCACTGAAATTTTAAAGTTTACAAGGTTTTCACTTCTTCCTTTAGAGCATTGCATAAAAGCCACCAAAATCACCCTTTTTGGCTACCTTTTTCTACTGCATAGAAGAACTACCATCTCTATTTTTTTTTTAGTTTGCTAGCTTACAGGTCACACACAACCCTCTTTTCTTATGCTTTCTACAAACAGATCACTGTATCTATTAAAATTACCCACTACAAGACATACATGCACTAACAATTTCTAAACAAAGGATTATTATAAAAAAAATTAATAAAAGTAATTAGTTGTGGCTCATGTAATTATTGGTTAGATAATTATAAAATTATCTCATTTCCTATATGTCAATAATGGGCAATTGATACAAAAGGTCATAAGAATAGAGAAATTCCATAGCTCAAATCTTTAGTATTCTTTTATCACCATAAATGAGAAATAACCTGATATGTAGATTGCAATTTTAAATTACCAAAAATCAAGGCAATAGGATAATAAATTCTAATTCTATTTACATGGGAAACAAATTCAAAGATCCAAAGAATAATAAATCAATACAGAATTAGAAGTTAAACAATCCTAAACTTTACAATGGTTGACGATATGAAAGATAGAACTGCATGAAGTTTTCAGTGTGGAAAGCCACTAAACTGGCTTTCTTGTAAAATCTCATATAGAAGATGGGGACAAGAGTTGGAGATAGAAGATCCCAACCCATGTACGAGTCATAAGCATATAATGAAGCAAAACACAGACTCATTTGGCATTACTAGTATGATACAATTTCTGAGATTTTTTTGTTAAAGTTTGATCTCTTATAACCTTTACATATCATTGGCCTTATAACAAGAAAATTTCTAGTTTTCCAACTAATTATTCCCAAGGATAAAATATTTCTGGTTTAACAAGAATATTTCTAGTTTTCCACAAACATTAGTAGAAAAATGCAACAGAAGAACCAATAGAAATGATGGCATTCCAAAAAAGCTCACCTAAATGTGTCTCATGAAATGTGTCTTATGTGAATAATAGCATTTAATAGAATGGGCACAAAAAAAGTTCAAAATAAAAATTCATGAAATAAGAATAATAGAATTATACAAATGCAGAAAAATCAACCAATTCATAGACCTCGTTGCCGGGAGAACTAATATGGCAAATGCAGAAGTTGTGGAGCAGCAAAGAAGTTGTGGAGCAGCAAAGAAGCTGCTTCAGGACAAAAGAACAATCCTTGGAAACAAGACATATCTGCTAAAAAAGGTGAAAAATCAGGTGATAAACTTCAATAGATTGCAAAGCCAAAAACAAAACAAGCAAAAACAATGGTGTAAAAACATAGAGATTAAGGAAAGAGAGAAAATTTGAATTTAAAACATAAGACATGAAAAGGAATAAATCTATCACTTCCGATTTAGCAATGTTTTAAAAACCGGACCGGTGATTGAACCGAAAAAAGGATTGGGCGGACGGGTCACCGGTTCAACCGTCGGGTTCAACCAGATCGAACCGTGATGTCATCATTACATCATAAATAATTTTTTTAGAATATAAATTAATAATATATAATAAATTTTCATTTTTTAAAAAATTCTTAAATATTTTCGGTTATGTTTTTCTTTAAAAAAGAAAAAAAAAAGCATCCTAGATATAAGTTATAGCGACCCCGGTCTTTTCCCATTTGATTATTGTATCCGGACTTAGGTTCCGTAGGTTCTGTCATTATATAATTGTTGTTGTTGTCCCATATTTTCTTATTTGAAGTTATTGGATGTGTTGGGCAGGTTTGTTTCAGGTTAGTTGGGTTTAGAAACCAAGTGTTGCTGTCCAGAATTTTGGATCTTCGCTCGAGCGAGGAGTTAGTCGCTCGAGCGAGCTGTTGTTTTTGGTTCTTCGCTCGAGCCGGGGTTTGGTCGCTCGAGTGAGAGTTTGCGTCTGGTTTGGACCTGTAGCTTTGCATTCTTGGCTTGAGCGAGCTTTTCTTCGCTCAAGCGAGTTAGTTCGTTCTTCGCTCGAGCAATAGTTCCTTCGCTCGAGTGTGAGTCTAGTTACAGACCTGAGGGTTTGAGTTCTTCGCTCGATCGAAGTTTTCTTTCGCTCGAGCGAGCTTTTGGGTTGTTGGCTCGAGCAAGGCTTCCTTGGCTCGAGCGTAGTTTCTCTGTGTCTGGTCGCTCGAGCGACCAAGTCTTCACTCGAGCGAGCCTGTCCAGTTTATATATGTAGCAGCGGGTTTTTAATCAGTTTTTATCATCTTTTTAGATTCCAAACCCTAAGGTCCGACTTCTCTCTCTCCCTACTCATCTTCTCTCTTAGGTTTGATCTGTTTAGAGTGTGTTTCTACCCTAGTTGCTTTATTAAAAAGATAGAGGGAGTCGAGAGCTTTCATTTAATCTGAACAATTGGCGATTTGGAGCACATTGGTATTTGGGTATTCATCTCTGTCTTCTCCATTTGGGTTGTTTTCTTCGAGGTAGGGATTTCCTACTCCATTCTATAAGTTTTGTTCTAAGTTTTGGTATTTTGATATGTTGGGAATACTTTGGTAATTTTGGGAAAAACCCTAGTTGTATTATTAAATTAATTTGTATAATTAATTCATGGAATTGGGAAAAGATGGTTAAATTCATGAAATTGGGAAATTTAATGCTTAAATGGTGTAGTTGGATAGTGTAAATCACTCGTCCATTGAATGGTTGATATATTTATTTCCAATCTAGAAATAACTGTTTTGGGCTATCGGTGGAGGATAGTCGTGATTGTTGTAGACATTACATGTGGATTAGGATAACTGAAACTAATCACATTGGTTAAGTCATTAATTTATTTTTGACTATTGCATTGATACAGAAAATATGTGTATTGATTGAGCATTGCATTTGCATACATTGATTTGTGTGGGAGGAGATAGGGGATGTACTCCACGGTTTAGGGGAAGATAGGGGATGGACCTCTAAACCGGATTTTGTTTGGGAGGAGATAGGGGATGGACTCCATTAGCATCACTTTTATGTGTGCTTATTTATATAGAAGTATTTTTTTTTATACAGCACTAAAATGTGTATCAATCTGGAAGTATGAAGTGTTTTGATTTGAGCTTGAGTCTCATTTGTTTGTTGGCATTGGAAGAATGTGAATATGATATTTATAATGCATTGTTGTAAGTCTGGCCAGGTTCTGAGCCATATTGATAATGTTGGAAAGTGGAACGTGTCATTGACATTAGAGTTATAAGACTGTAAAATGTTGTAATTGATTATCTTGGTTAACCATCTATTGAATGCTATTGCTTTATTCAATGCTTATATTTGGTTTAGTATATTTCTACTGGGCTGTGGCTCACCCTTTATGGGAACATCATTTTCAGGTTCAGGTGATAAGCTACCTCTAAGGACTTAGCTTGGGAGGGTTCGGTTTCTGGATTTTGAAGAAGACTATCTTTAGTTAATTGTCTTTATTAATTAGTACATGTAAACATTCAAGCCTAGGGCTTTTCTTGTATTGAGTTAGAACTCATATTTTGTATCCAAGTGTTGGCTTGGAAAGATGTAAGCCTGTAGGGCATTTTATTCGATGTTACATGTAATGCTTCTATTTAGTAATACTTTGATGAATGAATTAATAAATTGTTTTCTTTAAATAATGCATGTCAATGATATATATATATATAATGGGTTTATTTTTGAGGGCGTTACATAAGTCATAGTACTCATGCTAACAACAAATAAAATTAAAAAAAAAAGAAAAGAAAAACCCATTACTAAAAAAACAATAAAAAAAACGCCCCACTCACACTCTCTCTAATCTCATTCTCAATTTTCATAAAGGTGAAAAACCCATTGCTCAGCCTCAAAACAAAGGGCCAAAATGATGGGTTCTCTAAAATGGGTTCTCTTGAGAGTGGTCTTTCATTCAAGAGAGAGAAAGAGAGATCAAAATCTACTTCATTCAATGAGCAAGCACCAGCAAGAATTAATGAAACCCATTTGATCAAAGACCCAGATCGAGACTCGTAAGATTTGTATTGTTCAAGAAGATTGATTGTCTACAATGGATTTGGACTGTGGGTGTCTTCTTCTTTATTGCAAGAAGAGTTGAGAGCTTGAGTTGAGTTGAGTGATTCGTTAATGGTGATGATGATTGATGAAGAGAGAGAGATGCGGCTGTGCAAGGTTTTGCCAAAGAAGATCTACTGCAACTGAAGAGAAACGAGATAGATTTAGGGTTTTTTTTTTTAAAAAAAAAACAAAACCGTTCCGGTTTGATTGACCCGTGAACGGGTTGGACGATTCGGCGGTTCAACCGGCGGTTCAAACGGTTCTCTTTAAATACACCGGTTTTTTACTTTAAACGGTTTGAGAGGGTTGACCGGACCAGAACGTCACCCGGTCGACGGTTCAACCGGTTGAACCAGCCGGTCCGGTCCGGCTTTCAAAACCTTGCGATTTAGAGCCAAATCAAGATAGGTATCCAGAGCTAGCTTGTCTTGCTGTATGATTGAGAGTTTTTACCAATAACAAGAAGGAATCAGAAGAAACAACAAAGAAGTGAGAACAAATAAAACTCGAAACCTCAATTCAAATATGATAGGAAGAAGAAGAATTTTTTTTTTTAAAACAATGGTCCTATTAACTAATCAATCAATGATTGACACCCCATTTGATTATTGATAAACAAGAGTTGAGAAAACAACTTTATATTAAAAAAATTCACTTGTACTCAGACAATGCCAACCATTTGTCCAAGCCAAGCTCATTTTTTCATCATTCAGAAACCAATAACACATAGAACACAGTATCAAATCAAGGTTCAAGTAGCATAAATCCCTTATTATCAATCATCTATCCAAAGCACCTAACAACTAACCTATAATTTAAAATTGGATCATCTATACACAACTATGAACATACTTAACATTATTTTGTTATTAACATGAATGGATACAGAGAGAAGTAAATTGAACTTTAGCAGTAAAGTTTACCTTGCAGAAGAAATGGTGGCAACACTAGTTTGGCCTGTTGAGTGCGCAAAGATGCTAGGGTTTCAGCTTGAATTTCAATTGAATGTTTATCGCAAAACTTAGAACTTGAACTCAACCTCTGCAAACCAAATAATAATCATAATCATAAATATATACACACAAAAGGGGCATAAAAAAAGAAAGAAAGAAAACTCACCAGAAATTTCAAGAGGTTTTTTATTTCAAAAGACAAATTTGAGTGAGTAACTTCAATGGTGGTTCGGAGCTGTGATGAAGCAAACGAAATAAGGCTTCATTTCAGAAACAGAAGGCAAGGAGAAAGAGAAGAGGCCTGGGTGTTTGTGAAGTTTAATCTTGCTGGGAATGGAAGAGTCGTCCTCTTATTTATGGGTAGAATAAAGGCTCGAATTTGTGTATAGCATATTTTATATAAAAATCAAATCGAAATGTTTTATACAATCACACTATTTAGAGATTGTGATTAATATATATATATATATATAATCACACTTATTTAAAAAGTGTGATTAAAAATAAATATTATTGTAGTAGTGTATATATAATCACACTTTAATTAGAAGGTGTGATTAAAAAAAATATATATATAATCACACTTTAATTAGAAGTGTGATTAAAAATATATATATATATATATATATATATATATATATATATATATATCTATATAATAAGATAGAAGGGTTTGTGAAAATGTATAAAATGTATAAGAGATACATTTGGTTTGAACGGCTAAGATGAATCTTACATTTATATTAACGGTTCAGATCAATTATAGTCCCGCCCAAACATTTCTCCTGAGCTTTCCACCAACCCACCTCTCCCCACCTTCCCTCTCTATCTCTCTCTCCCTCTCTGCTCTCACGTCTCGCCATTCCCTTTTTATCTCTCTCTTCCTTTCGAAATCGGACCCTTGGCTGAAGAATGTTTGAGTTCATCTGTGGTGTGTGAAACAGCGAGCACTCCTCTCTTACTCAAAGCCTTAACCGCATGATCAATAGGCGATTGAGATTGAGATGGAGATGGATCGACTCCTCCAGATTTTATCAAAAGCGTTTGATCAGGAAACATGCACTTGGACACAAAGTTAGGGTCCAGTACGCCGTCGACGCCGTGGATGGTGAGATCGGCTGGCGGAGATCGCGAGATCGCGGGATCGCCGTGGATGGTGAGGCGATTGTTTTCTTGGATCCAGAGATGGCGAGATCGCCATTGAAGCCCTTGGAGACGAAGAGGTAGCGATTGATAGAAGAGATCTTTCATGAGTTTTTTCTGTTATCATTAATTGTTTTGTTTTTGGTTTTTTTGTTGATAAATTTTCAGTGTGTGTTGCAATTTTAGGCAAAAATAGAAGAATTGAAGCTGAAATTTAGAAGACCTAATTCAATTCAATTGATTTATTTTTCTTTCTACAATCTTTGTTGGAGCTGAGTACGAGAAGATTTGGCAATATCAGGTATTTATCAGGTTACGGCTTCATGAGTTTTGCCTATTATCATTAATTGTTTTGTTTTTGGTTCTTTTGTTGATGAATTTTCAGTGTGTTGAAATTTTAGAATTGTAATGGATGATTTTCAAGAGTATTAGGTGTTCATTACAATTTTTACTTAATCTATTCAGCTACTCTTGGGATACTTTTGGGATGATTGGGATGATTAGGTGTTCATGATTAGGTGTTCATGATACTTAATAGAATTGTAGTACTCTTGGGATTTCAAGAGTATTAGGTGTTCATGATTTTCAACATTATTTTCAACATTACAATTTTGAAAATACTCTTGGGAATTATACAATTGAGTGGTCTAACTTTTTTTATATATACAATTGAGATTAAAATGAGATCCTAGCGTATACTCCAGCTTCATTATACTTCAACACTACAAAATTAGAGGTTAAATTTCTCTGATGTGGAAGAGAAAAATGAAGAACATGATAAAAAGAAAAGGGGCAGTTCTAAAATACCAAAGCCTCCTGTCAAATACCAAAGTGCAATGGTATAACACAACCAAATAAAACTCAATGACATGTGACAATAGACAATAGATAGGAAAACTTCCACAAAAGGCTTAGAAACCCAGAACACAGTGTTATTGCAAACTTAACCTTGATGAAGTACGAATACAATTAAGTACAAGACATCGTATCCAAAATTTTACGAGCATGAATACTAAATAAAAGCATTCAATACCAGATATTATTTTCTTTTCTTCAGCCATGCTATTTCATTTCATTTTGTTTTAAAATTTAGTTTGCCATTTTGTGCATTTCCATCTAATAATCAAATCTGAAAGTAAGCAAGCAGATAAAATGAAGCAAACACTGTCACAGCACATGATAGAAGTGCTTCCATGGCATATAAAAAAGGTTTATAGGGTTCGGGTCCTATTTTTAGAGCCACCAATCAAGAGTAAGAAAATGAAAGAACAACATATATGGGACAAAATTAATGGTTAAATCTTCAAAATGTAATGAGCACATTTATTAGATGAACTACACGACAGAAATTCATGAAGCTTAGATGCATAACGCTACCACTACAGATCAATTTTATGAGAACTTACATCGCCTACGCATTATGATACTTCTGTTATTTCTGCTCTGACCCCAGAGAACTCCAGGGACCCCACAGAAGTTAACAATTCCTGCAATTCAAGTCCAATGTTAGAAGAAAAAAAAGTTAGACCACTCAATTGTATGATTTTTAGGTTTGTATTTGTGAATGTGCGATTTCTGGGTTTTTGACTGTTTATTCAATGTTTTGAGAGATGTGAGGTTTGTGAGATTTTGTTGGTTTATTATTGAGTCTTTGTTTTTTGGGTTTGAAACTAATCATTGTGAATCTGTGATGTGTTGTGAAGACATACATGTTCAAGTACGACAGTGTTCATGGACAATGGAAGCATCACGATGTCAAGGTCAAGGACTCAAAAACACCTTCTTTTTGGCGAGAAACAAGTCGCTGTTTTCGGAGTAAGGTAATTATGCCCTTTATTCTCTCAATTCCGTTGCAATTTTTTTGAATCAGAGATATTTAAATGAAAAGTTTTAATTTTTTTTTATGTATTTTTAGGAACCCTGATGAAATCCCATGGGGCGAAACTGGAGCCGATTTCGTTGTGGAGTCTACTGGAGTTTTCACTGATAAGGAAAAGGCTGCTGCCCACTTGAAGGTTTGGTTTAATTTCCTATTTGTTTTTTTGTTTTTTTAAATATTTTTTTGTTCTGATGGAAATGTTTTTTGATATGTATAATTGGATTGATTTAGTTGTCTGCATCTTTGATCTGTGATCAAAGTTTGAATCGAATATAACACTATTGTCTCTATCATTGTTGTTGATTTTTATGCATCGGTTAGATTTTATAAATGTGTTGATTTGGTTGTCTGCATTCAAAGATTAGTGATCAAAGTTTGAATTGAATATAACACTATTCTCTATCATTGTTATCGGGTTGATTTAGTTGTCTGCGTACAATGATCATTGAAGTTTGAGTTGAATGTAACACTATCTCTATCATTGTTGTTGATTTTTGTTTTGCTTAGTCGGGTTGAAGTTTGAGTTTGCTTTGAGACCCTTGACTTGGGTTCATTTCTGTTTATCATCATTTCTGGTTTCATCTTTGGGATTCTTTATAAATCTGCTGATCAACATTTGAGTCTTAGATCACAGTTTTTGAGTCTTTCTCATTACTCAAATTTTAAAATCACTAAACGATTCGCCTAATGATCATTGTTCGAGTTATTTTTGAAAATAGGTTCATGAACCAAACATGCTGTCAAGAACCAAACAGTTATTTTTAAAATCACTAAATGATTCCCAGATGATCCTCTTCATAGGTTCAAGAACCAAACATGCTGTCAAAAATTGCTTCAGTTGACCGGAATAGCCTTCCGAGTTCCAACTGTGGATGTTTCAGTTGTGGACCTCACTGCAAGGCTTGAGAAGGCAGCTACATACCAGCAAATCAAAGATGCTATCAAGTGAGTATTCAAATTTCCTTCAAATTCACCTCATTATGCAGTATATTAGATTGGCAAATTGAGATTTGCATAGTTGTATGAAATTTCTTTGGTTGTCAACTCTTGATTAGCATGTGACGAGGTCTTTTATTCTTTCTTGGTTAATTTCAGGGAGAAATCTGAGGGCAAACTCAAGGGTATTTTGGGGTTCACCAAAGACGATGTGGTCTCCACTGACTTCATAGGGGACAGCAGGTAGATTGTTATACTATTTACCATCTTAATACTCTAGCTGATTGTGTTACTTAGCAGTTAAATGCCGTGAATTTGAAATATAAAACAAAAAATAGAAAATATGTAGGTCAACTGGGCTTCTGTTTTCATTGGAAGAAGATGACAAATGGGCTTATGTTCCTTTCTTAGGTGGAATCTTACTTAAACCTTTATTAGTCAACTGCAAGTGCCATTTCACACCCACTTTTCTTCCTTTATTGCATTTTCTTTTTGTTAATAGTAAAACCAATACAGACCAGTGGAATGTAGGAATGCAACAAAATATGTAGGTCCTCTGCTTTTAATTTTACTAAAGTATTTGCACTTGGGTCTTTTTATAATCCACAATAGGCCAGTGTATTGAGTTTTCTATTTGTACTTGAGTACCGACATTATGTTTTGTTCCTTTCTTGACTTGGATTCATTTCTTCCAATTATGAAAACTTTAGTTAGGCCTGTTTCTGTTTTCATTTTCTATTTTTGTTTTCAAAAAACAGGTAAAAAGGATGGTGTTTTGTTTTTGAACAAACATAAAAAGGTTGGTTGGTGAACTATTTTTGATTTAATTAAATTTTTGTAATGAACAAAACCCACTTTTTAGGAATTATTTTTCGAATTTTCGTAAACCATTTTTGCTTAGCAATTAAAAAATTCACTTTTTTTTATTTTTTATTTTAACATTTCATTGTTCCTTTTTTTTTTTTTTTTTTTGAAAGCATGAAAAACAAAGAAAACAAAAGCATAACCAAACAGGGCTATATAAGAAAATTATCCAGTTTTATGTCACATGAAAAACAAATGACAGAAAATGAAAACATTCGAGTATTCATATGTATATATAATCATAAATATTAAAATTATGGCCATTTTTAGAATTTTTCATTGTCTTCGCTTTTCAAAAAAACTAAAAACAGAAACACAACTAAACGGCTAGGAAAATTATTTGTTCTATGTCACATATTGGGATCATATACTATCCTAGAAAAATATATAGCAAAGAAGAAAATACATACCTTTTTTCCAGATCTCATGTCGATTTTATCCTTAAATAGTGTTGGGAATAAATTTAAATTTAAATAGTGTTGGGAATAAATTTAAATAGTGTTGGGATTAAAAAATAAATTTAAATAGAGTTGGGATTAAATTTAAATTTAAATAGTGTTGGGGTTAAATTTAAATTTAAACAGTGTTGGGGTTAAATTTAAATTTAAACAGTGTTGGGATTAAATTTAAATTTAAATAGTGTTGGAATTAAATTTAAATAGTGTTGGGAATAAATTTAAATTTAAATAGTGTTGGGATTAAATTTAAATTTAAATTTAAATAGTGTTGGGATTAAATTTAATAGTATTGGGATTAAAAAATAAATTTAAATAGTGTTGGTATTAAATTTTATATTAAATTTGTAATTTTATCAAATTAAAAAATAAATTTAAATAGTGTTGGGATTACTTGAAGAACCGACCTGATCAGCAGAATACGATGGAGGTGGTTTCGACCACTCGACTGTGGTTGAGATTGATGAATTTAATTCTTATCTCAGATAGATATTGAACTTAATATATAAAAAACCATATAATCGACTCAATCAACGTATTCATATGCATACAACTTGAAACATGTGTGTTTATAGCGATCCCGGGTTTACCCTTGTTATACCATGATCCGGACATGTGTCCGTGGATGTTGGTAGTTGTTTATTATCTTGTTTGCATCCTTTTTACTTCGTATTTGAGTTATAGGATGTGTTGGGCGGATTTGTTACAGGTTGGTTGAGTTTAGAAACCAAAACTAGTTGCCCAGATTTTTGGTCGGTACGCTCGAGCGGGGATTTTGGCGCTCGAGCGGAGATTACACCCTTTCAGTATTTTCCTGTGCAGCGTTGTACGCTCGAGCGTAGGGTTGGGAGCTCGAGCGGGGGTCTGGCTCTGCAAAAGTGCTGAGCGAGTGCATTCTGCGCTCGAGCGGGAGGTTGGCCGCTCGAGCGGAAGTCTGTGAGTGGCCGCTCGAGCGGGGTGTTTTACGCTCGAGCGGAGACCTGGGTTAAAGTCCCGAAATTGTGACTTTTCAAATCACTTTTTCACTTTCTCTTCTCTCTCTTACTTTTCCAAAATCACCATTGTTGAGCCTCTCACTCTAGACTCTACCTTCTCTCTAGGTTTTGATCTAGTAGGAGTGATTTACTCACCTTTGGCCTTTACAAAAAAGTTGTTGATCGTCGAGGGCTTCATTTTAATCTGAAAATCACGGGTTTTGGAGCACGTTGGGTTTTGTCGTCTTCTCCTTTGGAACTCCGAATTTGAGGTAGGGATAACCTACTCCTCTCTATGGGTTTTGTCTTTAAATTTTGGTAATTTGAGATGTTGGGCTTGGTTTGGTAATTTGGTGAAAGTATGGGACTTTTACGTAATTTTACAAAAGTTGGGGTTTTATTCATAATAAACCTAGATGCATGTTTGGCAAGGAAAATGGAATTAATGTTGAATCATTGATGAAAATGGGACCTAAGGGTTGAAATGTTAATTATGGGAATTGACCTAATTACATTGTTTAATTAATTGGGATAATTAATTGAGAGGAATGAAGGAATGAAATGTTGATTGAATATCCATTGTGCATTTATTTTCTGTTTAGAAATAACTGCTTTGGGCTATCGGTGGAGGATAGTCGTGATTGTTGTAGACAATGCTTGATGATTAAGTAAACTGAAACTAATCAATGGAATGTGTCATGGAACTTGACGGTTGATAGAATACATTAAATGTGTGTATTGTGTGATTGTATATAGAACCAATGTGTTTATATACGTTATGTGTAGAGGAGGAGATAGGGGATGTACTCCGCGGTTTAGGGGAAGATAGGGGATGTACCTCTAAACCGGATAGGTATTGGGAGGAGATAGGGGATGAACTCCGTAGACAGAGCTCATATGCTTGTCTAGAGAAGTGAAGATAGAGCTCATATGCTTATCTTTGTGAAGTGTGGATACAGCTTGTATGCTTATCTGTGGATATTGTTGATATACATATCTGTTGTAGAATGTGGATACAGCTTGTATGCTTATCTGTGGATATTGTTGATATACATATCTGTTGAGAATGTGGATATAGCTTTTATGCTTATCTGAATGTGAGATATAGTTTTTATACATATCTGTGGAAATGATGATAGAGCTGGCATGCTTATCTGTTGAAAAAGGGAAAATGAAAAGTAATTGGGACTTGTAAGTCGTTGACATAAATATGTAATTTATGTGATTGTATCAGTGTTGACCAACTATCAATTGCTAATGTTTTAGTCATTGTCCATGGTTGGTTTAGTGTATTTCTATTGGGCTGTGGCTCACCCTATATGGGAATATCATTTTCAGGTACAGGAAGCATGCCACCTCCAAGGACTTAGCTGGGAGGCTAGTGGCGGGCATAGTTTTTTGTCGTTTTACTTTTGATGTATTACATGTAACTTCAAGCCAAGGGCTTAATGTGTAAACGAGTTAGAACTCTTTGTTGTAACCAAGTGTTAACTTGGAAAGCTGTAAGCCCGTAGGGCATTTTGTTATGAGGTTAACATGTAATATTTATTTAACGGAACTCTAATGAATATAAGAGTGTGGTTAGTTTAAATGTAAATGCATGTCTTATCTGATGGGTTTATTGTTATTATTTTGAGGGCGTTACAACTTGGTATCAGAGCGTACCGGGTTCGAATACTTTGGGTACGTGGGAAGTGATTAGTATCACAATGGGTTTGTCTCGCTTGATAGAGACGTAGAAGTAGTACCATATGCTATGTGTTTATTTGATAACATGCTTATGTGACTATGTGGGTATGGGATTTAATTTCTAGGATGTTGATTGGATCCTTGAGTTTCTGGGAGTCTTGTTGGAAAAGCACTTGATCAACGCTGTTTCTAACCGGAACTCTAGTAACGTCTCGGGACTATCATTATCCGGAAATGAAATTCGTAAGTGCTTATGTGTTTATGTGCTTATGTGGAGTGAATTACAGTTGTCCATGCATTAGGACGTGAGTGTTTAGTTTCGGCACATTCGTGAATGTGCTAATGTTCTGTGTTGCCTTTATTAGGATGTCAGGACGAGGAAGAGGAGCTAGGCGTGGTAGACCTGCGAGGCAGGAAGTACCGTTACCGGGTGAGATTCCGGCAGTACAGGAGGGAGTTGGTCAGGCCACTGTGGCTGAGCCAGTAGGTCAGCAGGCTATGGGTGCCTTGGCCAGAGAGTTAGCAGGAGCTTTGGGTATTCTTAGGGCTGAGAATCAGGCAGCTGAGGCAGGGCCGTCCTTCTTGAAGAGGGAGTTCTTTCGGTGTAATCCGGACGAGTTTATCGGGGATCCTAAAGAGCCGCTTAAGGCAGATGAATGGCTCGAACAGACAACGAAGACGTTTGAGATGCTTGGCATCGAGGACGGAGCACTGAAAGTGACCTTGGCATCCTTCCAACTGAAGGGAGATGCGGGTCAATGGTGGAAGTACGAGAAGGCTCGTGTTGGTGGTACTTGGGAGGCATTTGTGAATGCTTTTCAGGAGAGGTTTTTGTCTGCAGTAGCTAGGGAGAAGCTGAGGGATCAGTTTAGCCGGCTTAATCAGCAGGGCTTGTCAGTGGCCGAGTTTGAGGCTACTTTTACCAGTCTGTCTAGGTTTGCACCTGAACTGGTGGCGTCTGAGGAACGCCGTTGCTATGAGTTTGAGCGGAAGTTGAGGCGGGGCCTCAAGTTGAGAATTGGTGGGTCTTATATTCGAGAGTATAGACACCTAGTGGATGCTGCAGCTCATATGGAGCTTATGATGCAGGAGGAGGATGAGAGTCAGAGAGGCTCCAAGAGGAGCCAGGATAGTCAGAGTGATGGCAGGAGGCAGAGGGGTTCTAACCCTCAGCAGTCGCAGGGTGGTGTTGCTAGATCGACCTTCCCAGTGCCAAGTGCAGGCTCCGGGAGAGGTGGTCAGGGGGATTTCACCTGTTACAAGTGTGGCCAGCTGGGTCACAAGGTATCTGTTTGCCCGCAGAAGGGTGGGGGTCAGAAAGCTGCTTCTTCTTCAGCTAGACCGCAGAGTCAGAGTTTGGGCAGGGGGCAGCTCTTGACTTATTATCAGTGTGGACAACCTGGGCACATGAAGAGGTTTTGCCCACAGTTGAGTGCCACTTCGGGAGCGTCTGGTTCTAGGCAGACGCAGGGTTTTCAGCCAGCTCAGTCTGTGCAGGCCTCGAGGGCCAATCCGGGAGCTTCGTCATCCCAGTCTGTGCAGCAGTCTTTTGCTCCGAGAGGTGAGCAGGTAGACCAGGGGCCTACGGGGCGCGTGTATGCTGTTACCGCGCAGGATTTAGTACCGGCTCCATCAGTAGTGAGAGGTACTTTTCTGTTTTGCAACTCAGTTGCTAATGTGTTGATAGACACGGGTGCATCTCATTCTTTTGTATCTGCTGCATTTGCATCTGTTTTGGAATTGGAGTTAGCACAGTTAGCATCTCCTATTTGTGTGGTATCGCCTTTGGGTGGTGAATTAATTCTGAAACAGGGTGTTAGAGGATGTGATATAGAGGTCGCCGACTATAGGCTTCCTTTTCCGTTTGTTGTCATGCCCATGAAGGGTTTTGATGTTATTTTGGGTATGGACTGGTTATCGTCATACCGGGCTGTTATTGATTGCTACCGCCAGAGGGTTACATTGTGTACCTTGAGCGGGGAGTGGTTCCATTTCTTGGGAGACCGGGTTGGTAGTGTTTTGCCACCGGGGTATGATTCGCGAGGGCGAAGTGAGCTTAGTAGTCTACTTGCTAGCTCTGAGAGTGGTGAGAGTGGTGAGACCCAGGTTGTGTTACCGAGGGTGGTTTGTGAGTATTCGGATGTCTTTCCCGAAGATCTTGTTAGTTTGCCACCTCACCGAGAGATAGAGTTCTCTATTGATTTAGTGCTTGGTACGGCGCCGATTTCTATGGCACCTTACCGTTTTGCTCCAGCAGAGTTGGTTGAGTTGAAAGTTCAGCTCCAGGAATTGCTCGATAAGGGCTTTGTTCGCCCTAGTGTTTCACCGTGGGGAGCACCGGCACTCTTTGTTAAAAAGAAAGATGGTGCCTTGAGATTGTGTATAGACTACCGGAAGTTGAATCGGGCTACGGTTAAAAATAAGTACCCTATGCCCCGTATAGATGATTTGTTTGACCAGTTGAAGGGTTCCCGTTGTTTCTCTAAGATAGACTTGAGATCGGGTTACCATCAGTTGAGGGTCAGGGAGGAAGATATTCCTAAGACGGCATTCCGTACGCGGTATGGCCATTACGAGTTTTTGGTGATGCCATTCGGACTTACCAATGCACCGGCAGTCTTTATGGACTTGATGAACCGGATTTTCCGGGAGTTCTTAGACCGATTTGTGGTTGTTATCGTGGACGATATCCTTATCTATTCGTCTTCTGAGGAGGAGCACGAGGCACACTTGAGAGTGGTGCTTGAGTTACTTAGAGCCCATAGGCTGTATGCCAAGTTTGGGAAGTGTGAGTTCTGGCTGGGGGAAGTCAAATTCTTAGGCCACGTGGTATCCGGGGAAGGGGTGTCTGTTGATACATCCAAGGTTGAGGCAGTGCAAGATTGGGCACAGCCTAAGAGTGTGTTTGAGATCCGCAGTTTTCTGGGATTGGCTGGGTATTACCGTCGGTTTGTGAAAGATTTCTCCAGGTTAGCGTCACCGTTGACTAGACTGACTCAGAAAGGAGTCAAGTTTGTGTGGAGTGAGACTTGTGAAAAGTCGTTCCAAGAGTTGAAAATTAGATTGACCACCGCTCCGGTGTTGATTATTCCGGAGAGAGGGTTGGGTTATGCTGTATATTGTGATGCCTCACGAGAGGGTTTGGGTTGTGTGTTGATGCAAGAGGGAAAAGTGGTAGCTTATGGCTCACGTCAGTTGAAAATACACGAGAAGAATTACCCCACACACGACCTAGAGTTAGCAGCAGTGATCTTTGCCTTGAAAATCTGGAGGCACTACCTTTATGGTGAGAGGTTCGAGGTATTCTCGGATCACAAGAGTTTGAAGTATCTGTTTACACAGAGAGACTTGAATCTGAGGCAGAGGAGATGGATGGAGTTCATCGAGGATTATGATTTTGAGTTGCATTATCATCCGGGAAAGGCCAATGTTGTGGCCGATGCCCTTAGTAGGAAATCCATTAGTGATGTAGCTTGTATAGCCATCCGGGAATGGGAGATGTTGGGAGCACTTGGCGAGTTTGATTTGCTACTGGGCGAATCTGTCGAGGCTGCGGCCTTGTTTTCTGTTGTTGCGCAGCCTACACTTGTGATTAGAGTGTTAGAGGCACAGAGAGGTGACCTTGAGGTAGAATCCCTCCGAGAGAAGATCTCCAGTGGGAAAATTGAGAAGGGTTTGACGATGTATCCCGACCTGAGTGTGAGATACCGAGACCGTGTGTTTGTACCGGAGTCTTGCCGAGAGGAAGTACTCCGAGAGTTTCACCATTCGCGTCTTGCGGTGCATCCGGGAGGTACTAAGATGTATCAGGATTTGGGTCGCCAGTTTTGGTGGCGGGGTATGAAGAGAGATGTGGCTGTTTTCGTATCGAAGTGCCTTACTTGCCAGCAAGTGAAGGCCGAGCATCAGAGGCCAGCGGGTTTGTTGCAACCCTTGCCTATTGCCGAGTGGAAGTGGGAGCATGTCACTATGGACTTCGTTGTAGGTCTTCCGAGGACTCAGCGGGGTAGTGATGCTATTTGGGTGGTTGTAGACCGGTTGACTAAGTCGGCGCACTTTATTCCTATGCGCGTGAGAGATTCGGTAGATCATCTTGCCGATTTGTATATTCGGGACGTAGTGAGATTGCACGGGGTCCCAGTGACGATCGTCTCAGATAGAGATCCTCGTTTTACTGCTAGGTTGTGGCAGAGTTTGCAGAGTGCCTTGGGCACTAAGTTGACCTTTAGTACGGCTTATCATCCTCAGACTGACGGGCAGTCCGAGCGTACTATTCAGATCCTCGAGGATATGCTTCGGGGTTGTGTCCTGGATTTCAGTGGGACGTGGGAGAGGCACTTGCCATTGGTAGAGTTTGCCTACAACAACAGTTTTCAGTCTAGCATCGGTATGGCACCGTTTGAGGCCTTGTATGGCCGACCGTGTAGGTCTCCAGTTTGTTGGGCCGAGGTGGGTGATGCACCTTTGTTGGATCCGGAGTTGGTTAGGGAGACGACGGAGAAAGTTGAGCTTATCCGTAGGAGGCTTGTTACAGCCCAGAGTCGGCAGAAATCTTATGCTGACCGTAGGAGGAGGCCTTTGGCGTTTGAGGTAGGTGATCATGTCTTTCTGAAGATATCACCTAGGCGAGGCCTGATGAGGTTTGGGAAGAGTGGGAAGTTATCCCCTCGGTTTATTGGTCCTTTTGAAATCCTTGAAAGGATAGGTGAGGTTGCTTATCGGTTAGCCTTACCGCCGCAGTTGTCCGGAGTGCATGACGTGTTTCATGTGAGTATGCTTCGGAAGTATGAGCCAGATCCATCACATGTGCTGGATTGGAGCGATTTAGAGGTAGATGAGGATGCCTCGTATGAGGAGAGACCGGTTCGGGTCTTGGATAGGCGGGATCAGGTCCTGCGTGGTAAGACCATTCCTTTGGTGAAAGTCTTGTGGAAACATCACGGAGTGGAGGAAGCCACTTGGGAACGTGAGTTGGAAATCCGAGAGAAATATCCGGACTTGTTTATTGATATGTAATCTTGTATTTGAATTTTACATTTTGTTGAACTTAAGAGCTTTTATATATGTCTTAAGTTGTGAAACATTGAGGATGTTTTGATTATTGGTAGTATGTTTTGGAACTTGCCTCATATGGAAGTTGAATGTAACATTATATCTGTTGAATATATTGTTGAAATTGGAAGGATAGTGCATAATGTTGATGCATGTTGAAAATACATATGTTGTTTACATATTGTGATATGTCTCTTGTTTAAGGGATGGGATGACCGGTAATGGGTCGAATTGTTGAATGTTAAAATGTAACATTGTTTAAAATGGAGGAAAACTTGTTTTTGAAAACTTGTGTTTAATTTCGGGGACGAAATTCTTTAAGGTGGGGAGGTTATAGCGATCCCGGGTTTACCCTTGTTATACCGTGATCCGGACATGTGTCCGTGGATGTTGGTAGTTGTTTATTATCTTGTTTCCATCCTTTTTACTTCGTATTTGAGTTATAGGATGTGTTGGGCGGATTTGTTACAGGTTGGTTGAGTTTAGAAACCAAAACTAGTTGCCCAGATTTTTGGCCTGTACGCTCGAGCGGGGATTTTGGCGCTCGAGCGGAGATTACACCCTTTCAGTATTTTCCTGTGCAGCGTTGTACGCTCGAGCGTAGGGTTGGGAGCTCGAGCGGGGGTCTAGCTCTGCAAAAGTGCTGAGCGAGTGCATTCTGCGCTCGAGCGGGAGGTTGGCCGCTCGAGCGGAAGTCTGTGAGTGGCCGCTCGAGCGGGGTGTTTTACGCTCGAGCGGAGACCTGGGTTAAAGTCCCGAAATTGTGACTTTTCAAATCACTTTTTCACTTTCTCTTCTCTCTCTTACTTTTCCAAAATCACCATTGTTGAGCCTCTCACTCTAGACTCTACCTTCTCTCTAGGTTTTGATCTAGTAGGAGTGATTTACTCACCTTTGGCCTTTACAAAAAAGTTGTTGATCGTCGAGGGCTTCATTTTAATCTGAAAATCACGGGTTTTGGAGCACGTTGGGTTTTGTCGTCTTCTCCTTTGGAACTCCGAATTTGAGGTAGGGATAACCTACTCCTCTCTATGGGTTTTGTCTTTAAATTTTGGTAATTTGAGATGTTGGGCTTGGTTTGGTAATTTGGTGAAAGTATGGGACTTTTACATAATTTTACAAAAGTTGGGGTTTTATTCATAATAAACCTAGATGCATGTTTGGCAAGGAAAATGGAATTAATGTTGAATCATTGATGAAAATGGGACCTAAGGGTTGAAATGTTAATTATGGGAATTGACCTAATTACATTGTTTAATTAATTGGGATAATTAATTGAGAGGAATGAAGGAATGAAATGTTGATTGAATATCCATTGTGCATTTATTTTCTGTTTAGAAATAACTGCTTTGGGCTATCGGTGGAGGATAGTCGTGATTGTTGTAGACAATGCTTGATGATTAAGTAAACTGAAACTAATCAATGGAATGTGTCATGGAACTTGACGGTTGATAGAATACATTAAATGTGTGTATTGTGTGATTGTATATAGAACCAATGTGTTTATATGCGTTATGTGTAGAGGAGGAGATAGGGGATGTACTCCGCGGTTTAGGGAAAGATAGGGGATGTACCTCTAAACCGGATAGGTATTGGGAGGAGATAGGGGATGAACTCCGTAGACAGAGCTCATATGCTTGTCTAGAGAAGTGAAGATAGAGCTCATATGCTTATCTTTGTGAAGTGTGGATACAGCTTGTATGCTTATCTGTGGATATTGTTGATATACATATCTGTTGTAGAATGTGGATACAGCTTGTATGCTTATCTGTGGATATTGTTGATATACATATCTGTTGAGAATGTGGATATAGCTTTTATGCTTATCTGAATGTGAGATATAGTTTTTATACATATCTGTGGAAATGATGATAGAGCTGGCATGCTTATCTGTTGAAAAAGGGAAAATGAAAAGTAATTGGGACTTGTAAGTCGTTGACATAAATATGTAATTTATGTGATTGTATCAGTGTTGACCAACTATCAATTGCTAATGTTTTAGTCATTGTCCATGGTTGGTTTAGTGTATTTCTATTGGGCTGTGGCTCACCCTATATGGGAATATCATTTTCAGGTACAGGAAGCATGCCACCTCCAAGGACTTAGCTGGGAGGCTAGTGGCGGGCATAGTTTTTTGTCGTTTTACTTTTGATGTATTACATGTAACTTCAAGCCAAGGGCTTAATGTGTAAACGAGTTAGAACTCTTTGTTGTAACCAAGTGTTAACTTGGAAAGCTGTAAGCCCGTAGGGCATTTTGTTATGAGGTTAACATGTAATATTTATTTAACGGAACTCTAATGAATATAAGAGTGTGGTTAGTTTAAATGTAAATGCATGTCTTATCTGATGGGTTTATTGTTATTATTTTGAGGGCGTTACAGTGTTTATTTTCTAAATTAATAACTTGAATTCAGCTTTAAACAATTGTCGCTAAAGGGCTTTAAACAATTGTCGTAGAGTATAGTCTGTTAAATATATTTTTATAACTGTATTTTAATCTTAATATTATTTACACCGTGCCTTTAGGCACGGGCATACGCTAGTATATATATATAATCACACTTAATTAAAAAGTGACACAAAAAATAAATATTATCACACTCAATCTAATTAAGTGTGATTAAAACATCAATCTAAATTTTTTTTTATCACACTTCTAATAAAAGTGAGATAGTTTTTTTTTCAAAGTGTGATCTTTAACTATTTTTGTAATAGTGTGATGATCCTATGGCTGAGGATAAACCAAATGCAGATACAAATGGGGATGTTTCTGAGGAGCTCAAAAGTGAAAAGAAGAAAAAGAAGGATAAACGAAAATTAGAATAGGAACTGGATGAAGTTGCAAAAAATGGGAACGGTGTGAATGGGCTTGATGCAGATGAGGGAATTGCTAAGAAGAAGAAAAAGAAGAAGAGTAAGGATGAAGAAGATAGAGATCTTTCAGTTGCTAGTGAAGGTAAGAAGAAAAAGAAGAAGTTAAGAAGCATAGACGATGAGTGAATTTCGAGTGGATTTTGTAACGTGTGATCGGGTGGTCAAGTTTATGTAGATAATAATCTGGCTTGCTTTACTGTCTTATGTATTGCTTTCTTTAGTTTTTCCAGTTGCACCAGGATTTCCTTTTGAGCATCAGTATGTATTTATTTGACCTACACAAGGAAGACACCAATTAGTTACTTTACATAGATACTGACTTGTGAAATGATCATTTTGGAAAGCTTGGCGAATTCAAATGATTGTTGATGAATTATTCTGGCAACCTCTTGAACATTGCTCTCTTCTTGTCTAAACACCATATTGTTTCTGTCTTTCCATATTTTTCATAATGTCACCACAGACACAGTACTCAATGTCACTACACTACCACTATCACTATCACACACCACTATCATTGTAGCCACAGTCACTACTATTGTCGCTATCACCACTACCACCAAACATTAAAAAAAAATGTTTTCTTTTGAAATCATTTTCTAAAAAAAAAAATTTCATAAAAAATATCTTTTGCCAAAACAAACGGAGCGGAAGTGTTATGTTATCATTCAAATTGAAGGTTCATGGCTTGCCAAGCTTTTTTTACTCGGGTCGAGCCCGAATGTGGCATATGCTAGATTTGGGCCTAAGGATTGAAAATTATCCGGTTGGCCTCCTTGTTGACTTACCTATTGGGTTGTTGGGCCGACTTAGTCCATTATAAAAAATAGCTTATTGACTTGCCTATTAGGTTGCCTGTAGGCCCGATTTATTTTCTTATGTCTTTAATTTTAGTTTAGAAGTTAAAAAATAATTTTAAAAAAAGTTAAAATTTTAATAAATTATATAAAAAAATAAAAAAATAATTTATAAAAATTTTATGTATATTTTTTTTAATAAAAAATCAAAAAAATTATATTAAACATACTAATTTTTTTTACCTTATATTTAACAGAAAAAATTAAAAAAAAAATTAAAACAACGTGTTTCAAAATAAGACGTGAGCTTGTCTATTAGTCAATTTAGGCCAAGTTTATTATTCAAAATTTGAGCCAAAAGTTTGGAGTAATTTTTTAAAAATAATTACAGATAAGTGATTAATTTTACAAATTAATAATTAAAATCATAAATTTCTCTATGGCTTCGTTTGACATAAAAGAATGGGCTAAAGTAGTAACAAAAAGGCAAAATAGACTAAAAAGTCAATAAGACAAAATATCACATCCAAATTATAATCATTTTATTTTTTCTCTCACAAAAGTTAAAAAAGCTAAAAAACTTATTCCAAACGAGACTTTTTAGCCCCAGACTCATTTGAAAATAAGTTGTTTTAGTAACTTTTTGATTTTGTACAAAAAAATGTGCAGAAAATAGTGAGAGTGATGTGATAACTTATAGTGACTTTTTTTTGTTAAAATAACTACTCCTCAAACGAAATAGCCAAAAAACTAAAAAATTAAAAAATTAACCCACATCCCAAACGATCTATATATGTGTAATTATTTTATCAAAAAAAATAAAAGGGAAAATTACTATGTAGTCCAATGTAGGGCATGTATTTCCCCTCTAATCCCACTATATTTTTAATAGACTAATAGATCCACAGTTTTTTAAGTTTTGTACTCGGAGGTCTCCTTTCTTATTTTCTTATTTTTTAAATGACTATATTGCCCTTTGATTTGAGATATATATATACGTGAAAAATCAAATATTTGCTTATGCGAAGTTGTCTGCGATCTCAATCTCTCTTCATGATGCTGATCTCTTTATGCTGTGAGGTCGATCTCGTTGTGTTGTGAGGTGGATCTGGTTGTGCGATCTGAATCTCTGTGTATAAGCGATTTCTGCGTACGCTCTCTCTCTCTCTCTCTATGTGTGTATCTCACTCTGTCCTTATCTGTCGATACATATATGTATGTATATATATAGATAAGCAAATTTGCGTGATCTCTGGTTTGTGTTTGGCAATGTTGTTATAGTTCTTTAATTTGTGATAAACTTTGTTTATTTGATACTTATTTTGTGATTTTTGTATGTGAAATAGTGTAATGATTTTGTTTGTTGTATAGTGTAATGTGTTTTGAATTTATAGTTTGGAATTGTGAATTCTAAAGTTTTGATACTAATATGTTGTAACTGTATAATTTTGCAGTTTTGAATTGTGAATTGTAAAGTGTTGATACTGATATGAGTTAACTGTATAATTTTTCAGTTTGGAATCTGTGAACAATTGTTTGCTGGTTTGTGATTTTGTAGTATGGAGGGCTGTTTCGTGTTAATGTGCAAATACAGTAAGTCTTGTGCTGCTATTAAAATTAGTGAGGGATGTAGTTATCATGAAGTTATTGAGAAAATATCTATGAAGTTCAAGGAGTTGAGTGTTGGTAACTTTTGTTTGTTTTTCTCTATTCCTGGATATTCTAATTGTATTGTTGAATGTGATGATGATTTGGGAAATATGATGTCAATGGTAGGTTGTAGTGGTTTTCATGTTGTTGATGTTGTTGTAGATGATAGGAGAATTGTGGAGGTTGATGATAATTCTTCTATAATTGATTCTGTAATTTGTGAGAGTTCTTTGGTTAACGATTGTGATGATTTTGGTGGTTTGTTGCCTAGTTTTTATCTAGAACTAGAGAGAGAGTTTTGTTATCTGCTAGTTAGAAGGGAATTATACATAGTGTTGGTCAAGAATTTAAAGGTGGAGTGTCAGCGTTCCGCATTGTATTGGCTAAGTATGCAGTTGAGTGTGGTTTTGCAATGAATTATTTAAAGAATGATGTAACAAGAGTAACTGCTGAATGTATGATGAAGTCGTCTACGAGTTGTAAATGGTTTATGCATGGAAGGGTGTTGATGAATTCCGGTATTTTTTTTATTATGAAGTTGGAAAATGTGCATACTTGTGGGGTTGTTGCTCGTAGATCATGTACCAAAACGGTTGGTTATAGACTTGTGTCTAATATTGTGCATAATGATATTAGTGATAATCCGTTGACTCGTTCTATTGAAGTTAAAAAAAAGTTGAAGAAGCAATATGGTATAGATGTTTCTTATCGGATTGCATGGTTAGGAGTTGACAAAGCAAGAGGTGGGTTGTTTGGTGATTTCGCAACTTCTTTTGACCAACTTCGATGGTACCTTGAGACGGGTATGAAAATGAATCCTGGAAGTGTGTTTGAATTAGATGTGGATGAAAGTAGTGGGTGTTTTCGGAGGTTGTTTGTGGCATTTCATGTTTGTATAGTTTTCAATTTTGTCGTCCGTTGTTTTTTGTTGATGGTACATTCTTGAAGGGGCATTACAAGGGGCATGTAACGCCCTCAAAATAATACATGAAACCCATCACTATAGACATGCATTGATATAAAAGAAACCAACCATTTATATTCATCAGAGTAATTCTTACAACTGTATTACATGTTCACAACAAAAGAAAATGCCCTATGGGCTTACAGCTTTCCAAGTCAACACCTGGTTACACAAAACAAGAGTACTAACTCTATACAAAATAAGCCCTAGGCTTGATTTACATGTAATACAAACAAAATAAACAAAATCAAGAGTCTTCCACTCTCATCATCATCCAAGCTATGTCCTTGGAGGTGACATACTACCTGTACCTGAAAATAATGTCCCATAAAGGGTGAGCCAACGCCCAGTAGAGATATGCTAAATACAGTATGAGCAATAACTAAGACATTAGCAATTGATAAATGTTCAATTTCCATAAACCAATTCATAACTCATTTTCATTACGTGACCACTATGTTCATGTTTCATTTCAGTTTCCATTTCTTATCAATTTCACAATTTACATCAACGGCTCAGAACCTGGCCAACCATTTATATGAGACAGTGACTCATATGAAACGTTTCCCATTTTACAATAGATAAACATATTAGTTGTATCAACATCTCAACAGATAAGCATAGAAGTTGTATCCACATTTCAACAGATATGCATTTTAGCTATATCAACACTTCCAAAGATAAGAATATGAGCTGTATCAACACTTCCATAGATAAGCATATGAGCTGTATCAACACATTAACTGACAAGCATATGAGATGTATCAGTGGAATCCATCCCCTATCTCCTCCCAAACAACATCCGGTTTAGAGGTCCATCTCCTATCTTCCCTAAACCGTGAAGTACATCCCCTATCTCCTCCCACACACACAACGTATATACACATAGGTCATATACACAATCAATCAATACATAACGTTAATGTATTCTATCAACCGTCATACTCTATGACATATCCAATTGATTAGTTTTAGTTTTCCTAATCATCATGCATTGTCTACAACAATCAAGACTACCCTCCACCGGTAGCCCAAGCAATTATTTCTAAACAGATAATAAAAACTCCAACAGATAAAATATCAATGTTTTCAAAAGTGAGTGATTAATAAATCTAACTCCACTATTCTACCATTTACTGAACCAATTTCATTATTTCCAACTCAATTCCATAAAATCACAATTTTTCCAAATTAATTATACCAATTAATTTATACAACCAATTAGGGTTGTCTACCCCATTTCCCAATATCGACCCAATGGTCTAAATATCAACAACCAACAATGATATCATTATTTTGAACCCACAATACACATTCTAGAATCAAAATAACAAAATCCTCTTTTAACATTTTTAAACCCTAAGTCCCCAAATTACCCAACTTCAACACTTTATCAAAACAACCAAAAATCTATGTCAAAGACCATAAGAGTGAGTACGAATCCCTACCTCAAATTCAGAGCTCAAGGAAAGAAGATGAAGAAACTCAACGTGCTTTAAAACTCAATATTCTCGGATTAAAATGTAGCCCTCGACGATCAACCCAACTTTTACAAAGGCCGAAGGAAAGGGAAGCACTCTAACTAGATCAAACCCTAGAGAGAAGGGAATTTCTAGAGAGAGAGACTCTCGAAATATCTTTTTGGAAAGTAAGAGAGAGAGAGAGAGAATGTAAAAAGTGAATTTAAAATGCCCAGCTGCCAACTGATATACGACATTCCCGCTCGAGCGGAGAACACAATGCTCGAGCGTCAAGAACAAAAAAAATAGGTCCGCTCGAGCGCAAGACGACACACTCGAGCGCCAAGACACAAGAATAAAGTACATCCGCTCGAGCGCGAAAACTAGTCCGCTCGAGCGTAGATTTCCCCCTCCCAGAACTTTACACCAAAAAGTACTACCCGCTCGAGCGCGACCGCTCGAGCTTAAAGAAACCCACTCGAGCGTGAAAAACATGCTTGCAAAAGTTCTGCAGAGCACCAAAATACTGGGAGTGTGCAATCTCCGCTCGAGCACAAGAAGACCCGCTCGAGCGGACCCCCTAAAAACTGGGCAACAAAGAATTGAAACCAAAGCCTAACCAACCTGTAACAACTCTGCCCAGTACATCCTAAAACTTAATCAAGCGGAATTAAAGGATGACAACAAGGTATACAACCACCAACATCATGGAACCCAAGTCCGGAAAACAATAAATGCAGAAAGGTAGAACCGGAATCGCTATAGGGCATTTGCTTATAGCAACATCAAAGGATGGTAATCAAGGTATGTATTTATTTATAGTTAGTATAGTTTTGGTTTGTTAGTGTGTTTTGGTAGTTGGTGGATTTTGGTTTCTGTTATTGTATCGTGAGTCTGCTAATTTTTGCAGTTACATATTATTTTGTTTTCAGGCTTGTTTCCTTTGGCTTTTGTGATTGTTGACGCTGAAAATCAAGATAATTGGATGTGGTTTTAAAGTTAGTTGTTAAAAGCTGGTGGTTCAGGGCGGAGATTGACTTTTGTATCGGACCGTCAATATAGATTGCTAGACGCTCTTTCAGTGGTTTTCTCCAATGCAGATCATGCATATTGCTTGAACCATTTGAAGAGAAATTTGATTGACAAATTTGTGGGACTTCGTACTAATTATAAGCTGACTTTGATGAAAATATTAGTTAAATGTGCTTATGCGCCAACTGTTGCTTCTTTTCCAACATTATATAGAGAAATTGAGGCGTATTGCTGGGAATGGTAGAGTTGATAGTATGTTGGATGGTTTGTAAAATGATAAGTGGGCCAATGCATTTTTTAGAGGGAAATGATATGGTGAGATGTTATCTAATGCTGTTGAGTCTTACAATAATTGTATTGGTGGGGCCCATGAGTTGCTTATTACTTGTATGGTTGATATGATTAGGGTTCAAATCATGACTCAATTGTCAAATAAAAGAGTTGAATCTAAAAGATGGACTACCAAATTGTATCCAGTTATGGAAAAGAAGTTAGTGGATTCTTTGAAGCTAGCTAAGTCTTGGGATGTGATTGTTGTTAGTGATATTGTGCTTGAGGTTCATTCTTCTATTTCTTTTTATGTTGATATTAGTAGACGGACTTGTTCTTGCCATGAATGGCAATTGAATGGTTTTCCTTGTTGTCATGCTGTGCATGCTTTGAGTAGTAGTGGTAGAGATATGTATGATTTCATTGATCCTTTTTTTTCATGTGGATTGTTTTAGAGAGTCGTACAAGGAATCTGTTTATCTAGTGCCTTCAAGTGAGAGATTTGACTTTGATGGTGTCAGTAGTTCGATTATCAAACCTCCTATAACGAAGAAGCAGCCCAGACGGAACAAGAAAAAGAGGAAACCTTCTAAGGGTGAGAATGTGAAGCAAATCAAGTGTGGAAGGTGCTTGAAATATGGGAATCACAATAAGAAGACGTACAAGGCTGCTATTTGAGGACATAATCTATTCTTTTGGATTTGTATTTGAAGTTGAGGAATTGTGATAATAAAATGTGATACTTGGTATTATAGAAGTAATGAATAAAGTTGGTTGTATTTTTTTTTCTTTTTTGATGTGTTCTTTAGTTATTGAAATTGTTTTGTAACAGTTTTATTTATTTATTTATTTTATGTGGATTTGGTTGGTTTTATTTTTGTGGAATGCTGAGAAGATTGTTGAAAATTTATTATCGAAACTGTATAATATTGTAGTTTTACTACATGATATATTTATTTAATATTTCGTAGTAACAAAATTGTATAATTTTGCAGTTTTATTTTCAATTTTGAAATGGAGTTCATCTATTTGTTTGAGTGATGAAATTGGATAATTTTGCAGTTTCAAAAGTTATATAGGAAATATATATTATAATGTGTGGAAGACACTCACGATAATGAAACTGCATAATTGTGTAGCATAATTTTTGTTTGAGTGATGAAATTGTACAATTTTACAGTTTTAAGAATTATGAGAACCAACCTGATGAAACTGCATAATTTTGTAGTTTTAAGAATTATTAGAAACATCTTGATGAAACTGAATAATTTTGCAGTTTGAAGAATTATTAGAAACAACCTTTCTTGTATGAATTTATATGCAACCACAAATGTGACGATAATAATAAGCACAAGAACACAAACAAGAATAATAAGCATAAGAAGAAGAACAACAAGAATAATAACAACAAGAAGAGCAACAACGACATCAATGACAACAATTATTTTCACCATGATAACCACAAGAAGATCAATTACCAAAAGCATAAAAAGTACTTGTCACATGTAAAAAAAAAAAGTACAAAAATATGTTAACATGAGTATTTGTATTGTAAAGAAGTTTGTTCATTATTTCTATGGTTTGGTATGTTTTGTCAACATTTGGTAATGCTCGAGTTTCCAAGATCAGTTCTTATCATTAAAGAATTGACTGATGATTTCTGTTCGAAATTTGACTCACTCAATTGGTCGAAGTGATTTCCACACAGGTTGCCAGTTGATATATTGGTTGATAACATTGCAGACGGCGATTGCACAATCATTCCTGCAAAGTTTTAGATGAAGTTAATTAGTTGGGTAAAATTGCAAAATTTAGCATACTGAAACAGTAGTTATTGAGTTTGTATCTTACGAGTGTGAGATTTGTTGTGAGCATTCCTCAATTGATATAATTATTGTCTCGTACTCTTGAGATGATAACATGTTTCCTTGATTGTTGAATAATGCTTTATTCCATCTCAGTTGATGTTGTTGCTACAAATAATTAGTGGGTCTTTTTGTTAGTTATAGTGATGTGCTGAGATGTTTTGAAAGGAATGGAACTAAGTAGAAAATTTTATTTAACTTACAATTTCCTTTGCAATTTCAAAGTGCTTGCTGTGGCAATCTTTTGCTGGCTTCAAAGAGTTATAATGCCTTCATATCCCATCAGCATTGTCAAAGACCACAATTGTCCAATGGTTGTCGTGGTTGATTAGGATATGGATATATTTGTTTTTCATTGCTTCTGGAAAATGGTTGTCCATCATTTTTTCTCTCAGTGCCTGCTCTTGGTTTTGTAATAGGGTCTGTAATTTATATATGTTTGAAATATGTTATAAAAGTATGTAGTAAGACATGTTAAGAAAGTAGAAAATTTTACAGTTTGAATAATATTGAAAGGTATGTTAATAGTTTTGCTTACATTGATAAGTGTTGAGAAAATGTAAGATCGTCCTGCGCATGGATTTCTTCCAAACGCTAGATCATGTTTCTCAAATTCTTCAATTGATAGTTGGAGTGCCAAATTCATTTCTGCGAAGGCATCAATGACCTAAAACATGTTATATATGAGAATGTGTTAGGTTTGTGGAATATGATATTAAGTATAAACAGAAATTGTAAAATTGTGCAGTTGGAGACCTACATTCCCATTTAAGGCTTCCCTGTTGGTCAATCTGCATATATCTGAAAAGTATATGCAATTTTCATCTTTGCTGCCAGACCAGACACAAGCAGTTGGTTGTGTGTTGTTGATGAGTTGAATTTGGTCTTGGTCTTTTTTGGATAGGTTATGCCAAACCTTATTTGTTTTGCGGCATGAAAGGGTGAGTGGCTTGTTGTAGATTGATTCTTCTTTGAAATCATCATCACTTTCCAATACTTGAACTTGTGTCTTCTCTTGATTGGCATCCTCTTGTGGCTTGGTTTTAGTACCACCTTCTTTCTCTTGGCCGATATCTTCTTTCATTTCCTGCTCTTTTGCTTCATGAGCACCCTCTTTTGGCTCGGGTTTAGTAACATGTTTTTCTTTGTTTCGATTTCTTTTTTTTTCTTTTCATTCTTTTTCTCTTTTCCTTCATCGGTACCCTCTGTTGGTTTGGGTACATCAGTAACAGCTTCTGTCTTGTTCCTTGTATTTTCTTTGGCTTTTGTCATTGGTTGGTATTCAAAATCTGGCTTATGTGCTTGTTTTCTTGACTTTTGTTTGATTCTCTTGACCATTGATCTTTGTTGGGGACTTCCAGTTTTTTTAGTGGACATTTCCTTCAACTAGTCTTCATTTCTTCGCAATTCAGCCATGAACTTTTGTTCCATTTCTTGCATTTGTGCTCTCATGTTTGTTATGAGTTTGTTCTTGTCGTTCTCTTTAGTTGATGTTTGTGCTTGGTCATCACTTATAAAAATGTTGGATTTTGTTTTAGTTAGTTTAATTAAATTTTGCAGTTTGGTTCAGTATTAGACAAGAGTTTACCTTGTGTATGAAATGTGTCAAATTTCTCTTGGAGTTCTTATTGTTGTTCTATCCTTTTTTCTTCTTATGTTTTGCTTGTTCTTTTTTTTTTTTCATGTTGTTGTTGTTGTTGTTGGTCTGTCAGTTCTTGTTCATCTACTTCTTGTTGTTGGTTTGTTTGTTCTTGTTCTTGGCCTTCTTCTTCATCAGTGTCTTCTTATGCTTCATCATCATCATCATCATCATCATCATCATCATCATCTTCTTCTTCTTCTTCTTCTTCATTGTCATGTTGTTCATCAGCTTCTTCTTCTTCAGTCTCTTGTTTCTTTTCTTCATCACTCTCTTCTCCTTATTCACCACTTTCTGCTTCTTCTTGTGGTTCTTACTTTCTTTTCTTTCTTTTTTGTTGTTGTTCTTGTTCTGATTCTGATTGGTATTCTTCTTCGAGAAAGTCATCCTCACCACTATCTAGAAGTTTTTTTTTTTTTTTTTTTTTTTTTTTTTTTTTTTTTTTGCTTTTGTTTTTTTTCCTGCTTATTGTCCTTTTTGTGGTCATGTTTCTTTGCTGAAGAGTTTATTGATGTACTTTGATTGATATGCAATAACTGTATTTCTTGTTCAGTTAGGGTTAAAACACATTGGTTAACCTGCAGTGGAATAATGTGGCATATATCAGTAATACTGTAAAATTGGTCAGTTTCATAACATGATTTGTACTGTGAGTAATGTGAGTTAAGTGTTGAAAATATGTTGTTTGAAACTGCAAACTTTTATAGTTTTATAACATGATTGTTAGTGTAATGAATGTGAAAGGATTGTTGAATAGATTTGTGCGTTGAAACTGCAAACTTTTGCAGTTTCATAACATGAGTGATAAGAGTGTTAAATAGGTGTGTGCTTTGAAACTGCAAACTTTTACAGTTTCATAACATATTTGTACTGTGAGTTAAGTGTTGAAAATATGTTGTTTGAAACTGCAAACTTTTACAGTTTCATAACATGATTGTTATTATAATGACTGTGAAAGGAGTATTCAATAGATTTGTGCTATGAGAGTATAGAAGAGTTTGAATACATTTTCAAAATCAGCAAGGCTGATGTGTTTCTACTTGGAGTACATTTTGCGAAGGTTCCACTTCATAAACCTTGGGAAGCCTTCTTTGTTGGATGGTCGGAGGAGTTTACTGTGCTCACAATACTAGTACTGTAAAAAAAAATTGATATATGTTAGATAGTTTGAAATAGTTGGATGTTTGATATTTTTGTGTGAAGTAGTTGAGTAGTGTGTTTACCAAAAGTAACATGACGCATCCATTGACATGCCTTGGGTTGTTGTTTGCATTTGCCATTGAATTCATCAGTGTGCCTTTTATTGCCTCAATCCAATTGTACTTCTTGTTATTGTTGAGATTGTGAACATAGTTGAGGAAACTCCAACTGAGTGTATGGCCTGTTGTAGGCATGAGAAGTTTCAGGCACAGGTAAAGGGTGATGACCCTTGCAAGATCTTGACGATCATTGGTTGATTTTTCTTTTTTTTGTTTGTTAAAATATTTTGGTCAATGACTTGGCATCCAATCTTTTTACTAATTTGCATCTTTGTTTGTAAAATGCGAGCTCAAAATCCTTTGGTCTTCCATAGGATTTTGTAGTGATGTTGTCTTCTCCACAGTCGATACTAAAAATCAGCCTCACATCACTATTTCTGAGTTTCATTTCCTTTTTGTCAAGTATAAATGCTATTTTTTTTTGGTTGTAGAGTGTTGTTATTTCTGCTCTAATGGAATTGTAGCATCTGCACCAAGAGGTCTTCAGTTGTGTTGAGGAGAGAGCATTTATAATGGGCCAAAAAGGAGTTTTTTTGCAGTTTTGTCTGTTGGGCTGTTGCGAATTTGACCTTCTTCAACACTTTGATTACTGTTCCGATGTTGGAACGGTAATTAAACTATTGGACTCTTTGCAGGGACTACTCCTTTTTTCCTTTTGATGCCTTAGTTTTTGTTTTGGGAGTTGATTGGCTTTCTTAGAGCTTTGTTTGTTTTTGTTGTGGTTGGAGGTGTGGTTGGTGTTTGTTGTATGGGTGTGATCTGTGGTGTAGTTCTTGGATTTTTTCTTGTAGGTAGTGTGGTTGTTTTGTAGGTTTTTTTGGTTGTGGTGGTTGGATTTTTTGTGGAGGGGGAGATGGTGGCATTTCAATGGATACAGGTGAAGGATTGTCAAAATGGGAGATACTTAAATCCCGATTGGATTTTTGGGCATATTGGTTTGTTTCTTCCAATATATTCAAACAGCTATTTCTGAAAAAATAAAAGTAACAGCAGGGCATAAGTAATATAGTGACAAAACTGTATAATTTTACAGTTTTATATGCAGTTTAATATTAAGTTATATCTATTTGTTGGTAATAGTTGCAAAATTGTATAATTTGGCAGTTTGATTTGCACTTTATAATAAGTTATCCATTTGTTTTGAATAGTAATTAAACTGTGTAATTTTGTAGTTTCATTTGCAGTTTTAATAAATTTAGATATGTTACTTGTAGAGTGATGAAACTGTCTGATGTTTCAGTTTTAAAAACACTATCAACAATAAGAACAACCCATTGTATTTTGTAAACAATAACAATAACAACAAGAAGATTAAGCATTCAACGAAATGTAGTAACAATATGAAGAAAAAAAGCTAATATTTTATAACAAGAAGAAACAACAACAAGAAGAATAAGAATAAGGAGTTGAATCTGTAAAAATAGGGGATTAAAATGTTTAAAAATAGGAGACTAAAATGTTTTAAAACAGGGGATTATATATAAAATAGGGTTTATACATTTTGAAGAATGTAAAATGTGTTTTACAATATTTTTTTTTATGAAAGTGTTATTGAAACGGTATGATATATACAAAATATCAAAGAATAATGTACAAATTTGAATGGAAAATAATAGGTGAACAGATATGTTGCTTTTTTTCCCCATTTTTTGTGAATTGGAAGTCAAGAACTATGAAATTTATTTAGAATCGTAATGGTTCTTCGTGTTGTTGAGAGTTGCCGATTAGAGAAGATGATCAGCTTCGTGTTGTGTTGGTGAGAGTCGACGATTGGAGAAGATGAACGGGTTCATTTTGTGGTTAGGGTAGGGTTTTAGAGATAGTGGAGTCAAACGGTGGAGAGATGGAGGACTGAAAATGCAAAAGCGAGCGGCGGAGATGTGACAGTGTACTAATCAAACTGATGTAAGATGACCGTGGGTGAAGGTTGCGCACGTGTAAATTGGATAATAAGTGTTGGTACTTTCGTCTGATTGATAATTTGAGGACTTAATGGAGTATTGAATTTGTTTTCGAACTAAATGAGGTATAATATGTTGGGCTTGAACCTTTGAGTCGTTTTCCAAAAATAAAGCTAGTTGGAGGGGCTTGAATCCCATATTAGCAACACATTAGCAACACGGTCCGATCCGGCCTGATGCTAGTCTAGTCATCACAACAATATTAACGATCTAAGATAGTGAATTTACAGAATCCAATCCAACGCCCCAGAAGCATCCGATTGTAGTAGTCATCGTATGTGGTAAATCACAACATACCTCTCTTCCTCAATACTTAAAACCCTAAGGTGCTGTTTGGTAACACTAGGTGCCGTTTGGTAACACTTACGTTTTCAATTTTCTGTTTATATTTACAAAAATTTAAAAAACTCAAATAAAAACTTGTTTGATAAAATTTTTGATTTATAAATCAGTGGCCTCAGTTTATAAATTTGGCAAAAAAATGAAAACAAAAAAAATGTGTTTCCATTTTGAGTTTTCAGTTTTTTTTTTTTCTTACCCAACATTAGCCACCACCCGCTACCGTTTTCCACCACCACCCACCACCCCCCACCACCACCCACTAGCCACCACCCACTCGCCGCCACCACCCACCTCTCGCCGCCACCAACACCGCCACTACCACCACCACCACCACCATCACCACCCACCTGTCATCCACTCGCCACCACCCACCACCTGCCACTACCATTCACCGCCCACCACCACCGCCAGCCACCACCGCCCGCCACTTACTTGCCACCACCACTTACCACCCACCTGCCACCACCATTCACCACCTGCCACCACCAGCCACCCACCACCACCAGCCACCTGTCACCCACCCGCCACCACCACCACCATCACCCACCCGCCACCCACCTGCCACTACCACCCACCACCACCACCCACTCGCTACCACTTACCACTCACCACCGTCACCCACCCACCCACCACCACCACCACCCGCCACCCACCTGCCACCACCACCCACCACCCACCACCACCACCACCACCAGCCACTCGCTACCACCTACCACCCACCACCGTCACCCACCCACCCACCCACCACCATCACCCGCCACCACCCACCATCCGCTACCCACTTGCTACCACCACTCGCCGCCACCGCCACCACCACCACCCACTCGCTACCACCCATTACCCGCCACCGTCACCCACTCACCCACCCACCCACCCACCCACCATCACCACCCACCGCCCACTACCACCCGCCATCCGCCACCACCACCACCTACTCGCTACCACCCACCACCCGCCACCGTCACCCACCTACCCACCATCTCCACCCGCCACCTACCCGCCACCCACCACCACCCGCCATCGGCCACTCACCACCCGCCACTTACCCGCTACCCACCACCCCCCGCCATCCGCCACCCACCACCCGCCACCACCACCTCCCACTCACTACCACCCACCACCCGCCATCGTCACCCACCCACCCACCACCACCACCCACCGTCACCACTTTCCACCACCGTCTTCCGCTGCCACTTGCCACCACTTGCCACCACTTGTCATTTCTCACTTTTTTTTTATATTTTTAAATTTTTAATTTTTTTAAAACATTTTGTCAATTACCAAACGCGTTTGTAGTTTATGTTTTTTTAAAAATAAACAAAAAATAAACAAAAACCAGTTTATAAAATTTTTGTAAATATAAACTGAAAACGTAAACGTTACCAAACACACCCTTACGTTTTCAGTTTTCTGTTTATATTTACAAAAATTTAAAAAACTCAAATAAAAACTTGTTTGGTAAAATTTTTGATTTATAAATCAGTGGTCTCAGTTTATAAATTTAGCCAAAAAATGAAAACACAAAAAATGTGTTTCCGTTTTGAGTTTTAAGTTTTTTTTTTTTTATCACCCAACACTAGCCACCACCCGCTACCATTTTCCACCACCGTCTTCCGGCACCACCACCCACCACCCACCCCCCACCACCACCACTCACCACCCACCTGTCACCATTAGCCACCACCAGCCACCACCCACCTGCCACCCACTCGCCGCCACCACCTACCCCTCGCCGCCGCCGCCGCCACCACCACCACCACCACCATCACCCGCCACCCACCTGCCACCACCACCCACCACCCACTCGCGACCACCTACCACCCGCCACCGTCACCCACCCACTCACCCACCACCATCACCTACCACCCGCCATCCGCCACCCACTTGCCACCACCACCCACCACCTGCCACCACCACCGCCACAACCACCCACTTGCTACCACCTGCCACCGTCACCCACCCACCCACCACCCACCCGCCACCACCCGCCATTCGCCACCCACCTGCCACCACCACCATCCACTCGTTACCACCCATCACCCGCCACCGTCACCACCTACCCACCACCACCACCCACCCGCCATCTGCCACCCACCTACGACCACCACCCGCCACCACCACCATCACCACCCACCACCCGTCACCGTCACCGTCACCCACCACCACCACCCGCCACCTATCATCCGCCACCCACTTGCCACCACCACCCACCACCGCCACCACCGCCACCACCCACTTGCTACCACCTGCCACCGTCACCCACCCACCCGCCACCCACCTGCCACTACCACCACCACCCACTCGTTACCACCCACCACCCACTCGCTACCACCTACCACCCGCCACCGTCATCCACCCACCCACCACTACCACCACCCACCCGCCATCCGCCACCTACCTGCCACCACCACCCGCCACCACTACCATCACCACCCACTCGCTACCACCTACCACCTGCCACAGTCATTCACCCACCTACCATCACCACCCGCCACCTACCCGTCACCTACTTGCCACCACCACCAACCACCCGTCACCACCACCACCACCACCACCACCCACTCGCTACCACCCACCACCATCACCCACCCACCCACCACCACCACCACCCACCCGCTACCACCCTCTACCACCCGCCATCCGCCACCCACCTGCCACCACCATCACCAACCTCCCGTCGCCACCACCACCACCACCACCACCACCACCACCCACTCGCTACCACCCACCACCTACTTGCCACCACCACCAACCACCCGTCACCACCACCACCACCACCACCGCCCACTCACTACCACCCGCCACCAGCCACCGTCACCCACCCACGCACCACCACCACCACCCACCCGCTACCACCACCTGCCATCCGCCACCCACCTGCCACCACCACCACCACTACCTACTCGCTACCACCCGCCATCGTCACCCACCCACCCACTACCACTACCACCCACCGGCCACCACCCACGGCCACCAGCTACCCACCACCCACCGTCACTACTTTCCACCACCGTCTTCCGCCGCCACTTGCCACCATTTGCCATTTCTCACTCTTTTTTGTATTTTAAATTTTTTTTAAACATTTTGTCAATTACCAAACGCGTTTGTAGTTTATGTTTTTCTAAAAATAAACAAAAAATAAACAAAAATCAATTTATAAAATTTTTGTAAATATAAACTGAAAACGTAAACTTTACCAAACACACCCTAAAAACCCTAATAAAGCTGCTAAACCCAAGTTCTCAAATCAAATCAAAACTAGGGTTTAGCGCCTCGCCGATAATCTTAGAGAGAGAAAGCAAGCAATAGATACACACATATACATCTATATATAGGGAGAGAGAGAAGAGAAGAGAAGAGAAGAGAGGAGAGAGAGAAACTGAAGCCACTGAGTCTCTTGAATACAGTCAACAATGGCGCTATATCTTCTCTACGAGTCAGCTTCTGGGTATGCCCTGTTTTTGGCACATGGTATTGATGAAATCGGTCAGAACACAGAGGCAGTTCGGAACTCCGTGACTGACCTCAATCGATTCGGCAAAGTCGTGAAGCTCGTAGCTTTTACCCCATTCGAGTCCGCTCTCGACGCTCTCAACCAATGCAACGCCATCTCCGAAGGTGAGGGAGTAAACCGTTTCTCTATCCTCTCTCTCTATATGTGTGTGTGTGTGCTTGTGTGTGCATATATATATATATGTACATATGCATCTTGGGTTTTTGTTGTTCTTGTTGGGTTTGTTCTGATTCTGTGTTATGAGTGTCATTGTGTTTTATGTGTTCTGTTTAGAAAAATGGTCATCAGAAGAAAATACTGTGAAGCTTATGCACAACTCTAGTACTACTGGGTTTTGGTGTTGTATTTGTCTGGATGATGACAAAATGAGGGGAAAGAGAATTAATAGAATGATTGAGTTTAAGATTTTGCATGAGAACTGAATTTTTGGCAATGGGTATTTTCATTTTTTAGAAGCAAGAGATTAACAAACTCGATATTTGGAAAATTCATTTTTGATTTTTTTGTACTAAAGTCAATTTGGCTATAGAAGTGGAGTATGTGGATTAGCGCTGAACCAAGTCAGCTTATGGTTTGATTTAGTTTGGTAGCTGAGTATGTAATTGGTTTGATATAGTTTGATAGGAATTAATGATGCAAATCTAGAGAGGAGGGGACTAAGATTTGAAGGATTGGAGGTTGATTTAGCCATGGTGTTATGGAAGAAGGATTAAGGAAAACTAAGAAGAATTGAGAGAGGATTTGTTCCCTCTAAAGGCTTTTGGTCTCTCATACCATGAAGCAGAAATTGAATTTGATATTTATTTCAGTTTTTTGCTCACGAATTACACAAACCATTACACCAGTATATATAGAGAGAATGGAGAATTCAGGGAGCTTCCATAGCAAAGATCTTTTATATCTAAGTTGGTTACAAGAGAGAGACTCATTACAAAATTTGGTTACTGCAGAGCTGTCTTGGTGCTAATCTGGTACCTGATCCATGATGGTATGTTGCTAATTTGTGATGAGGAGGTTCAGCTGATTTGGTGCAGACCAGGTGCAGCGTGGTGTTTTGTTTTGGCACATATTTTTGTCTGCATTTTGTTTGCTTGTTTATGCTTTTTGTTTGTTTGCCTTGTAATTTTTAAGAAATTTATCAAACCTTAAAAGAAGAAAATTTCTTTGGAGTTATGATGATTTGATATATGCATTTATTTATTTTTGTTGTGATTGGGTTTTAGGGCATATTACTGATTAGTTGAGGAACTCTCCAAAGAATTTGTACATATGATGATTTGATATATGCATTTGCTTTTTGTTATTGGGTTTTAGGCCATATGACTGATGAGTTGAGGAATTTTTTGGAGCTAACTCTCCCAAAAGTTAAGGGCGGAAAGAAGCCTAAATTCAGTTTAGGCATTGCTGAGCCTAAGATTGGATCACATGTCTTTGAAGTGACCAAGATCCCCTGCCAAAGTAATGAGTTTGTTCTTGAGCTTATTCGCGGTGTGCGGTTGCATTTTGATAGGTTCATTGAGAACCTGAAGGTTTGCATTTTTAACACTTTTCCATCTCTCTCTCTCTAGTGTCAATGTCTTGCTGTTATGTTTTTCTTTCTGAAATTACTTCATATGTTATGTAACTTGTTTCTTCTATGTTCTCAAACTACTGTAGCCTGGTGATTTGGAGAAAGCCCAACTTGGTCTGGGGCACAGTTACAGCAGGGCAAAGGTCAAATTCAATGTTAACCGTGTTGACAATATGGTTATTCAGGCTATCTTCCTTCTTGATACTCTTGATAAAGATATCAATTCCTTTTCCATGAGAGTCAGGTTTGTCACTTGTACAAGTCAATTTTGTCTTAGAAATATCATCTTCAGGGTTCATTATTCTTTGGAACTAGTTTACTCTTTCTTGCTTTTAAGTGCAATATTTGAGAATTTTTGGGATTTGTTGTTTTGAAATTGTGACATTGTATGAAGCTTTATGGATGTTTTTTTTTATATTTATTCCAATTAGATTTTGTTAAAGTTGTTCTTTGAATTACTTAATGCAGAGAATGGTACTCTTGGCATTTTCCTGAACTAGTAAAGATTGTCAATGACAACTATCTTTATGCCAAAGTTTCAAAATTTGTTGAGAACAAATCAGAATTGTTTGAAGACAAACTACCAGGCTTGATTGATATAGTTGGAGATGAAGATAAAGCAAAGGAAATCGTAGAAGCTGCCAAAGCATCCATGGGTAGAGTTTGTTAGCCCATTTGTTATAATATTTGAAAACTGTTCATTCTTGAAACAGAGAAAATTTAAACAAATACAGAAAACAAATTTGGTGGAATGTTTTGGTTAACAAATTTGTGTGCGTGGAAAATTTCTGGAGATAGCCCTTTTTTTAACCAGTTTTAAATTGATTTTTGAGTCCTCAAAGGATTGAATTCATAAAAAAAAAAATTGAGAATGGTTATATTTTCTGGAAGCATGAAAAATAAAACTGTAAACAAAAATAAGAAGGAAACTATACCAAAGGTACTTAAATATCTCATGTGCAAAGTCGCATCCCATTTTTTATTCAATTGGTGTTTCTATGTTTTTTTAGGGCAGGACTTGTCTCCAATTGACTTGATTAATGTCAAGCAATTTGCGCAGAGGGTAATGGACCTTTCTGAGTACAGAAAAAAGCTCTATGAATATCTGGTCGCTAAAATGGATGACATTGCTCCCAATTTGGCTGCTCTGATTGGTGAAGTTGTTGGAGCTCGTTTGATTTCCCATGCTGGTAGCCTCACAAATCTGGCAAAGTGCCCTTCTTCTACGCTTCAGATCCTTGGTGCAGAGAAGGCGCTCTTCAGGTATGTGCTCTTCTCTAAATTTGCTAGGATTGCAAAAATTTCATTTAAAAATCAGACCAATTATTTCTGAAAAGTCTGGTTTGTTGTTCAAGTGCAACCGGAAATGACTATGTTCAGGTCATCTTAGTGGCAAAATGCATATTTTTAGAGCTAAAAGTGACTGCATCATCTGATGCCACCTGGACATTCCTTTTGTGCATTGTTTTGTTATCATGAATCAAAATCATTCCTTTGGCTACAGGGCATTGAAGACCCGAGGAAACACCCCGAAGTATGGCCTTATATTCCATTCTTCTTTTATTGGCCGGGCATCTGCTCGAAACAAAGGCCGAATGGCTCGTTATCTTGCAAACAAGTGCTCTATCGCATCTCGCATTGACTGTTTCTTAGGTAAGTCTTTTTGTTTCTTTCAAAGAATATAATGTTATCATATGATTACTTTACCTCATGATTGGTAGATTAAATTGTGAACCATGTTCTGAATGCAGATAAGAGTACCACTGCTTTTGGGGAGAAACTTCGTGAACAGGTTGAGGAACGACTTGACTTTTATGACAAGGGGGTTGCACCTCGTAAAAACATTGATGTGATGAAGACTGCACTTTTGAAATTTCTCTAAACAAAGGTGGGTGAAAGATGAGAGTATGGAGGATTTTTTTGTTCTTGCCTCCCTGTAAATTTGAAAACATCGAATGAACTGAACCTTGTGCCTTGTGGCTTGTGGCTTTAAATTCAGCCATTGGTTTCGTTGACTGCAGCTTTATCCAGATTATATTCTACTGCAATGGGGAAATTTTTATTTCATTTTCATTAGATTCTTCAAAATGTTTGTCATTCTTCCTTTTTTCTTTCCTTCTCTCTGCTCTCTCAATTACACTGTTTCAATTTATAGCTTGCAAGCATAACTGACTGGGCTGGTTTTTTATTCCATGAGAACGAACAATTAGGAACAATTCTAGCCACAGTTGTGTTCTTACCTTTACTAAGCATTTCATTCTCATAATTGGAGCAATGACCTCACATGTTATGAGCTGTCCTAGTTTCTCATTCTCTCATCTGTTCGCAATGAGAAAATGAACAATGTAGTATTAACTCTATGGAAAAACACAACTAGGGCAGATGGAAGGGAACAAAGAATAGAGGTTTCAGCTACTTGCAGCACCTTCTCCCCCTTTGCTACACCTGGTGCTGTATCTTCACCACCATCACCACCACCACCGGTCACTAATGGTAATGGTGGTAGAGGAAACAGTGGAGGTAATGGTAGTGGTGATGACTGAACGAGTTTTTTTTAGAGCTTTGTAGGGTTGGGTTTTCTGTATCTTCTTTTCTTTGTTTCTTCTTCTTCTTCTCTTTCATTTTTTTTTTGATTGCTAATGATATTTTATGGTATGGATTTCTTATGACGTTTCATGGTATAGATTATGATATGAATTTTATGTTTTGGTCTGTTATCTGGTAGCCTCTAGTTTGAGTCAGAGTTTGACTGTTAAAGAACACGAGGTATTAGAAATTGAGTCCTTTGGGGCCTAAATGTCATATTGCTTTCTCATTCCAATCAAGAAATTTGATCTTCAATCACATTGTAATCTCTAGTTTTTGACTGTTTATAGATTTCAAACCATTAGTGATCTTACATGTCTTCTTCTTTTGTAGGTATATCAACTTGCCATCTTTTAATTATACTAGTGGTATTCATTTAATTATTAATACAAACCTCATTGTGCATAACTAAGATGCAAGCAAGTTGAAATTAGGACATAATAGTAGATGCATCATGGTTCATGATTCAGTGGTTCTGTTCCATATGTGTAGCCTGCTTAACTGAGAAATGCATTAATCTTACTTGTGGCCTTTTATTTTATATATATATATATATATATTATTTTTGAAAAGCCAGTGAAAATAATATGCATACTACTTGGAACAGGTTTGGGAAAACGAGAAGAAAAATAAAGTGAGAAAGGAAATACTTTCCCAATGAAATTTTTTGAAGGAATGATATGAAATTATGAAACAAAACAAACATCGATCATATTTTCTTTAAAACATTATTTTTTCTAAAAAAAAGAGATGTGAAGTAGAAAAAATAATTTTAAATCAGCTAGAATTAAAGTAATTACACTAGAGATGAAATAATTCAAAATAATTACAAATCAATGAAAATATCCTATGCAAAGACAAAATTATCTCTTTATTTTTATTTTTATTTTTTTATTTATTTATTTATTTATTTTTTTACAAACCCCACCTAGTTGGCTAACATTACTACAAACCCCACCTAGTTGGCTAACACCATAGTCACCCTCCTTTGCCACACCTTTCCAACCCCATCTCTATTATGATCCCAACCCGCCCCAAACAGGATGGTGAGGTAATCTGCCAGTAGTCGTGGACCACCAAAGGGTTAGCTTACAAAACAAGTTGGATTCTTAGAATATTTGAAAAAAAAATTCAATTGTAAGTGCGGAAGCCAATTGTAGCTTGCTTTTCGTGCTCCTTAGAGGGGTTTAGTCTCCTCGGATACGATAGTCTTACAATTTGAACTCCCGTGGATATGAATATGGTTTCACAAGTACAATGTGAAACAAAAAAACACAAATGAGAGTCCAAGTCCAATAAATCTTTAGAAAATTCATTATCATCAGAGATGCCAAAAATGGACTGCATTGCCAGATTACAAAGTTGCCACCTATATATTTTTGAAAAATTTAGGAAACTCGTGACTCATGCCAAAAGCCACTTGTCCGTCATAACCAAAGTGTCTCAGCTCGGGAACTTAGGTATGAAAGGGGAAGGTCATGAATTGAGCACCCAATTCACCCGATCAAAGATTGGCCTCTACTAATCATGATATGATTTTTATAGACAATAAATGTTCATCTTCTGATTATTATGCTATCTTTACTATGTGAGGTCAAACAAGTATAGTCTATTTCACAAAATTTGGAACGCTTTGATTTTATATTTGTTTTGAAAAGAGTTTTGAATATGTGTCACTTGAAAAAGTGAGCTCATATGTACATTTAATCAAATCATCCTAATTTAAGCAATTAGCATTTATCTACAGGCATTCAAGAAATATATCAAATAAGTACTTAGCCTTATGGTAACATGCTTGATATGGCAACACAAACATACATGCAATATGCTAAAGCGAAAACGCTCACCTAGTACTCAACTGAGGCAAGCCAAAATAGAATAAAAATAGTTAGAAAAATGTATAATCCTTACGATGCAAATGACTAATGCAACAAATACAAAATATAACAACTAGGTTTAGTTTATTTAACATGGCATATAACTCAAATCAAGTCATGCGATAGCACACGTTTTCAAGTAATTAAGCAATTGACAACAATATTAGAATGATAAACCGAACCTAATGCATGCATAAATGGATATTTACACATGGTAATGATATGAAACCGAAATATGATACTACATGCAACCATCATAAGAAAGTAAATAAAAGGGAGAAAGAACGGAGATTGGAAGACATGCACAATATTATAAGTTTGCCCTCGTACAAGAGGGTTCAAATGTCCGGATGTCTCTAATTATTACAAATTCGAATGAATAACTACTTAATCTATTACAATAATAATATTACAACAATCTATTTAAAATAAACCATTGATCACGTGCGCGCCAATGACAATGTTCCTCAGAAACTGCTCTATATGTCTTATTGGGAAACTGCCCTGCATTCACCCATAGCCACTACTCTATGTTTCTTAAAAATGCCCTGTGTACCATACATTGGAGGCCAGTCGGCCCACAATGAGGCTCGGCTGTGGCCAAACAAATCCGTCCTTGCCCTAATTACTGTTTTGTGCATTGAGGTGAAAATAGTGCAGACAGAGTGCTTCTAAGCAATGTTTGTCCTTTCTGCCATTCTCTATCATGGAGATACTCAAGAAAGGAGCGGGTTCGGTTCCCAAACCATCAATGGTTGTAAGTTAATTGTGTGATGATTTTAGACACGATAGGACAAAAGTTTAATGAATGCAATGAAAGACAGACAACACCTCCTTCTTATCATGAAGTTAATTCAAGAAGAGAGGTAGACACACCTCAAGAATCATCAAACATCACGAATTAGTATGTGATGACTCTAGAAGCGATGGATTCTGTATAATGTCTGACCGAATCCAACCATTTTATTAGTTTCCTTTATATCAGTTTTAATAGATTTTAAACCGATTTTATTAGCCTTTTTCAACTTACCTTTCCATTTCTTATCTTTTATTCCTTTTTGTCCAACAGTGACATTTACGTCCACTAAGCCCAAAAGCAATAAAGATGAACAAGCATAGCTTAACCCGAGAAATGAACTTTTCAAGCCCTTTTCTACGAGGAAAATCACAAAGAAGGAATCAAACCTATTCTCGAGCAATAAGGGACTCGGAGTCAAACCCTAGAAGGGCGATAATGACCTCAAATCCAAACTTGATGACAAGCTATAATGATAACTTTCTTTGAGATTTCCAAAGGTCTAAGTTAAAAACTAGTCCCTTAGAAACAATGCTCTAGCGATTAAGAGGAGTATCAAACAAGGGATCGTTTTCAACATAAGAGAGATGTAATGCCATGGTAATGAATCTTCGAAGAGATTAAACCATTTAGCATATGGTGGGGTTAGGTCTAGTAGGGAGTGGGTCAGGAAGAGGTTGAGGACAAAGGGGTTTGAGATACCCTCTTTCCATCTGGATTTTTAGTGCATTGGTTAGGCTCATATGGAGGGGGAGTGAAAGTTCTGCCTTGAGCTTGGGTTGGGCTGGTTGTTTGTGGGTTGGCATTGGCAAAGGGTTGGTAGTTTTGGGATCGGTGGCGTCGGTATTGATTTCAGTGGGTTTGGGAATAGTGTTACTGTTAGCATTGGTACTCTTGGAAAACACTCTCCTTGTTGGTTCGATTGTTTTGGGAATAATCCCTTTGTTAAATGCGCTCTCAATCTGAATCCCTAATTCATGTGAATTTTTGAAAGTGAACAGTGGAGCAACTATTAACTTTTGTAACATATCAGTCTCAAGGTTCTGCACCACTATCCGCACTTGGTCCCTCTCATAAGGTCAATCTGTCATTCGTGCAGCCTTTGCTCTCCATCTTGCTACAAATTCCACAAAAGGTTCTTTAGGATTTTGGTGGGTTATTTCAAGCTGTTAGGTGACAAACGCCTCAGCCAAATCTTCCTAATTCTGCTTCACTTTATCCTCCAACTTGGCGCACCAAGTGGCTGTTATATCCGTCAGGATTCTTTTATACAGAGAGAGTTTCTAAGGCTTATTCAGACCCATCGGTTTTAGGACGTCTGAGAAAATCTGTATATGTATCATAGGATCTCCAAACTCGTCGAAACGGCCAATGGGTGGCATTTTGAACCTAGCCTCGGGCTCGGGACACAGGTCGATCCTAGCAGGGTTTTTTTTTTTTTTCTCTCTTCAAAAAATGAACGATAAATATATTATGTATGTAGATTATTTATTAGAGATAAAAAAAAGGAGTTAATTACCTAAAAGTCCTATTTACAAATGCTATGGTAACTTAGGTCCTATCTAGGATTTTTTGAACCAATAAGTCATATTTAGTAAAATTGAGAATATGATAAGTTCTCAATATTTAAAACTAAGAGCATTATCAATTTTTCATAGTAATGTTTTAGAAAATTGTTTGACTAATTGATAATAAAAAAAAAAAATAGAGCATGAGATTAAAAGTTTTTGCCCTTCTATTTATTGGTTTGATTTAACTATCCAATAAAATCAAGAACATTATCTGTTTTTTTTTTTTTTTTCAGTTTTAAACTGTGAACATGATCAGTTTTTTCATTTTTAATTTTTTCTTTTTTGCACACCATTTTTGTTTTTGATTTTTTCAATTTGAAAGTTGATGTTTTAAAGTTTTGAAAATTAAAATAAATGTCAAATTATCATGTTTCTTTATAGATAATTATAAATTATGAACAGTCATTGTTTGAAGTGTAATTCAGACTATTAAAAATTTAATGGGACTTGAAGATTCAAAATTTTTTAATTAGGACTTAATGGATTATAAGTTCATAAATTAGGACTTGTATGTAAATGCCCCTAAAAAAAATAAAAGAAAAATTGTACGATAGTATTTTACTTAAGATTAATAAGATGTGTTGATTATGTTTCATGTGTAGTTGTATTTAAATTTAATGGGTTAATTACAAAAAAAAAACCCTGGGTTTGCTTGTTTTTCAATTTAAACACCATAATTTCAAAATCAAAAAATTAAACCTTAGAGTTTCATCCGTGTTTCAATCTGGCCCTTCTATCTATCTCTGTCATATTAAACTAATGGAAATCTAGGCAGAATTTCAGATTCAAACCCACATGTTCAAACACTTGTATCTCCTTCGTCGTAATTCCGTTTTACCTAATTTTTGCGTAGTTAGATTTACCTCATGGCCTAATTTTCATTCCACTCTTCATACACCTTGTTCTACATCTTGTTACTTGCTGTTGAAGCTCCGAAAGTTGGCCACAAATAAGATTTTCTCTCTTTGGGCAAAATTTTCAAATTCAAATCCACATATTCAAGTACTTGTATCTCCATCGTCGTAACTCCGTTTTGCCTCATTTTTGCGTCGTTGGAATTACCTCATGGCCTAGTTTTCATTTCACTATTCATATGCCTTGTTCCACATCTTTTTACTTGCCGTCAGAGCTTCGAAATTTGGCCAAAAATATGATTTTTCTCTATTTGGGCAAAATTTTCAGATTCAATCCACATATTCAAGCACTTGTATCTTCTTCGTCGTAACTCTGTTTCATCTCATTTTTGCGTCGTTAGATTCAACTCATGGCCTAATTTTTATTCCACCCCTCATATGCCTTGTTTCACCTCTTTTTTCATGTTGTCAGAGCTCCGAAAGTTTGCCAAAAATAAGATTTCTCTCTCTCTCTTTTTCTTGCTGCTATTGTAACATTATTCTTGGCAGTGGAAATGCAATGGATGATGCTTGATTGGAAACCAAGGCACCCTAGTATGCTCACCAACCCATTTGGTTTTTGATTTTTATGTGTTGTATACCTATCACTACTCGACGACATTACCACCATTACCACCACCACCTCATCTTGCAGATAATGATGATGAAGCAGTAGCAGTAGTAGCAGAAAGCCAGGAGGAGAAGGAGGAAGGAGAGAGAAAAGAGAGAGAGAGAGAGAGAGAAAAACTTATTTTTGGCCAACTTTCAGAGATCCGACGACATGCAAAAAGAGGTGAAACAAGACATATGAGGGGTGTAATAAACATTACGCCATGAGTTGAATCTAACAATGCAAAAATGAGGTGAAATGGAGTTACGGCGAGGGAGATACAAGTGCTTGAATATGTGGATTTGAATATGAAAACTTTGCCCAAAGAGAGAAAAATATTATTTTTGGCCAACTTTCGGAGCTCTGATGACAAGTAAAAAGATGTGGAACAAGGCATATGAAGAGTGGAATGAAAACTAGGCTATGAGATGAATCCAATGACGCAAAAATGAGGCAAAACAGAGTTACGACGAGGGAGATACAAGTGTTTGAACATGTGGATTTGAATTTGAAATTCTGCCCAGATTTCCATTAGCTATTATGGCGGAGATGGACGGAGGGGCCAGATTGAAACACAGATGAAATTGAAATTCTGGAGTTTAAATTGAAAAGCATGCGAAACCTGAGAGTTTTTTTTTTTTTTTTTGTAATTAACCCAAATTTAATTACGTATGACTTATGTTTTTTTGGTTATGAACTTATGACCAAAAAAGTATGAAATAATGTAATTTTCTTATTTTGAAATGAATAATTTTATATATATCAAAATTAAACTTTCAATATTATAATTATTAAATTAAATACATAACATTTATTTAATGAATAATTTTTATTTCAAAATGAAATAAAATATTTCAAAAATTTATATCATTAAATAAAATAGATGTAGACTATTGATGATGGTAGTGCAATTGCGTCACTATAGGTCAAGTACATCCTAACTAGGTTGACATCTACTAGCCTACTAATCATTTGCATTATACTCCCCTCAACAATCTCATACAAAAAAAAAAAAATAACGAAATAAAATAGTGAAAAACAAATTGTTGATCAATCATCGGAGAGAGATAATTTAGTAGCGTTACTCGAGGATATGTCATCTAAATCATTTTGAATTCTCTCATTTTCACTATAATTTTGTCTTCTTGTAAGGGCATGCATATGATCTCTGGACATCATCAATGCCTCAATCATTTGGGGTGAAAGCCTCCTGCGGTAATCGCTCAGCACCTGTCCACGTACTCTAAAAGCTATTTCAAAGCAACTGTAGAAATATGAATAGCTAGTATATCACGGGCTATCTGTGAAACCACAGGCTACATAGTTTCATTTTGTTTCCATCAATCCAAAATGTCAAAATCATCGAAATCATCCACTGATGGGCTTTCCACATAACATTGTAGTTTAGAACTATTTACGCTTGTATGTTGAGATATTCCTCTACATTTTATTGCTGAAAAAACACTTAATCTCCCGCCTCGAGATGAGACTGCTAGTGTAGTGTGTGTAGGTGTATTTGCAGATGCAGTTGCTCTGTATTCTTCAAATAATGTTTTGTATGTTTGCATAATAGGGGAAAAATGTTTTTGATTAGCAAAAATACGTTCTAAAAATTTTTGTAAACCAATTTCTTTACACATAGGATCAATTATTATGGCTAAATCTAAAAGATGAGGCAATGGATCAAAATATTTATCAAATTTTTTTTCATTGAAGGAATAATGGTTACATAATATTCATTACTCATATATTTTACAAAAACTTTAATTATTTATGCTAACATATGTAAAACAAATAGTGAAGTAGGAATATATATATATATATAAATAATTTTTTTGAAGTATCAAAAAATTTTAAAAAATCTTTATACAAGGCTACTTGACGCTAATTAAATTCTATGGAAGTCAGTACTTCTTTTGTTGATGTTGTTGCAAAAATAAGTCTATTACTTTTCTTTGTTTACAAACTCTTTTTTATTATATTATACGTTGAATTCCACATACTATCTATATCTAAAATTATTTTTTAAAATAACATACCTTCTCATTGGCAAATTTTCCTATATTTCGAAATTCGATTAGCAGAAGATATAATAGTAACAACTACATTTTTTTTTTATTACCAGTACAGAAGTTTCGTATATATGCATAGCTTCTTTAACAATCAAGTTTAAAATATATGCACAACAACAAACATGAAATAAATCACCATTAACAAGTAATTCTAAAGTTGATTTTAAATGAGGTACAATCTGATTGTAATATGTTCCATTATCTAAACTAATGGTAAATATTTTATTTTGCAAAACCCACTCATATAATACATTTCTTATTTCTACACCAAGCGAATGACCAGTGCATAGAAGTTCAACTAATCTAAATGAAATAGTTCTTTTATTTAATTTTCAATCATTATCAATAAAATGTACAGTGATACATTAATATTTTAAACCATTATTTGCCCACAAATCAGATGTTAAACAAACTCTTCCATTCAATTTTCAAAAGATGTTAAATAATTCACTATTAATATCTTCAAATTTTTTAAAAATCTTGTTTCTAGTAATATTTCTTGAAAAACTTTGATTTTGCGGTGCAAAACTTTCGTGAATCATTTGGATAAAATCGGGACATTCATTAGTAGTAAAAGATTATTCTTTTTTAATAATATAATCAACTACAAAATTTTGTGCATGTATAAGATCATATGAAAATGTTTGCAAACGACCAATTGATGAAGTTCCTAATTGCATTTAATTTATGATATCAGGTTGTTAACTTTGTAAATGTTTGTTAGCATGCCTATTTAGATGACTTGTACCTCCTGCAGATGTAGCACTAAGTAAATGTGCACAAGTATTATATTTTGCTTTAAATGTAATTGTACCATCAGGATTATTTGTAGATATTTTTTCAAAATGTTTCCAAACACCACTAGTTGTGCCCTTGGATGATGATCCAACTATTGGAAGATGGATATTAGATACATTAGAAGGTGAATCAATAGATTCATGTTGTGTAGTATATGTATCAATATTGACATAAATATTAGGAATATTAGGATCCATAGTAATTTAAATAAAATAATACATAAGAACTAACAATTAATTTAAACAAAGAGTAACAGTAATGAGTAAACAATAACAATTAATATATGTTAAGAAATAATTAATGTAAAAAAATAAGTAACTAATAAATTTAATTAAACTAATTAATGTTACCGATTAACGAATACGATACAAAAATTAGCTTCTTTTGATAAAAGTTTATTCTTGCACAATTGTAATTGTCACTTAGGGATGATATTTCAAAATTAATTGAGAGAGTTTAAAGAGTTTGAGAGAGAGAATTGTTTGTGAGATTTATTTTGGGAGATAAGGGATATTTATTGGAGTTTGGAAGGATGAGGCAAATTTGTAATTTTTTTTTTGACCGTTGTGTTAAACGGTTATGTGACCGTTTGAATTATTATTATTATTATTATTATTATTATTATTTTACTATTAGTCTGCTCGTGTAGACATTTAAAGTATTATTTTTTCCCATTCATTGCCACGAGACAGAGCAGCTCAGCGTAGCATATCAATCTGCTCAATGAAATGACTATTTAAATTATTTTTTTTAACCGTTGCAAGTTGTAGCAGTTTTTTTTTTTTTTTTTTTTGGTAGTCAATTTGGTAGAGAGGGAGGAGGGCGGGTGGGTTGTTGGGTCGGGCCGGGCTAGAGATCTAATTAGTGAGGGAGTGCAATGGGTTGTGGGAGATGGGAAGTCCATAAATCCCTTGGAAGATCATTGGATCCCAACAATTCCTAACCCAATAAAAGGTAGGGGTTTGTCTAGTTATTTTTCTTCCCTCTCATTATCACACTTTATCGATGATACAAATCATTGCCAGAGGTTAAATTGTATTGAGACTATTTTTTCCTAATGAATGCATGACACACATTCTAGGGATCCATCTTCTGACTCATTCATGCTCTGATAAATTAGTTTGGGGACCAAGCAAATATGGGAATTACATTTGTGATGGAGAGGAATCATCAAAGATCTTGTCGCCAGGAGAATGATCAACCACACTGGAAATGGCTTTGGCAACTAAAATTTTCCCAAAATGAACCCTATTCCTTTGGAAGTGTTTGCATTATATCCTGCTGTCAAATGGGTGATAATGAAGCGTGGAATCAATCTTGACTCTACACTTCTGAGATGTTTAAATGGTGTGGAAACTATTGAACATACATCTTTTCAATGTCCACAATCACAGATAATCTAGCATAGAACTTCGCAGGGTCTGGATTTCTCTCAAGGTGAGCCTATGAACTTCAATGAATGGTTCTGGAAATGGATGGAGCTAGTGAAAGATGAAGATATCATTTTGCAATCAGTTTCCATTATTTGGGCCATATATATGGCGACAACGAAATAGCTTTGTGTTTAGCACCACGCACTTGTCCATTTCTCAAACCATTGGTCTAGCGGAAGAGCTTCAAAGAAGTGTTGTTAACGGACAATAGTTGTACTTTCATCAAATGAAAAACTACGTCTCATAATTTGGAACAAGATGAAAAAAAAAAAAATTATTGTAAATTCCCTTGATGATACATCAGATTTTTAGGTTTGGAGCTTCATGACTGATGGTTCATGAAGGGCTGAAGAGTGCAGAGTTGGTTGTGCTACAATGATTTGCAAGGTAAAGCAGCAGAGAGGTCAACATGAATGTACCTTTCCTCACCATTGCTGACAAATATGGGATGCTATACAATGGGTAGCAGACAAAAAGCTATTGTGTGTATCTATGTTCACTAACTGCCAAATTTTGATTGATTTTCTCAACTAAAGGAACCCCATATTGGAATGTGGCATCGATTATCAAAGATATTGTTCTTTTAGCTATGTATTTTGATTTCTTGTGTATTTCTAAAGTGCCAATTAATGTAGTAAAACTAGCATAAACTGGCAAAACTTGCTAACTACTTAATTAATGGAATATGTTTTCCTCTGATCACTACAACAAAAAGCACAAATGGCAACTAAAAAAAAATTTTTCGTCGCTGAAAGTAGCACTTTCGGCGACTAAAATGGAATTAGTAGCCAAAAGTGAGGACTTTTGGCGACTAAAACAATTTAGTAGCCAAATGTATAGTTATCGGCGACTAAAAATCAATTTAGTCACCGATTATATGGGTTTTAGTGACTAAAGGTTTTTCAGTAGCCAAAAGTGACGGTTTTTGGCGACCAAAATAATTTAGTAGCCAAAAGTGACGGTTTCGGCGACTAAAAAATAGTTTGGTCGTCGATTATACGTGTTTTGGCGACTAAAAATAGTTTGGTCGCTGAAAGTGAAACTTTTTGGCTACTAAAAAAAATTTAGTAGCTAAAAACAAGCAATTGGCGACTGAAATTCAGTTTAGTAGCCAAAAGGGAATGTTTTTGGCGACTAAAAACATGTTTAGTTGCCAAAACTGGTTATTTTTAGGCGGAACTTATTTTTTTGAGGACTAAAAAATAATTAGTAGCCCAAAATTATAGAATTGGCGACTAAATAATGGATTTAGTCGCCAAAAGTGGCCTCAATTTTTTTTAGTAAATAATTTATTTTTTACATAAATTATATTAAATAAAAATAATTATTTATATACATATAATTTTGTATTAATATTGGTCAATATACTATATAAATAATATATGTTGCATTTATATTCATGTGATGTTGTACTGGCATAGTGGAGAGAGTGTGTTGCTAAAGGTTTAGAATGTGGGAGGTTGGTGGTTTTAAACTTGGCAACAGCAGAGGGTAATTTTTTTTTTTTTTTTTCTTCTGAAATATGCTTTTGGTGACTAAAATGTGTTGTCGCCAAAAGATTGACTATTGGCGACAAGAAGCTTAGTCGGCAAATGTATAAATAAATAAAAAAATAATTCACTATTGGCGACTAAAAGATTAGTCGCTAAATGTATAATTTTCAAAAATGCAATTGACTATTGGTGACAAAAGCTTTGGTCACTGAAGACCTGTTTTTTGCCGGCTAAAACATTTTTAGTCGCCAATACCTCTGGCGACCATGTATTCGCGATAAAACCGGCGACTAAAATATTTAGTCGGGGAAAGTGAAAAGTCGACTTTTGGCGACTAAAAAAGGACTTTTGGCGACTAAAGGTCGCCAAAGGTGCTTTTTCTTATAGTGGATCTAAAAAAATAAATATATAAAATAAAGCTTTTGTTTTTTGCTGATAAAAAAAAAAAAAAAATCAAAGTGTCTAGGTACTAGAAATCTCATCGTCGTCCAAAGTGAATATCTACTAGGTTGGTACACAGACATGTGCATGCACCAAATAATCCAAGATGTTGGCAAGGTGCTGACACCAACATCAAAAAGAAAAACACAAAATGTCTTCTACTAATTATTTTGAAAACACATTTATAAAGAGAGTTTTGATCATTGTAAATTAAAGTATAACGCAGCGGATAAAAATTTCAGATCATACCTTAGTGATAGAACCTGAAGCGAAGAATCTCGTGGGTAAATCACGTGCTTCAAGAATGCGAACAACGAACCCAATAGTGGAGTGATACCACAATATGAGTATCACCCACACAAGTCACAGTGTAAAAAGCTTGATTGTTGTTTAATGGGAGAGAGTCAGTATGGGAAAAACATACGTTGGTTTCATTATTCCATATCCTATATATCATATCAGATATATAGGATAAATATATCATCTATCCATATCAGTTGATATGATGGATATAGATATCATGAGTGGTTATCCAAATAAGTTTTGAATTCAAATTCAAACTTATACGGATAAGGTTCAAACGGTTCATGGGTCATGCTACATGGGCGCCCAATTTTTAACATCTCCCACTCGCACATGAGTTGGAATGACACTACCACATCTCTTTCTCAATCTCCCCAAAAATGAACTATCTCATACTAGCAATGCATCGTGCGACCGCTGAGAACACCTGCATGTAGGAGCTCTATACTAGAAACTCAATATGAGTTAGCATAGAGACATCAACCCAAAATGAACAGAAATAGTGTCTCATGTACCCAGACCTATCTAGCTACATCGGTCGAAAAACATCTCTAATCCCTCAAAGAGCATGCTTGACTCTCCTAGGTCCCGCATTATATTCACACCCAATCAACATCCCATAGAGAGCGATGTGAGTTACCGACAGTGAATATAGAACAGAGATGTAGAACTAGATAATCTTCCCTTCACCCTCATATTGTTTAATTTGAAATTGACCGCTTTCCCAGTAATGTCCTTGCCGAATCATACATGACCGCAGGCAACATACCAAAGTAGCTAAACATCAACTCCTCATCTTATGACATAGTCAAAGGTCACAAAAGGCACAAAGTGAAGTTATTTAAGAAAAATGACTTTTAGGACTCACACGGTGAAGAAGTAGGGATCCATTCTTTCACCTCGCTAATGGGTCGATAAGCACATGCAGTACGAATGCATGTTATAGTGGAGTAACTCTTCCAAAGAATGATGTTAAACTCACACACCAGACAGATCTTAGTCTAGTCGTTCTTAAGCGCACAAGTCGCTTCCTAGCGTCTAATTCAAATTCTCTATTTGCTCGCCTCTCAGGCATCAAATGAGATCTCGCATCTGGCTATCCATAACAGGCACATCATGGGAAAATGGGTATTCTCATATCCATGGTCATTCTCTAATAAGACCTCATCTTGGCTCCAACCAAGGCGACATAGCTAGTGGATAATTTAAGCCTCTCTTGGCTCCAAATAAAAATAAACCACTAGTCTCATTCTTGCTCGCTCCCAAGCGCCAAGGGCGATTGCTCGTGTGAGTGAGCCAATCTTGCCTACTGACATCATCATCTGCTAATCATTACGACACAAACCATAATAGTGTCAGCATCCCATCATCTCACAACAAATAAGTGATCGATTTTTAAAAACACGACCACAACTTGCGTAATTCTAGATTCAAAACATAAGCCTTATCAGCATCTCTTGCGATAAGTATATACAACGGAATCCACCATGTGTGCCTCACATGAAGTGATTCAAGATCACTACCTCTTGCGCAATAACCTCTCTAAAGATATTTTGGTGACCAATCTGTGTTCATTCAAGATTTGCCCAACTAGCGCATTGAATCTTACAAGGAGCAAATTAATATACTATTAGGAAAGCATTCTATCCACAGTCTAATGAGCAAGGTCAATGTCTAAACAACTCAGTTGACCATTTACCAAAGATAGCACTTATCATGCCAAATACGCCCACATAGCGTACTTTAGTCTCCTACAAAAAAAAAGAAGAAAAGGAATATAGGTCATCTATTTTTCCCAAAGACAATCCGAGGATTCACTCAATAGCTAAGGCTTTAACTTTTACCGATAGGTAAGTCAATGGGTTTGCAATTTTGCATCTAGAATCATTCTAGAATATTCCTTATGTAAGTCATCAAAGACAAACCAGGAATTCTCCCAAAACAATCCCTAAGGACCGTACATCCGAGCATATAAATTATATCACCCATGTCCATTATGTCTAAAACAGAGGATTGCCCACCCTAGGTGGCGACAACCTTATAAATTCCTGGCTCATAATGACTAAGTAAGGAAAAACTTCTTTTGGACCATTGATCATGCCTTAGTGGTCTTCATCGATCATCGTTGGTCTATCATGGCTTGACGAAATCTAAGAACCACTATTTGGATAACTGTTTTAGGTTGTAAAAGATTTATTGGAACTAGCAACCGTTTTGCGCTCCTAACTTTTCACCATAAAAGCAGAAGGTAAATCCCTACGGATCTACTTATCCAATTCTCCAACGAGAAGTTGGGTCACAATGTCCATAAATCAATGTTCCGAACTTATGTCAATCATAGCCTAAGTCAAAATAACCTCACTCCCCAAGAGGAAGTCTTCTCATGGTCTACACATTTCTCAATGGTGCGACTTTTCGATAACTAGCGAGCCTTATGCCTCAACAATGACTATCCAAAATGCGCATAACTTTAGAACAGTTTTGCGTCTTAATGGAAAGTCTACCAAATTATAGAAATGGTTAATCCTCAAAGACTTTGTCTTCAACTGCGCAACATTGATCCATTTTCTAAAAACAGGGGACTAGAGCCTTTGGCATTATCCTAGGCTCTTTATCATCTTGCAGAGCAATCATGAATGTTTTCCTCTCAGTCACCTAGTGATGATGTGAAAAATTTTCACATTCGCTACCACGCAACTAAGAATATAGAGTATTCTTCTCTAATGGAGTAATCCATTAGTAGGCACATCGCTCCCATTGTCCCTAGGATATTGGAAATTTCTTTTCATTCTCAACTAGGCTACATAAAAGCGCTATGTTTAGAATTCTCTATCTTATAGAGTTCCAAAACTCTATTCACTTCACTTTTACTAAGAAAACTTTATGTGACTTAGTTACACTACCACAAAGCTGCTTACCTATATGCACATGACCCGGAGGGTTTACATGACATCATACAATAATGCGCCACATGACCCTATGTGTTTACAAGACAGCATACAATAATGCGCTATAGAACCCTAGGTCTTAACTTCGCAACTTTATGAGAAGTTAAAATAAAGATAAGCTGCTTAACGGTTACAAATTGCCCATAGATGGCTCTCCGCTAACCTATTACTCAAATGGAGTGTAAAATCTGATATGGAGGGCACTTAGTCAGGGATATGGGCAACAAACTAAAGTGCAATTCCCAATTGGGAAACATTTTGCACCATCATCCACCTAACATTAACAATACTTAATTCCTTATCTCTACTACACTCTTATGTTGCTGAGTACTAGGAATAATCAATTTTCTAAGTACCCATTTCTCTTCACAGAGCTTTCTAAAAAATAACTCAAATAGATACTCGCCACCTTGGTCAAAACTAAAAGCACGAAAGCTCTTATCTAATTGATCTCGACCTCATATGTGCAATGTCAAAAATCATTTCAAAACTTTTTGACTTATGGGAGATCAAATAGTCTTGACTAAGATGCGTATTGTAATCTATAAATGTGTCGAGATTTGGGGCTAGCTATCATACCCTTATACATATCCAGTCACAAATATCATAGTGGACTAAATGCGTCGATACAAATGCCCTTCTGCGACTTTCCTACTTATTTGTGCGCAACCATTGCGAAACATTCACATGAGAACATGATGCCATAAGCGAGTGGGCCCAAGAGGGCCAACTCAAACCATTCATGTCATCTTCTCATTAATGTGATTAAGTATAATAAGCCACCGGTTCATGATCAATGTCATAAACTAATTCCAATCATCCTAATGTGTGAGTTCTCGAAGACAAGTTTTAAAGGTTTAGGCCCAACTAGGTAATGACTCACGACTAATTCATATTCACTAGATCATAAAAGGATGTCATGGAGATATCAAGTGCGCCTAAGTCGTAAATTTAACTAGTAAGTGCTAATCCCCTGCACCTTCAAGTCAATTTTATTTTCCATACACTTTACTGCATCTAGTTGAAAGATGATGATGCTCCTCTTGCCATCTCTGTTTCTCGCTTCATAGTTATTTGCAATTAATTCTACTATCCACAAGAAAGGGAGAATAAGCTATCAATCTATGACAGCTCCTGAAGTAACTTTAAGCGTGAATTAGGCTAAAGAGTCTAATTTAACACAATGCTCTCATGAGTCATGCGTCAAATTCTTAGAGTCATAACAACCTTGTTGGCCTTGATTTTTTCATTACTATGTTATAACGTTTGCGCTTAGTGGTAAATGTTATTAAAAAACATTAGCCTAGCTAAGGAACCATACAAAGAAGCACCTCCTCATGTCTCACACTCAAGTGTGGAAACAATAAGTGTCCAGACTTAGACAAGTTGGCAATGCTAATAGTTTTGTAGCCACTTGGCGCTAATCTCTTCACTTAGTGTTAATAGATTTTTTTGCTACTAAGCGCTAATCTTTTAACTTCAAGTGAGCATGAAATTTTGCACACTATTATAGTGCATGAAATTTTGCTCCATCCACTCCCAACAGTTGGATAAAGAGCAAAACACTGCTCATACTGGCTGCTCATCTTACACTTAATGACTAATTCATTTAAGCTTGCATTTCTTGGATGACGTGACTCTTGAATGTTACTTCATCCAATGATGCAACATCATTACAAGTCAAATTACAAAGTCAATCCACGCAGCTCAATAGTTAAGATCATATATAGATCTATTAAGGGCTTACTAATTTCATAACTCCAAAACTCGCCAACCAAAACTACGTAGCGTGCCGCTAACCATAGTGCACACATTAGTTTTTATGTGCCAAACAAGGCCATAAAACCACGACGACTTTGAGTCATGTTTCCTTACTTTAGCTCAATTAAGATCCGACCTAAAGTCTTCAAGACTTTTGCTCATCTAAAGAATAGGATTACATTGTTCACATTTGAACATCTCTACCAAGTCTAGGTCAACCAAATTAACTTCCATAAGCTAAGTCAATTTAGAGAGAAATTTGCATTGGGATTAATTTGATTAGCATAATATAATTTTGCCACAAAAATCTAAATTAAATCGTGACAATATTACACAAGTCGCAAGATCGAAAATCCGCTATGCTCGTAATCATCTCTTCCACCGCAGGTGACAATTATTCAAAATTTAATTTAATTTATGTGCAAAATATTAGTTTTCGGGAGTAAATCTACAAAGATTTCTCTCAACCGAATAATCTCCCACTGACTATGGCATGTCTAAAAAACATGATAAAATATTCTAATTCCATAGAATAGCATCTTAAAGTAGATTCACAATCAACTCATGCTATGTTACATTTAATAATGGAATTTAAATAAAAAATAATTAATCATGCTATTCTAATTACAACATATTAGAAACTCTAGGCCAAAAACAACAATATGCTGTATTTAATATTCAGATTATGCCATAATAGAAAGTATATCGCTTCTGAAATTTTTTAAAATTTTCTGGTATTTTCTAAAATTTTAAATAATTAATAAACACACATGAAATCACAAATAAATATTTCAGAATCTGGGAAAATGCAACAATCATACCAGTAAATAGTAGACCATTATAGTGGTCTACAGTGAAAATTTCAGCACTAGAAACTTAATCATGCAACACCAGAAGCATTTTAAAGCAGAAATAATGAATTATTATTTCAGGAAAAATATTTTTTATTTTCATAAAATTTTGAAAATTTTACAGAAGATAGAAAATATAATTCTGAGTCTAACAGTACCAACCACGCTTAAAACAAAGCTATAACGAATTACTTATGACCATTTAACGCAATTCTGGATTTTAAAAAAAACAAACAGACCCTTATACCCAGTCGTCAAACCAGTCAAGTCGGTGCGGAAACGGTGCGGCTCGGCTTGGCTTAGCGCGCGGCTCAGTATGAGGTTCAGCGAACGGCGTGCACGTGTGTAGTGTAGACGGTGCGCGCGTGGACATCGCGGCTAACGCGCGTGTAATGGCGTGTACAGCGCGTGTGGCAGCATGTGGAAGCCACTGATGGCGTTAGATGGCGCGTACAGCCCACGCACCGCCTTCCAGGGTGTTTTCTAGTCCAATTTTAGTACTGTCGGACTCTATTTTTCAAAATAAAAACATTTATGGTCTCAATAATGACATTTAATGAACATAAAAATTAAGGTGTATTACACTCTTAATCTAATGAGAGTTGTAGTGCAGAAACCCTGCACTTCATCTTCCTTCTTTGTTAATTTTCATGCATATATCGTGTATATATATTTATATAAAATTATACACATATTTTAATGCATAAAAATAAGCACGGAAATACCCATATTTGCTCTGATACCAATGTAAATTAAAGTATAACGTAGCAGATAATAATTTCAGATCATACCTTAGTGACAGAACCTGAAGCGAAGAATCTCGTGGGTAAATCACGTGCTTCAAGAATGCGAACAACGAACCCAACAGTGGAGTGATACCACAATATGAGTATCACCCACATAAGTCACAGTATAAAAAGCTTGATTGTTGTTTAATGGGAGAGAGTCAATATGGGAAAAACATACGTTGTTTTCATTATTTCATATCCCATATATCATATCAGATATATAGGATAAATATATCATCTATTCATATCAGTTGATATGATAGATATAGATATCATGAGTGGTTATCCAAATAAGTTTTGAATTCAAATTCAAACTTATATGGATAAGGTTCAAAAGGTTCATGGGTCATGCCACATGGACGCCCAATTTCTAACAATCATGAAATCTATAACCATCGTATCAACATTGCTAATTTTGTGAGTAAAGTTGCGACTTCTTTTTGTATACTAATCATATCTATAACGATTATACTATTTTGTAGAGGGATATTTGACCCGTCCTTTACTTTGTTTTGTATCTAGTATATTGAACTTTTCTTTTCAATATGTATGTATTATTGTCGTTAAAAAAATGACAATCCTATTTAGCAAGTAAAAATTTAATATAACAGTCATGTCACATCACATCATTATAAACATATAGAATCACAATACAATATTAATATATGAAAATTTTGTGGTACCCCATCATCATGACGTGATTATATCACAAACTCATAGCAAAATAGTAACCACTTGTGTTGTTTCTCAATAGGAGGAGGATCCTTTCAGTCTAGATTTTGGATTGTAGGGCGCTGTTTGGGCTTGTGGGGCTCACTACAAGCTCAATTTTGATGATCTGAACCATTTATTTTGTCAGACACTTTATGTATTTCATTTACACAAAAAATTAAGTCGATTCGATAATTGTAACTTACTCAATTTATCATATTTTTAACCCAAAAAATGTATGGTTTATATTTTAAAAAACACAATTTCTTTTTGTTGTTAAAAATACGATAAATTGAATAAGTTACAGTTATCAGATTGACTTAATTTTTTGTGTAGATAAAATACACAAAGTATTCGATAAAATGAACTATTCCAATCATCGAAATATGACCCGTTGTGAACCCCATGAATCCAAACAACCCCCTCTAATATAAAATCTGAACTAAAAGAGATCTTCCTCCTCCCCCAATAAACAAAGAACGGTAGAACCATAATATCTACCAATCAAAACCATCTTGTGATACTACATGACAATGTATATTATATAACATGACGAATTTCATTATTTAAATGTAACTATCTAATTTAATAACATTAGGTAATTATTGCATTTGTATAATGGATTCACTATGTACAAGTAATATTTTATTTTTAGATTTATCATATTTTATTTTTTATTTTTTATTATTCATTTATTTATTTTTACCCATACATTCTATTTGAGAGATCGTCAAGATCGGCTGCTGAAAGTTGGTCGCAAAAATCATCCCCCATAGCTGGTTCATTCCCTCATTGGTTATCTTGGTCATCTTCTCCCATTAGTGTTGACTCATGAGAGACGCTATGCTGATAGTTGGGATACTGACTTTCATTGACGAATGTTTCTTTGCTGAAGGGATAACCTGGGATAGCCAAGTTACAGTATATCTTCTGATTTCTATCTTCGCAAACTAGGTGTACATAATTTCCATTATACGCTAATAGAGGATTATTAGTAAATTTTCTCCATTTATTAAGCTGATCTCTGAGTGAAATTTTTTTGCATGGCCAGGGTTTTCGATTGAGAAGTCCTGGGTACCTTGGAAAGGTTGAGGTTCCTCTACGGTACATTTTATGCTTAGCTGGGATGCACCTTATTCCTTTCCACTCTGGTAGCTTGCTATCAATTAACGCTTCTACATATGGATGATGCTTTTCCATTACACAGAGTACTACATGGGCAAGTTTATTTCCAAAACTATTTGTCTGATCTGGATCTGAGAAAATTATTCTAGAGACAAAACCATAATCTAACAATTGTGAGGCTGTTAGATAAAGCGTTTTGCCCCTAATCTCTATCTCCAACGGCTCGAACGTTGCTAGATTTATCTGGTAAAGGCAAATGCTAAAGTCTAAATTACACTAACATCTACCAAAATATTCTGGCCTGTCCATACATCTTTCCTCTTCTAAGCAGGGCTGCTCTTCATCTTCGTAGAGATAAGTCCATTGATAAGCTATACCAGGGCAGTGAACTCCTGCTATGGAGAGATCCTGGAGAAACTACTGTATGGTGACTAGTTCACTATTTCTGCTATCTTCGGCTAAGGTGTATATATAGGGTTTAAGGTCTTTTATTTCTTGGCTTTTCTCACAAAAAGATTGAATGATAGAATGCCTGAAGAAATACATTCTAGCACTCAATTGTTCAAATTCCTCACTGGTGAGTTGTCTGATTTCTAGGTTAGGGAAGGGAGCAGTTGTTTTTCCTGGAGCTAATTTTTTAAGCTGGTTGGTTAGGGTTCGACTGGTTGCTCTCTGTTGCTTTTCTTCGTCTCGGAGCTGGTCGAGCTCTTCACTAACCATTTTGCCTTTATCCATAATTTTCTTGAAATTTCTAGTTAGGCCGTCACAGTGTCTACACATTTGGAGAGGATTTTGAGAATCTATCTAAGGGTTAGTACTACTGCTTCCAATTATCTGGCTAGCTAGAACTCCACTAGTAGCAAGAATGGTTGACTGCATCTTGCCCAATGTGTCCAGGTAATCTTTAGCTATCTGGCTGATAAAGTAATTGGTTCCTATTTATCTTCGGGCATATGTAGTGGCTGACTCGAAATCATAAAATCCTTTATACTGAGGTATGGGAAAATTCTTAACTAAGGGTTCAACTTCTATCAAGTCATGGTAGATATCAGGCTTGGTTCCTTTAGCTACTACATAGAAAGAAAAGCTTTTGGACAAAGGTTTATTCTGGATTTTTGAAAAATATATACTAAGAGAGTTTAAGGCTGACAAATGTTTAGCTGGGTGGTTATGACTGTTCCAAAGGTTATCTAGAAGACACTGTTGAACTAGGTCTAGCTCAATTCCTGTTAATGGTCTGAATTTGTTTCTGCCTTCATGAATAGGAAGAGAAAATCCCTCAAAGTTCATCGTTTTGCTGTTCTCCATCATCTGCACAAAATTTAAACTGGTTATTTCTTTTTCTAAATAAATTTTCCTACTTAGCCAATCTGTTAATTTATTATCGCTTCCTTTAATATGTTCAAATTCTACTTTATACCCTTGTCCTACAATACAATCTAAACATTTTGCCCATCCTCTAGTACTTAATTTGCGCTCATTAAGTTTATTATGAAATCTAACTATAGCTTTACAGTCTGTTCTAATTGTAAAGGGCTTATGTAAGAATAATCTAAATTTGTTTATTGCATATACTATTCCTAATATCTCAAAATCTAGGCTGGTCATGGTCGTATCTTTTTCTTTAAATTTTCCAGAACTATATCTACAAATGCGCTCTTTATTTTTACTATCATACTTGTTAGGTTTAGCTAATAATACTGTTCCACATCCTAACTGACTTGCATCTGTCTCTACTACTATATATTCTGACTCTAAGGGAAGTTGTAGGTCGGGTAAATTTCTACAAATGTCTTTTATTTTTCTAACTAAAGCTATATCTTGTTGATTGAAATATTTTTGCCCTGTAGGTGTAGTCTTACTATATAGGGGTCCTATTATTTTACTAAGGTTAGGAATGTATATTCGGGCGTAATTTAAAATTTGTAAAAATGATTGGAGTTGTTTTGTCTCTTTTAATTTGTCTAGGTAATCTAAAATTTTCTTAACTATGTGAGGTTGTAGCCTGATTTTTCCATTTCCTAACTCCATTCCTAAAAATTCTATATGAGGTTTATTTAATACCATTTTTGTAGCAACCCTAATGTTCTTTAGTCATTCTTTATTATTATCATGGTTATTATTATCTTATTTTATTTTTGACTTTATTAATTGAGTGGTTACATGAGATTTAATGTGATATTTAATGGATTTAATGATGTAATTATTAATTGGGTGGTTACATAAGGTTTAATGTGATATCTAAGACATTTAATGTTGCAATTAATAAATTTTACTGCATATTATAGTTTATTAACCTATTATATATTGAGATTTAGGTTTATAGTATAATATTATTAGGTTATACTAGCTCTTAGGTTATTATATATATAATAACATAGAAGTATTCAACTAGGTTTAGGAGATAACAAGGAAAAGAGAGAGACCAAGTTGAGAGAGAGAGAGAGAGAGAGAGAGAGAGAGAGATCAAAGAAGACAAAGAAAGGGGCGGCAGCAAGGAAAAAAGAGGAGAGGGAAGAAAAGGAAAGATTAGAGTTTTGTTTTGGTGATTCTAGTAGTTTCTAAATATTCTTTGATCTTCAATAAAATATTGTGAGTACAAAACCCACTTCCCTTGATTTATGTTTAATTCTTGTTTTTATCTATTTGTTTGATATTAGTTTGATTTTGTGTTTACATAAAGATGATAGATTAATTTTAATTATTTTGACTAGTGGTGTATGTAAAGTTTAGGGTTCTTAGATAATTGACTGATTTTAATTATTTTGTTTAGTTGTGTATGTAAGGTTTAGGGTTTTTATTGATTGAATTTAATTATTTTGATTAGTTGGGTATGTCAAATTTAGGATTTTTATATGGATTTATTTTATTGTTGTAATCACACTCATGGTTATATGAAATTTAAAATTAATTAGGAACCCATAGATAAATTCCTTATACTCCACCATGACTCCATGGATTGTTATTTTATTTGAGTGATGGTGAGAAAGAGTGTTTAAAAAAAAAGTGAGGATTATGAGATTTATTTGAATGCCTTAGGCTCGGCATTGTTATGTTTATTCTCATGTGTGAGATGTTGTGTATATATATATTGTTGCCTCGTTTTCATGAGTAGACGAGTGCCTTGATTTGTGCGCGTACGTATATGCTAACCATCCGGGGAGTATGAGTCAAACTCGGGACGATATCCCTGTGCAAGTTTGGCTTCGGAGCGGTGTTAGGTATACGGGAGGCACATGGGTTATATGTGGGTTATATGTGTAGGCCGGAAGGGGAGGGCCGAAGTGGTGGAGTTAAGGTACAAGAATTTAATTATGAGTTTATTGATTTGTACATTTTGAAATATAGTAATTGATCTCAATAAATTATGAGATTTGAGGAGAGGCATGTACACGTGATTTTGGACAACTTTTGTGTTGTAGCTTTTTATTAAAAAGATTGATTAGAACTTATAATCGGATGACATTGGTTATTGTCGGTTTGATTCCTTTTGGTAATGTAGATGTTATAGGCTGTTTTAACCCACGAAACGAGCTCATTTTTATTGGTTTCGCGTAAACTGAAGTAAAACATTATTCTGCACACTTTTCATGATTTGAATTTTTTTTCGAAAAAAAATCATCTTAGGACAGTTTTTGTTCTTTTTCAGCTTTAGATTTTTCGATTGAATTCTGTCTAGATTTTTATATCAAGATTTTCTCTTAACCTGTTCAGTTTCTGTTAAATTCGTTCACGCTGTCTTTTAGGAAATTTGATTTTGTACAACTTTCGTTCTTTGAGTTTTGATCAATTCGAATTATTTAAATATGAAACGATGTAATTTTATATTTTTTTCAACAAGTTACTTATGATTAAATTATACTAACTTTATTTTTTTTGCAGGATGGTGGGTCTTACTAACTTTTTTATGCAGGGCTGACCCACCATATTTTTTATTTCTATTTTTTCTATTTTATGATCAATTTATATTTCGTTGTGTACGGACAAGAAACTAAATGCTACCGTATCTCGAGAAACTACCCATTCGTCTCGTTGCGGTTGGAACTACTTGTCTTGTCTCGTAATAAGAATTTAATGTACTTTCTGTTTGTGTCTGGTGGACATGTGGGTGTCAATTCTTGTACTTATACCAGTATACCTGTATACTGACCCGTTTTGTCTCTTGGCAACTCGGGTGCGTTCTGTTTGAGCGCAGCTGAGCTTCCTTTGCAGGATTAGTTGGGGCCACGGTGGTGACGTGGATTTACGATAGTGTTGGACCTGTCGTTTGGAGTTCTTTTGTTTTATTGTGCTTAGGATTGATATTAGTCTATGTATTTATTATTCTCTTTATGACTTTAGTATTGGAATAATTTAGAATGGTTTGTAACTGTACTTTATTTAAGTTGTTTTGACTAGTTGTTGGCACTTAATGTTGAGGCATTTGTTAGTAATGAGATTATGGTGGATGGTTTAGTTGGCGTTTTAGTTTTTTTGTTTCACCCCTAGGATTTGGATGATGGAATATTGATTTAGGGTTAGTTTTAATGTAATATTTAATTGTCCGAATTTTGGGGCGTGATAGTTTGGTGTCAGAGCTCTAGGTTACTCTAGACTTGTGAGAGTTTAGGTGATCTTCGGATTGTGGAAACATGGGTTAGCTAGTTTAGTTTGGTGGTTGAGTTTATTCTAAGTAGTTTTGAACGAATTCTTTTTGTATGTTTAACTTGAAGGTGATGGCTGTAAGGTATCTTTATTTATTTATTTAAGAACCCATTAGAGTGCTTTTTGATACTGGTACCTCTTATTCTTTCATATCTAGGCAGTTTGTAGAAAGAGAACACCTTGTAACTACCTCATTGTCTAGACCTATTCGTGTTGAGACCCCTTTAGGAGGTGCAGTTACTCTTTATGAGATGTGTAAAGATTTTGAGATTGGCTTTGTGGGTAGAGTCTTGTATGCAAACCTAATTGTGTTAGGGTTTGAGAGGTTCACAATTATTTTGGGTATGGATTGGCTGTGAAAATACTTTGTAACTCTAGATTGTGCTGGAAGGACTGTAAATATATATATTCTCGGTATGCCACGGCTTACGCACACTTCTAGTGATGGAGAAGAGTCGGTGATGACGAGTTTTCTATGCTCGGTAGAAATTCCTAAGCAGGATATTAGTGAGGTAGATGTGGTGCGTGAGTTTGAAGATGTATTTTAGGAGATACCTGGACCTCCTCCTCGACGGGTAGTAGAATTTCGCATTGACCTAGTGGCAGGAACTTCACCAATTTCTAAGGCAGCACACAGAATGGCGCCTAAAGAGCTTGTGGAGATGAAGAAGCAGCTGGAAGAGATGCTTCAGAAAGGGTTCATTCGTTCAAGTAACTCCCCGTGGGGAGCACCTGCGATCTTTGTCTCCAAGAAAGATGGCACTCTCCGTATGTGTATAGATTACAGAGAGCTAAACAAGGTGACTATCAAGAACAAGTATCTGCTACCTAGAATTGATGACTTGTTTGATCAATTGAAGGGGGCAACCATTTTCTCTCAGTTTGATCTCAGAATGGGTTACCATCAGATGGATGTGTCAGAGGAAAGCATACCGCTAACTACTTTTCGGACTCGATATGGGTTGTACGAATTTCTTGTAATGCCTTTTGGTTTGACCAATGCTCCTGCCTATTTCATGGACTTGAGGAACAGAATTTTTCAATCGTATCTAGATAAGTTTGTGATTATCTTCATAGATGATATCCTGGTGTATTCTAAGAATGAGGAGGAACACAGAGAACACTTGAAAGTTGTATTGCAGACTTTAAGGGAGCAACAATTATACACGAAGTTCAGTAAGTGTCACTTTTGGGAGAAAGAAGTTCGATTTTTGGGTCATGTTGTATCCAATCAGGGGATAGCGGTAGATCTTGATAAAGTTGTTGTGGTCAAAGAATGGAAGCAGCCCACGAACCCTACATCGGTGAGAAGTTTTTTAGGACTAGCCGGTTATTATAGAAGATTTATAGAGAAGTTTTCCACTATTGCAGCACCCATGACCAAGTTGACCCGCAAGAATGTGAAGTTCATATGGACAGATGATTGTGAGAAAGCTTTCCAGGAGTTAAAGCAGCGGTTGACTACAGCACCGGTGTTAACTATACCGGTACAATGGGAAAAGTTAGTAGTGTTTACTGATGCGAGTGGAACTGGGTTGGGATGTGTATTGATGCAGCATCAGAAGGTTGTATCTTATGCTTCTCGACAGCTAAAACCTCATGAGAGACGATACCCTACTCATGAATTAGAGTTGGCAGCAGTTGTTTTTGCGTTGAAAGTGTGGCGACACTACTTGTTTGGGGAGCACTTTGAATTGTACACAGATCACAAGAGCCTTAAATATCTTTTTTCTCAAAAAGAGTTGAACATGAGGCAACAGAGATGGGTTGAATTATCAGTAGTTATGATTTCGAGATCCTTTACCACCCGGGGAAAGGAAATGTGGTCGCTGATGCACTTAGTCGACAACATGAGATTATGGCTTCTTTGATGATTCAAGAATGGAAGTCCTTGGAGTTAATTTCGATGCATGATGTTCAACCAATAGAGTGTGCGGAGAAGGCATACATTGGTAGTTGGACTGTGCAGCCGACGTTACTGGGTAAAGCTCGTCAGTTGCAGAATTTAGATGGGTTTCTCGTTAGCAAGCTCGATGACCTTGTAGTGGATTTGATCGATGATTGTCCTACTGATTGGTCTGTGGACTCAGATGGGGGATTGCGATTCAAGGGCAGGTTGTGTGTACCTAATATTGTTGAATTGAGGAAAGAGATTATGGATGATGCCCATAGGTCCCAATATACCATTCACCCTGGTGGGACTAAGATGTATCATGACCTGAAGAGAATGTTTTGGTGGGAAGGTATAAAGAAAGATGTAGGAGAGTATGTTTCTCAATGTTATGTGTGCCAACAGGTTAAGGCAGAACATCAACGATCGTTTGGACTGTTGCAGCCTCTTGAGATCCCTACTTGGAAATGGGAGTGCATCTCTATGGATTTCGTGGATGGATTGCCGCGGTCTAAGCGAGGCAATGAATCTATTTGGGTGATAGTGGATCGACTCACAAAGTCTGCTCATTTTATTCCTATCAGTGTTCACCGAACTGCAGATAAACTGGCTAGGCTATATATTCGAGAAGTGGTGCGACTTCATGGCGCACCCGTTTCTATAGTTTCGGATCGTGATCCGTTGTTTGTGGCTGAGTTTTGGGAGAGTTTTCAACATGATTTGGGTGCTAGGTTAGACTTGAGCACAACTTATCATCCCCAGACAGATGGGCAAATTGAGCGGGTAAATCAGATCTTGGAGGATATGTTGAGAGCTTGTGTCCTCAATCTTGGTGGTAGTTGGGAAGAACACTTGCCATTGGTGGAGTTTGCTTATTATAATAGCTATCACTCCAGTATCAGGATGGCACCTTTTGAGGCTTTGTATGGGAGGCCATGTCGATCACCTGCTTGTTAGATGGAGGTAGGAGATGCGCCATTGTTAGGGCCAAAGTTGGTGAGGGAGACTACGGCGAAGGTAAATATTATTCGGGAACGTATTAAGATTGCACAGAGTCATCAGAAGAGTTACACTGATAGAAAACGTAAGGGGGTTGAGTTGAATGTTGGAGATTTCATGTTTTTGAAGGTCTCGCCGATGAAGGGTATTATGCGGTTCGGAAAAAAGGGAAAGTTAGCACCTAGATTTGTGGGACCATATGAGATCATTGAGAGGATTGGTAATATGGCTTACAAATTTGCTTTACCACCTGCTTTAGCTATGATTCACAATGTGTTCCATGTATCTTTATTGCGGAAGTGTGTACAAGACCCTTCCCAAGTAGTATCACCAGAAGTGTTGGAGATTAGTGATGATCTAACGTATGTGGTGCGACCGGTTACTATTCTAGATCGGGACGTAAAGCAGTTGCAGCGCAAGAAAGTGAACTTGGTGAAAGTGCAATGGGGCAAAGATGAGAACGATATTACCTGGGAGTTAGAAGAGAAAGTTTGGCAAATGTATCCGAAACTTTTTGTTTAGTACTCTTTTCAATCGAATCTCGGGACGAGATTCTTTTGAGTTGTGTATATTGTAGTGACCCTAATGTTCTTTAGTCATTCTTTATTATTATTATGGTTATTATTATCTTATTTTATTTTTGACTTTATTAATTGTGTAGTCACATGAGATACTTAATGCATTTAATGTTGTAATTATTAATTGGGTGGTTACATGAGATTTAATGTGATATTAAATGGATTTAATGATGTAATTATTAATTGGGTGGTTACATAAGGTTTAATGTGATATCTAAGGCATTTAATGTTGTAATTAATAAATTTTACTGCATATTATAGTTTATTAAGCTGTTATATATTGAGATTTAGGTTTATAGTATAATATTATTAGGTTATACTAGCTCTTAGGTTATTTTATATATAATAACATAGAAGTATTCAACTAGGTTTAGGAGATAACAAGGAAAAGAGAGAGAGACCAAGTTGTGAGAGAGAGAGAGAGAGAGAGAGAGAGAGAGAGAGAGAGAGAGAGAGAGAAATCAAAGAAGACAAAGAAAGGGACGGCAGCAAGGAAAAAAGAGGAGAGGGAAGAAAAGGAAAGATTAGAGTTTTGTTTTGGTGACTCTAGTAGTTTCTAAATATTCTTTGATCTTCAATAAAATATTGTGAGTACAAACCCCACCTCTCTTGATTTATGTTTAATTCTTGTTTTTATCTATTTGTTTGATATTAGTTTGATTTTGTGTTTACATAAAGATGATAGATTAATTTTAATTATTTTGACTAGTGGTGTATGTAAAGTTTAGGGTTCTTAGATAATTGACTGATTTTAATTATTTTGTTTAGTTGGGTATGTCAAATTTAGGATTTTTATATGGATTTATTTTATTGTTGTAATCACACTCATGGTTATATGAAATTTAAAATTAATTAGGAACCCATAGATAAATTCCTTATACTCCACCATGACTCCATGGATTGTTGTTTTATTTGAGTGATGGTGAGAAAGAGTGTATAAAAAGAAAGTGAGGATTATGAGATATATTTGAATGCCTTAGGCTCGGCATTGTTATGTTTATTCTCATGTGTGAGATGTTGTGTATATATATATTGTTGCCTCGTTCTCATGAGTAGACAAGTACTTTGATTTGTGCGCGTACGTATATGCTAACCATCCGGGGAGTGTGAGTCAAACTCGGGATGATATCCCCGTGCAAGTTTGGCTTCGGAGCGGTGTTAGGTATACGAGAGGCACATGGGATATATGTGTAGGCCGAAAGGGGAGGGCCGAAGTGGTGGCGTTAAGATACAAAAATTTAATTATGAGTTTATTGATTTGTACATTTTGAAATATAGTAATCGACCTCAATAAATTATGAGATTTGAGGAGAGGCATGTATACGTGATTTTGGATAACTTTTGTGTTGTAACTTTTTATTAAAAAGATTGATTAGAACTTATAATCGGATGACATTGGTTATTGTCGGTTTGATTCCTTTTGGTAATGTAGATGTTATAGGCTGTTTTAACCCACGAAACGAGCTCATTTTTATTGGTTTCGCGTAAACTGAAGTAAAACATTATTCTGCACACTTTTCATGATTTGAATTTTTTTCGGAAAAAAATCATCTTAGGGCAGTTTTTGTTCTTTTTCAACTTCAGATTTTTCGATTGAATTCTGTCTAAATTTTTATATCAAGATTTTCTCTTAACCTGTTCAGTTTCTGTTAAATTCGTTCACGTTGTCTTTTAGGAAATTTGATTATGTATAACTCTCGTACTTTGAGTTTTGATCAATTCGAATTATTTAAGTATGAAACGATGTAATTTTATATTTTTTTCAACAAGTTACTTATGATTAAATTATACTAACTTTATTTTTTTTGCAGGATGGTGGGTCTTACTAACTTTTTTATGCAGGGCTGACCCACCATATTTTTTATTTCTATTTTGTCTATTTTATGATCAATTTATATTTCGTTGTGTACGGATAAGAAACTAAACGCCATCATATCTCGAGAAACTACCCATTCGTCTCGGTGCGGTTGGAACTACTTGTCTTGTCTCATAATAAGAATTTAATGTACTTTTTGTTTGTGTCTGGTGTACACGTGGGCGTCAATTCTTGTACTCATACCAGTATACCTGTATACTGACCCGTTTTGTCTCTTGGCAACTCGGGTGCGTTCTGTTTGAGCGCAGCTGAGCTTCCTCTGCAAGATTAGTTGGGGCTACGGTGGTGACGTGGATTTACGATAGTGTTGGACCTGTCGTTTGGACTTCTTTTGTTTTGTTGTGCTTAGGATTGATATTAGTCTATGTATTTATTATTCTCTTTATGACTTTAGTATTGGAATAATTTAGAATGGTTTGTAACCGTACTTTATTTAAGTTGTTTTGACTTGTTGTTGGCACTTAATGTTGAGGTATTTGTTAGTAATGAGATTATGGTGGATGGTTTAGTTGACGTTTTAGTTTTTTTGTTTCACCCCTAGGATTTGGATGATGGAATATTGATTTAGGGTTACTTTTAATATAATATTTAATTGTCCGAATTTTGGGGCATGACAATTTTCCTCTTACTAATTATTATTCCTTTATTTATGAATTCTTCTAATACTATATATAAATGATCTATGTGACTATTTTTATCTGGGTTGAATACTAATATGTCATCTATGTATACCAGTATAAAACTATATTTATTAAATATACTATCCATCTTACGCTGAAATATGGAAGGTGAATTTTTTAGTCCAAAAGGCATGACTAGCCACTCATAATGTCCTTGTAGGCAATAAAAGGCTGTCCATGGTATGCTTTCTTTTTCCATTTTTATCTGCCAAAATCCTGACTTGCAGTCAAATTTGCTAAATGTTTTTGCTGTCTGTATTCTATTTATGAGCTGATCTTTATCTGGTATATTATATTTATCATCTTCTGTATTGTCATTTAATCTTTTATAATTTATAACCATTCTACCTTTTCCTCTTTTCATTTCTGTATGATTTCTAACCATAAATGCGGTACTCGTATGCGGACTATTACTAGGTCTAATTACTCCTAAATTTAATAACTCCTTAATTTGTGTTCTAAATTCTTCTATATCTGTTGGCGTATGATCTATTTGTACTGATGTAATCCTATAATCTTTATTTTTTATATCTAAACTGGCTAAAACTTTATTTTATTCCCAGTATTTCATGGGCTGTTCACCTAAAATTTTTGTTGTTTCAGCTAATCTTATTATTTCATCTAAATCATTTTTTGTTCTTCTGTACACTGGTTTTTTCTTTAATTTTCCTATTTTTGCGAATATCAATTCTAGGCTGAAAATTTGTTGAAAATCTTCTAGGTTCCAATAGTCGCTATTTTCTTCAAAATCAAAATCTTCAGAATCTTCTAATTCATAATTTTCCACGTCTAAATTTTCTAAAGAAGTATTTGCTATCTCATCAGGTATATACTTTTGGGCTAGCTCAGGAAAAATATTTCTACTAGGAAATAAAAAAACTAGCAGGAACTGAATTTACTCCCATGGTACCACCACGCTTCGTACGTAACTCTGATGAATGGGCAATGGTGCTAAGGGCATAAGCTGTGGGTGTATGTACAGTTCGTTTGAAGAAGCTAATGTTGTTTTGGCTAATAAACATGCCGCCCTGTAAACTAAGGATGAAGTTAAGTCCTAATATGAAAGGATGATTTTGTCGAGTATTTCCATACCAAACTTGAGGTAAAAGGAACCATTCGATATGTTGAGTTCAAGAACCTAGGTGATGAAAACTAATCTGTGCTCCATTAATGCAATGTGTATATGTCTGTTTAGTGCCATCGCCTATACTGACTAAAGCTGGGGTTGTTAAAGCTGTGCTCCATCCCGATGGAGCTATGTATTGTTCAATATGTGACTTACTGGCTCATGTATCTATCATGGCATCTATACTAAGGGTTTTTTCTGCAAATTTAATTACACAAGATAGCTCGACTAAATTTGGCTTGGGTATGACAGGGTAATTGAATGGTAAGTATGCATTATCTGACTGTGTTTGGGAATACTGACTAAAGAGTTGGGAATCAACTAGGTTGACTAATTCTAAAGAGTTCATATGTTCTTCGACAAGTTTATCTTTTAAAGGGTACTTAATATGAAACTGTTCTAGCTGCTGTTTAAGCTGTCTATTTTCTACTTTTAAACATTCTATGTCAAAATTAGCTTTAGTTTTTACCTCTCGTTTTTGTAACTTAAGTTCTCTTACTTGTATTTCTAATTCTCTAATTGTTAGATGTAATTCTCTGCTTTCTATATTTTGATCTTCTAGAATTTCGTTGTTATTTTCTAATGTTATCTTATGTGTCATGGTTAATTTTTCTAGACAGACTATGCAATAGGTTATACTGCATAATAAACACCGTGCTCTTTTATTTTTAGCGGGAAACCAATTACAATAACTGCATCTAGTGGTATCAAATCCTAGTCCTATTTGAAAATTATGCTGACATTTAGTGTCACGACCCCATTCCGCCCCTAGTAGAATGTGCCGTGATGGCCAGTAATCCAAGATTACCGAAGGCCAACTTTCAAAATTCACACACACTCAGAGTATTACATATGGGGCTAACAAGTGCGGAAGCAATAATTTACAATACAAGTGGTCCATAAGAGCAGTGCGTAGATCAAATGAAATGGCATACATCTTTACATAGCTTTACAACTTGAATATAAGCATAATAAAATACATATTACATCTTGACTAAAAGGCTTCTAGAGCCGACATGTTCAAAATACATAAGCTTCAAGATTGCCGACATCCTCACTGCCGACATAACATGCATAAAAAACACACATCTCGGCGTAGCTGACTTCTTGCTCGTTACCTACATATATACATAGGGAGGGTGAGCTTGGATACTCAGTGCATGGTATAAGTAATAAAGGGGTTAAATGAATGATTCCCGAGGTCCTTGTCAAAACAATACATATATCATAGCCTGTTCAAAACATGGGATGAATCAAGTTCATCAATCAAATCTTGGCCTTTCAAATCTTCTTGGGATGTTTAATAACATCTACATAATACATGGGGTGATGACATTCCTGACAAAACAAACCCACCCGTTCATAGACCGTCGGTGGCAAAACAAGACAAAACAAGGGAATAATCGACCCGGAATCGATTAGACAAATCCACCCGTATCCCAGACCATCGGTGGGGCCATTCGTATCCCAGACCGTCGACGGCAGAGATCTCTCAAGCAATGGTGCAATTGCATTATAGTCCCCTGGCATTAAGGACTTTCCAAGAATGTCATCAAAACAAGATAATACTTGATATACAAAATAGGGATAATCATTCATGCTTGACCAAATACTTTTCAAAACAAGGCAAAGCAAAGCTTATCAAAACATGATAACATAGCTTTATTAGAAATACCACTCACCTAGCTCTTGGGACGTCGGGATCAAGGCAAAGGTCCAAGTCCTACAAACACATGGCAAAGTCTACTGAATGTACTTCTCAAAACAAGTCTTACATGCATGCAAATGATCTCGGGAAAACATGCTGGAAGTCCAAAACACTGCTTTACATGTCAGGAAGACATGCTGGGTACCAGCCAGGTCTTTGCCGAGGTCCCACACCTCATGGCCGAGGTCTGGCTACCTAGGCTTCGGCATGCGGCTGCATGCCGAGGTGCGCACAAGACAAACTAAAGGTGTAAGTGATCATGCAAGGTAGGCCAAGGTGAGATACGATGCTTGGCCTAAGTGTGAGGTCTAGGTAAGAGTGATCTCGGCGACTACACCTCGGGAAATGAGGTCTGGAGATCTGGGTTTCCACCCGTGAAGAACAGGAAGAACATGAACATGAAGATCATGAAGAACATGAATGCTAAAATCATAACTTCTTTATTTACAAAATCTGGGATTTCATGCTATGAGTTCGAAAACATGGACCTGGGTACCCATGCTTGAAGATCATGTGAAAACAAACACAAAAACATGGATCTAGGCATGAGCTTTCGGATCAAAACATGACTTTTCTTGAAGAACACATGAATGCTATTTTCTCTTTCTAAAACCGAACTTCAAAGCAATGCATAGCTTACAAATCATATTCAATCATGCAATGCAATAACATGAACATAAAGAACAACATGAGCAGATCAAGAATCTAACCTTAAAACACGGATCTAATGGTTCGATCTCTAGGGATCAAGCTTGGAAATCTACCTCCTCTCAAGAACTCCTCTTCCTCACCTAGAGCTTCTCTCTCCTTTTCAAAACAAAGATATAGAAATGATAGGTTTCTTCCTCTGCCGGCTGACTTAACACTCAGCTCGGACACGTGGCAACGGCTGGTTGGTTCTCCTAAAAAAGGTGATAGATTGACAAGACAAGACTATGACAAGGTGTATCTAACAAGCTACTCGGTAAGGCACTCCGGCAAGTGATGACATCGGCTAAGGACAAAGCTTCGGCAACTCAGGTGACAATGACCTCGGCTAGGAAGGACAACACTTGACTAAGCTGTGCCACACCTTGGCCTAGATGTGCCACACCTCGGTCTAGGTCATACCACTCCAGGACAAGATCACTTAGGTGCAAAGGTAATATCTCGGCCTAGATAATACATCTCGGCCTTGGTGATGAACACATCGACCTAGATAATGACATCTCGGCCAATATGTCAGGGCGAAGGTGGAGGTCGAACAAAGTGGTTCCAAGATAAATTCTAGACTGAAGTTGACCTCAGCTTGGAATGATCTAGGCTTAACATAACTTAGGCTCGAGACACCAAGGAAGGAACAAAGCATGTACACAACACTTAGGCAAATCACATAAACACAAAACAAGGCATGGACCTTACTTAGGCAAAACAAGTCATAAACATGCAAATGCAAGCTTAACGAGTCATAATCATACAAATGCTCATGAACATGACTAAGACATAAATGTGGGTTGTTACATTTAGTATCTGCATTACATTCCATCATAAAGGAAGTGTCATGAGAAGAGGGCATTCCGATTTCTTGGTTAAGCTGTCCTAAAAGATTATCTACATCTGTATCACTTTCTGAATCACTATCTGAACTTATGGCTTCTATTTGATATTCATAGTCACTGACTATGCTATACACTTCTGAATCTTCACTATTTATGCTAACTATATCTTCTTCTAAGTCTTCTATTATATGTAGTCTTTCGATCTGTTTATTAGTATTAGGCCTTTGTCTTTTTGGGCAGGCTTTTGCAAAATGATTGGGTTCTCCACATATAAAACAATTACATTTTTTACTGTTGGGTTTTCTAACATATCTTTGTTTTCTTTTATCTTTTTCTTTTTTGGGTAATTGCCTATAATTTATCCTATTAAAAGTTCTACTCTTCCTAATGAATTTCTGTTTTTTCCATGGTTTTCTATATTTTTTCTTCCAATATTTTTCTTTTCTATATTTTTCATATTTTTTATATTTTTTCCTATTATATTTATCTTCATATTGCTGAGGAGTATATATTACACTACTACAAAAACTATAATTTTGTTTTTTCAAATATTTTTGTATTTTAACTTCTACACATTTTTCCCTGAGCTTGTGAAATGTATAAACTATTCTAGGTCCTATTCCTGAGGTTCCTCTTATTTTTACTTCTCCTGAGGCTATTTTTGCTGGTAAAATTGCATAATAATTGACCATTTATTTTCTATCTCTCTTCCTAGCTCTCCGGGTAGTTTTCTAAAATATTTATTTCCTATTTCTTCATCAAAACTTTTTCCAGTTCTAGCTGCCATGGCTAAGTATTCTTTACTAAAGGGTACAATATATTTCCAACTTCCTAATATTATCTGATCTAACTCAGTTAATGCTATTCTTTGAGTATAATCATTTTTTCTAGAAGGGTCATATCCTATAAGTATTTCTTTTATAAAACTAGTAAAATTTCATGGGTTATCTCCTAGTCCTTTAAGCTGTCTAATTGTCTCCTCATATTTTCCTTTAAACGTTAAATATATATTAAAAGCTGAATCTCCTAAAAGTGTTTCCATATATTCCCAAATATCAGTTGATTCAAAGGGATTACTCATCCATGCTTTTACCGCATATTTTTCCTATTTTTCTATTACTTTTTGCCATATCTGAGGATCGAATTTGGCTAAATCTAAAAGGGTTCCTTGGTTATTGACTGTGTAATGCCCTCAAAATAAATCCATTATATGTATATCATCAACATGCATGACTTAAAGAAAACAATTTATTTATTCATTCATCAGAGTATTACTAAATAAAAACATTACATGTAACATCAAATTAAATGCCCTATGGGCTTACATCTCTCCAAGCCAACACTTGGATACAAAAATATCGAGTTCTAACTCAATTACAAATAAAGCCCTAGGCTTGATTATTTATCAAATAAAAACAAACAACTAAAGATAGTCTTCAAAATCCAAATCCTTCCAAGCTAAGTCCTGGGAGGTAGCTTATCACCTGGACCTGAAAATGATGTTCCCATAAAGGGTGAGCCACAGCCCAGTAGAAATATGCTAAACCAAATATAAGCATTGAATAAAGCAATAACATTCAATAGATGGTTAACCAAGATAATCGATTACATCATTATACAGTTTCATGACACTAATGCCTAAGACATGTTTTACTTTCCAACTTTATCAATATGGCTCAGAACCTGGCCAATCTTTCAACAGTGAACCATACATAATATATTCACATTCATCCAGTGTCAACGAACAGATGAGACTCAGGCTCAAATCAAAACACTTCATACTTCCAGTTTGATACACATTTTAGTGCTGTATCAATAAAACACTTCAATATAAATAAGCACAAATAAAAGTGATGCTAATGGAGTCCATCCCCTATCTCCTCCCAAACAAAATCCGGTTTAGAGGTCCATCCCCTATCTTCCCCTAAACCGTGGAGTACATCCCCTATCTCCTCCCACACAAAACAATGTATGCAAACACATAACATATACAACACACAATCAATACACATAATGCCTGTATTAATTCTGCAGTCAAAATTGATGACTTAATCAATGATTAGTTTCAGTTATCCCTAATCCACATGCAGTGTCTACAACAAGCATGACTATCCTCCACCGATAGCCCAAAACAGTTATTTCTAGACTTGGAAATAAATATACCAACAATTCAATAGACGAGTGATTTAAATTAACCAACTACGCCATTTAATCAATGAATTCCCCAATTTCATGAATTTAACCATATTTTCCCAATTCCAAGAATTAATTATACAAATTAATTTATTATTACAACTAGGGTTTTTCCCAAAATTACCAAGCATTCCCAACATATCAAAATACCAAAACTTAAAACAAAACTTATAGAATGGAGTAGGAAATCCCTACCTCGAAGAAAACAACCCAAATGGTGAAGACAGAGATGAGTGCCCAAATACCAATGTGCTCCAAATCGCCAAATGTTCAGATTAAATGAAAGTCCTTGACTCCCTCTATCTTTTTAATAAAGCAACTAGGGTAGAAACACACTCTAAATAGATCAAACCTAAGAAAGAAGGTGAGTAGGGAGAGAGAGAAGTCGGACCTAGGGTTTGGAATCAAAAAGAAGATGAAAAAGACTGATCAAAACCCGCTGCTGCGTATATAAACTGGACAGGCTCGCTCGAGCGAAGACCTGGTCGCTCGAGCGACTAGACACAGGAAAGCTACGCTCGAGCCAAGGAAGCCTTGCTCGAGCCAACAACCAAAAGCTCGCTCGAGCGAAAGAAAACTCGATCGAGCGAAGAACTCAAACCCTCAGGTCTGTAACCAGACACACGCTCGAGCGAAGGAACTGTCGCTCTAGCGAAGAACGAACTAACTCGCTCGACTGAAGAAAAGCTCGCTCGATCCAAGAATGCAAAGCTACAGGTCCAAACCAGACGCAAACTCTCGCTCGAGCTACCAAACCCCGGCTCGAGCGAAGAACCAAAAACAACAGCTCGCTCGAGCGACAAACTCCTCGCTCGAGTGAAGATTCAAAATTCTAGACAGCAACACTTGGTTTCTAAACCCAACCAACCTGAAACAAACCTGCCCAACACATCCTATAATTCCAAATGAGAAAATAAGGGACAACAACAACAATTATACAATGATAGAATCTACGGAACCTAAGTCCGGACACAACAATCAAATGGGAAAAGACCGGGGTCGCTATAGACTGGCTGTAATTGTATACTCATATCTGGTTGTCTACGTTTTCCATGAAATCTATAACTTTTATTTGGGTCTACCTTACTATGCCCTGAACTAGCTAATGGTCTTCTTCCTCCTACTGCATAATGCATTGGTTCTACGGGATCTTCAATTATTGGTTGTGAGTTACTAGTTCCTGTGCTTTCTGTGTTCATATAAAAAATATCTTCTAAATTAGATTGTTTTGGTATTCTAAATATCTTGCTAGGATGTATTTTATCTTCTATGATGTCGTCCACATATTCTGTATGAAATTCTTGATCTAAGAATGACACTGCTTCATCATGAGTTTCTCCTCTAGCTAAATATTCATAGTATCTAGTAGCTAGTATTTTATTCATATTCCTTAGGGTGAAATTTTCTAAATCTAACTTATCAATATTATAAATCTTATTTGGTGATATGGTTTTTTCCTCTGTCATTACATAAAGTTGATTTATGTCACTATGATTATCTTGATTTTCTTCACTATCTATACTGCTAAATTCATCATCTTCATATTTTTCTGGTGCTACATACATATATTGAGTAAATCTTACTGCATAGCTTCCATCTGCTTTTTGATACAATAAATTATCTTGAGGGGCTAACTTTTTTTGTCCTAGAAAATCTCCTAAATTCCAATCTAGTGTTGCATTTTCTTCAGAACTAAATTTTTTAGCTGGTAGTGCCTTTATTCCTTTGCGCCTAATAGCTTAACTATCTGATCATTTGTAAGTCTATAATGAGTATTACTTTCTAAGACTACTATGCCTAAAATTTCGGTGCAGACTAATAAATTCTTTTCTCCCCTTTCCATTTTGTATCCTTTACTTTTTATTCCTATTTTTATCTTTTCATGAAAGGTCAAGGTTGGTAATAGGAAATCTGGTGTAAAATAGACTATTCCTCCTTTTGAATTTATATCTAATTCATAGCTGCCTAAAATACTTTGTTCTACATCATTAAACCTATCATCATAAAGACATATAAAAACTTTAGTTCCTAAATTTTCTCTAGTTAAAGCCTTAACTCCTGCCACAATTAATCCTAAGTGAGTCATTTTGAGGTGTTCATTCACTGCATATTTATAGCTTTCTATATCTATTAAGTTTAGCTCTATTTTTTCATCTTCATGGGTTACACTAATCATTTGTTCACCGTAGTGTTTAAATAGATATTGTTTTTTATGAACCTTACCTAGCTTATATACATATTTAGCTGGAATTAATTCTAGTTTTTCTTTCTTAAATTTTTCTATTTGTTGTTCTGCATCTATAAATTCTTCCATTTTAATATCATCATATTCATTATGCTTTTTACTGCTACTTCCTTTTACTAACTGTTCAAACATTTTTATTTTCTGTAAGTTCTACAGGCAAGTTTCTTTGGTAATTTAAGCTTTTTAAAATATCTAGCTATATCTTCTTGGTTCATCTGGGATTGAGGTTTGTTTGTTTGTCCTTCTACTCCTTTTCCTTTTTGAAGTATTATTCTTTCTAAAGAGGCTAAACGATTTTCTACACTGTGTAATTGTTTCGATAGTTCTTCAAAATTTTCACACAATATGATTAGAAATAATATTTCTATATTATTTTGTCTTACTGATATTTTATCTGACTGATTTATTCCTTGATAGCTACTGATTCCTTCTGGGTTATTATGAAAGTCTTCTGCTTGTTTTAAAATAATCTGGTAGTCCCTACTAGCCTTTTTTTTTTTTTTTTTTTTTTTTTTTTTTTTTTTATCACTACTCATAAACTAAGATCTTATTAGTTGTTCTAAAATTTCTAATTTCTGTTTTAAATTATCTTGAATTTGGTTGATTTGTTCTATTTGTTTAGCTATTTGATTTATCTGGCTATGAATTTTTTCAATTAGTTGTTTTAATTCTAACTCTATTTGTTTTGAGCTGCTAGTATTTATAGTTGAAATTAGAGTGTTTCTATTTCTAGCTTAGTGGGAAATTTTTCTAAATTTAAATCTGTTCATTTTTGTAAAATTGAACTACATTGGTCTTGGATATAAACTAATTTTTTTATCTTGATCTTTAATTATACTGCGAGTATTACGAAGATGGTCTATGGATAAAGTAAAGAGATTACTAATTTTATCTACGTCCTTTTTAATATTTTTTGTAAAATTAATCTGATAATCTATGATACTATTTAGCTGAGAATTATGTTCACTATGGAGCTGATGTGTAAAAGTATCTTTAAAATTACAACGAAATTTATTTTTATTTATGTTAAAACGATGGTTATAGTTGCTGAGTTCTAAATCTAAATATTCTACTTTTTTCATACACAAAATTGAATCCTACTTTAAAATTATTAAAAGCTACTATAATATGAAATTTATAACTAAATTGTCCAAAAATAAAAACTACTCTATTTCCATAAGCAAAATGCATAAACTAGCTTAAACTGTCCTAAAACCGAACACTACTCTGATACCAATTTTTAGGGTGGAGTTAATGGTCTACCACTATTTTGAAATTGGGCTGAGAATTATCTAATTAATTCTACAGTTATGCTAATAAGTCTTCAAGCTATTGTATTGCAAAGCTTCTTATTTTACCATTATCTATCTATTTATCTGAGAAATTTTCAAATTATAATTTTCTAGAGATCTACCAGAAGCTAATGATAATAGAAATTGATACCTTAATTTTTGATCTTCTAATTCTTGTATAAGTTCAGTACTGGTTCTGATTTTAATTCTAAGTTCTTCTTCTAAAGGCATACAATTTTGATCTTTTAAATTCTTTTATGAACAATATTTCCTTAATATTTCTACTCGGGTTGCTCTCCTTATGTTCTAAAATTCTTTTCTTTGGCAAAACTATTTTTAGGCAATGTTTGTTTTCATTACATGTACTCCCACCTCGAAGCTAAGCTTCGTTCAACATAGTATATTTTTATTTTTTATTTTTTACTTTTCCTTTTCTGCCTACAATTTGCCCTCAAACGCCTAACCACGGCTCACACGGGCTCTTCAGCTAAGGTCACTCAGTAATAAAATAGAAAACAGCAGATACTACGAAGGTGCAAAGCATGTAATATTAATGAGCAAACAAGCATTCCATAAACTTAGTTTTTTCCACAAAGAAAATAAAATTTTAGAATAGAAGAGTTACCCTTTTGAAATATTTAAGGAAAAAGAGAGACTACTCACACTTCATATTAATAAGTAGTATACTTACAAAGATTATATTACAGACTCTGAAATTTTGAAAGGCTTGGAACACTTAGAATTTTTTGAGAGAAGTTGGAAATTTATGCAAAGTGGAGTAAGGGAAATTTTTCATTCTGCTTCTTCCGTTGGCATGAATGCCAATTTATACAATACATAAGGTAAATAAAAAAAAACCCAAAATCTAGACTCCATATCTTATGTCCAAACTTTTCCTAAAAGTCTAAGGTCTATTCAAGCCTAGACATAGGCCTTTTCAAAATCTATAATAAAGCGAAGACTTATGCATACAACTATATGCCTATTTTGACAAACTTTCTACGCAGATAAAAACAAGTAGAGGGTTTGGATAATGATGTCGGGTACTGCTTTAGGCCCCATCGCACATCATTCAATCCTTCTTTTTTGATAAGATTTTGACACTATAATTTATTACAGAACACGCGTAAGGATTCTCATAGCTTTTCTTTAATGAAGTAGGGTAGGGGTCATCTGCTTTATTAAAGTAGTGAGTGAAGAAGAAGCCTTATCACTGTCAGACACAAATATATACAATAGCTATTTGTCGTTTCTTGGCGTGCTTTTCTCTGACCGCTGAAGAGAGGTTTTATCTTCTATAGATTTTGTCTTTTTCTTCTGAGATGCCAATAATTGATGTAGACACACGGAGGGAGTCTTCAAGGCGGATTTACAAAATTTTAAAGAGTCAAAAGAAAATCTCTGAGGCAAAGATACTTACCAAATATTACAAGAGTCTAATTATGGTAGAGCGAACTTAACAGTGAATGACTTTAAATAAGGAAATTTGCTTCTACCAACAAGTACATGTGGTGTTCTGGAATTTTATTGATTAAAATAATGAAATTTATTATTTTTATATCTCTTTATTAAAGATAACATAATAAGTGTTATGAGATACGTATAGAGAGATATTTCAAAATCACTAAATAACTTATCAAATAGATGCTTGTCACTAATTTTTAATATTGTCATTTTAGAAAAGTAGAAACTCAAAAATAAAATAAGTAGTACTCTTGGGATGAATTATATCCTTTTGGGATGAATTTTTTTTATTTTTGAATTTTTTTTTCTAAAAAACTAAGTCATTTTAATACTAAATTATTTTGTTTCTAAAAATGTATTTATTAATGATATTTTTAAAATTATTACGGAGTCTTTTTTTGGACTTTTCCAAATGACTTTTTACCTAGGACTCTAATGATGGCAGCAATTGATCCCCCTTGTGTTACAGTTGAAAAACACAATTTTTTTATTTTATATTTTTAAGACAAAATACACAAAGTCAAAAAAATTGGTAAATAAAATTCATTTTTATCATATTGTGATTTAGCCCAGAATACTGTACCCTTTTATCTTTTAAAAATAGTCAAATACTTTGCAGGTGATTTTCATCACTTTTCATTTTGTCTCCTTGTTGTCAAAAATTATGTCTAAATTAACAGAATTTGATTCCCACCGGCCTAGAACAAGAGTGAACATTAAAAAAAATAAATGTAATAGTTAAAAGACAAAGTTGCCCCTTGTCTTAATCTTTGCTCTCTCCTTGCTCCGTCCCTCTCTGCTCTCCTTTTCCTCTCCTCTAGCCCAAGGATCCCCTGTTTCCAAAAATTCCTGTCCCTATATCCCAAATCACTCATAACCGTTTGATATGTCTTGGGATTCTCAAATCTTGGGATTCTCAAATGATCCAATGGTTGTGAGTGATTTCGGACAGGGGGGATAGAAATTTTTGGAGATGAACAGTGGGTTTTGCTAGAAGAAGGTTCTGATTGAGTGGCAATGGGGGGACTTTGACTTGGAATTTGATTAGGCATTTGAGTTATTGCAACGTGTGGCTATTTTATAATATGCTTGAAATTCTCACGTTGGCTTTGATTTTATATCAATATATGTATGTGTATATAAATCAATGTATAAGAGATTTTGTGATTTAATGGTTTCCTAGTTGTACGAGTTGGTTTTTGCTTGAGAGATTTGACAAAGAATTTGGAAAGGGAAAAAGAAAAAATAGGTGAAATATAAATAAAATATATTTATATTTCACTTAATTTCATATACATTTTTCATTTTCCTTTTCCTTTTCCTTTTTAAATTCCCTTCCAAATCTCTCAATCAAACACAGCGTAAAAATTTGGTGATTTAGTGAGTTGACTCACTGAATTAATGGATTTAAAACTAAATTTGATTTTAAAAACTTAATTTTTAATAAAAGGGTAAAATGATAAATTCATAACTTTGTTAACATCGTTTAGTGTTGCATATTAACCCAAAATTATAAGGGAGGTTTGTGGTTATTTTCAAAACACAGGGGGCAAAGTGCTACTAAGCCATACGACAAGGGAATAAAATGAATGTAAAAAAAATATATTTCAATTGTTCTATTACAAAATATTTATAGATTAATAAGAAGTTTATGAGTTTAATTATCAAAATTTGTAAGATTTACCACTGAATAGGAATTTTTTTCTAAAGGACATACTGGTCTATGATCCAAGTTCAATTTGTATGATCCAATCCTTGTTCCATGCCACCAAAAGAACATACAAGTAGACAATTTCTCCATTTGTGTGATCCAATCCTTGTTCTCTTGGTAGCATGGAACTAGAGTCCCAAAAAAAAAAAAAGAAAAGTCACTATTTGGACCATATGGCTGGCTAGGAATCATCTGGTGTTTCAAGACATCCAACCTAATTGGAGCTCCATTCATTACAACAAAGCTAACTATTTATGATTAAAAGCATGTCGTAATTAGTACATTCTACGACATTTTTTTTTTGCAAGCCGTTATTGTTTTGTCAATAACGGCATACATACCATGTAAGTTATCAATTCATATATTTATGGCATGCAAAAGTATGCCGTAAAAAATGTATGTTTTTACGACTTACAAAAATATGTCGTAAAATATTTACACTTAAGATGACATACATTTCATGTTGTAAAATATTATAACTTTACACGACATGCCAATGAATGTTGTGAAAACTTCTACAAAAAAAATAAAATAAAATTCAATCTGATTTTTTTATGACATGCAAAAGTATGCCGTAAAAAATGTATATTTTCACGGCATACAAAAATTTGTTATAAAATATTTGTACTTAAGACAGCATACATTTCATGTCGTAAAATATTAAATTTTATATATTTTTGAATTTAGTGCTTTTTTTAGAAAATTAAAAAATATTTTCCTTCTAAATATATGTAAATTATTTGAATTTAAAAAGTTACAAAAAAAATTATTTAAAAACTTACGCCACACTCCCTCTCATTCTAGATCCATACCTGTTTTTGTCCCAAACCATCTCATTCTCTAGAGAAATTATATTTTAATTATAAATAATAAAAAAAATTCTAGATGTTCTTAAATATTTATAAATTTCTAGTAGATCAAAATTAACTATTTACAGCTTTATGTTTACAGCATACATCAAATGTTTGTCATAGTTAGTGTGTTCTACGACATTTTTTTTACAAGCCATTAATACTTTATCAATAACGGCATACATGCCATGTAAGTGGTTGATTCATATATTTATGACATGAAAAAATATGCCGTAAAAAAAATATACTTTTACGACTTGCCAGAATTGTTATTTTTTTATGGCAAAAATAGTAGTTAACATGCCTAAATATTCAATTCATATTCTCCAAGACATGATTTAACAATTCAAACATTATTTATTTTTTGAAATTATAAATCACTAGAAATGAAATAAAATTAACGAAAAAAATATTACAAAATCAACAAACAAAACAAACAAGGCAATGAGAGACGTATTATATAGCCACCCTATTTAGGCACAGTGAGAGGTAGTTAGGCCTCCTCCACACACAACAAACAAAACAAATCAACTATTTAGATAGTGCTCCATCTTCGTCTCCATCAATTATTTAGACAGTACTCCATCTCCGCTTCCGTCTCCTTCTCTGTCTCTATCTCCGTCACCGATTCGGTCTCTCTCGCTCTAGATTCAGGTTCGTTCTTTCTCTCTCCAATCCTTGCTCTCTCTATCTCTGTTCGCATTTTTCTCTCTATGTCTTCCTCTTTTTTTCCTGATCTCTCTCCCCCATTGAAGACATTTGCAAAGTCTCAACCTTTATATTCTCAAGGTAATTTCTATATTTGTTCTCTCTTCTTCATCGGTTGAAATTTTGGAAATCGAAACCCTAGTTTCGAGTTTTTCTATGACTAGAGTTTTTCTATATCTGTTATTTGCTTACTTTGATCGATTTCATATATACGGTTAATTTTATTGAGATAATTTTGACTGATTCAGTCATGAGTTATCTCTGTATAACTATTAGTTAAGATTCATGATTTGCAATAGTATTCTTAAGATCTGATTAGGGTCTCCAATTCAACTTAACTTGTAGGCACGATGTTGCACTGCTTGTAGTGTAATAGTTTATTCCCCTGTTTTCTAATTAGCATATTCCTTATCAGTTGGCTGAATGGGGAACTGAAGTTAATCCTTCTAGTTTATTTTGACATTTTTGTATAGGATATTAAAAACAATATTATGGATTTACTTCAGATATTTTTTCATGTTTCTAAGTTGCTTACATAGATTTTCACTAGTTATTTTTTTTTCATTGATTTTGATTATCTTAGATTCTGAAACCATGAAATTGACTTGATGATTTTATTTTTTTACAAGGCAAAAATGCATATGTTAGTAGAAATGTGTAATGATACATCTTGGACAAGATGATTCAAGTAGCCTTTGAGTACAGTATAAAACCAACAAATGGCTTTGAATATAGTCAAGCCTTTCAATTATTTAATGAACTTGTTCTTTTGATTTTGTTCCAATGAACTTATTTCTGCTAATAATTTTTTTTTTTCAAATATGCCAATTCGATATAACCGATTCTAAATATTTTTATGTCTTCTCCATTTATATTAACATTTTAGTTTCTCATTGAACAGGTATCAGGACCAGTTGTTGTTGTTGATGGAATGGCAGGGGCTGCTATGTATGAATTGGTACGTGTCAGACACGACAAACTTAGTAGGGAAATTATTCGTCTGGAAGGAGATTTTGCAACAATCTAAGGTAATCATTTTAGATATGTCCTCAAAATATTGATTATAGAAAATGCAGGGTGGTAATTCATTCTACTACCCCTCTTTATATATATATATATATATATATATTTTACTTGTGAATGTGTACAAGTTGCATCCCCTTGATGCTTATTAATGATAGCTTATAGATATGTATATAAATTCTACAAATATTGTTAAGAGCTTTTTAACCTAGGCCTTAATTGAGCCCTGTAGGTCTTTAATGCACATCATCATCTTTCTTGATTTAATGTGTCTCCTTTTTTACTGTTGCTCACCCTTTGCACCAAGTTTCTTGTAGCTATAGTTATCATCTTGTATACGGTGGAACTAAAACAACTTAATATTCTATATATCATCTCAGTGTATGATGAAATAGCTGGGTTGACGGTCAATGATCCTGTTTTATGAACACAAGGTAATGTTTATAGCGATCCCGGTTGTCCCTCTACTGTTTTGTTGTATTCCGGACTCGGCTCCATGAAGTTGGTGGTTGTGTACCTTGTTGTTATCCTTTGATTCCACCAGTGTGAGTTTTAGGATGTTTTGGGCAGGTGGATTGCAGGTTGGTTGAACCTTAGTCTCAAATCTAGTTGTCCAGGTTTTTGGTGTTACGCTCGAGCGGGACATTCTGCGCTCGAGCGGAGTTTGGTTTTCGGTTGTCCGCTCGAGCGGGGTTTACACACTTCCAGTATTTCATGACTCTGCAAAACTTCTGCAGGTGTGTTTTCTACGCTCGAGCGGGTTTCTTGCGCTCGAGCGGGTCGAGCTCGAGCGGGATTGTTGGCGCTCGAGCGGGTAGTTCTTTTCCTGAAAAGTTCTGGGGATGAAAATCTGCGCTCTAGCGGACTGGCTTTTCATGCTCAAGCGGATGTGTTTTGCTTTTGTTTCTTGACGCTCGAGCGGTCATCTATGTGCTCGAGCGGGACCAGATATTTGTGCTTTACGCTCGAGCGCTCTATTCTACGCTCGAGCGGGTCGTGCGTATATGAGTTATCCGCTGGGTGATTTTAAATCACTTTTTGCTTTTCTTTCTCTCTCCTACGTTTTCTAAAACCCATTTTTGAGAGCCCCTCTCTCTAGAAACTCCCTTCTCTCTAGGGTTTGATCTAGTTAGAGTGTCCTCCTTCTCTTCGGCCTTTGTAAAAGTTGTGTTGATCGTTGAGGGTGTCGTTTTGATCCGAAAATCTTGGTCTTTGGAGCACTTTGGTTTTGGTCTCTTCTCCATCCGAGCTCTAACTTCGAGGTAGGGATATCCTACTCCTGTTTATGAGCTTTGTCTTTAAATTTTATCATTTCGAAATGTTGGGGGTTGTTGGGTAATTTTGAGAGAGTTTGGGCCTTTGTGTAATTTTACAAAAGTTGGGGTTTTTAATTATATAAAACCTAAGTGCATATTTGGCATGAAGGAATGAAATTAATGTTGAAACATTGATGAAAATGAAACTGTGGGGGTTGGAATGTTAATTATGGAAAATGCCCTAATTACATTGATTGATTAATTTGTATAATTAATTGTTGGAAATGAGGGATTGAATTGAGAATATGGAAATTGGAAAGGGAAGGGATTAAAGGGTGTAGTTGGATCATTTATCGCTCACCTAATTGAAATGTTGATTTAATATCCATTTTTGTGAATTTATTTTCTGTTTAGAAATAACTGCATTGGACTATCGGTGGAGGATAGTCTTGATTGTTGTAGACAATGCATGATGATTAGGCAAACTAAAACTAATCGATTGAATGCGTCACAGAGTATGACGGTGGATAGAATACATTAATTTTATGTATTGATTAATTGTGTATAGAACCTTTGTGTTTATATGCATTGTGTGTAGAGGAGGAGATGAGGGATGTACTCCGCGGTTTAGGGAAAGATGGGGGATGAACCTCTAAATCGGATAGTGTTGGGAGGAGATGGGGGATGAACTCCGTAGATACAGCTTATATGCTTGTCTAGTGAAGTGTGGATACAACTAATATGCTTATCTGTTGATGTGTAATATGTTTATCTGTTGATGTGTTAATATAGCTAATATGCTTATCTATTAAATAAAGATGGAGAATGAAAAGTGACATAGACTTGTATGTTATGAAATTGTGATGTGATATATGTGGATGTATCAGTGTTGGCCATCTATCAATTGCTAATCTTTTAGTCATTGCTCATAGTTGGTTTAGTATATTTCTGCTGGGCTGTGGCTCACCCTTTATGGGAACATCATTTTCAGGTACAGGTAGCATGCCACCTCCAAGGACATAGTTTGGGAAGCTAGAGGCGGACAGACTTTTGTTGTCTTATTTCTTTTTGATGTATTACATGTAAATTCAAGCCAAGGGCTTAATGTGTAATTGAGTTAGTACTCTCTTTTGTAACCAAGTGTTAACTTGGAAAGCTGTAAGCCCGTAGGGCATTTGTTTTTGTTGTTAACATGTAATACTTATGTAATGAAATACTCTGATGAATTAAAGAATGTGAATCTTTTATATATCAATGCATGTTTATATTGATGGGTTTAATGTTATTATTTTGAGGGCGTTACAATCTTGTTATGTTCTAGCTGTTGCTAATTCTAGCGCGTTCTGGTTGAAAATATTTCAGTGACATAGAATCATGATTTATTTTGTGGTGTAGTTAGTATATTGCTTGACACACATCGTTCCATTATTTAGAACCGGGTTCCAGCTGATGGAATTGTTAGAGCTGGTAGAAGTGCAGTTGACGAGTCAAGTTTCACGGGGGAGCCTCTGCCTGTGACCAAACTACCTGGGGTAATAATATGATCCTCTCATATTTTAGTTTAGTTCACTGATTAATTTAATCTAGTAAGAAACATGGAAATTGTTTCTAATTGCATGCTGCTTTTAATAAGTAAAAGACATTATAAATAAATAAAGCAACAGGGGGATGCCACCCATGTACATGAGATGAGGGAATAAAAACAACTGAACAAACAATCTCTACTCAAAAGATTCTCAAAAACAAAATATCAATTCAAGGATGGATCAATTCCACCTAAACATAAAATATATATATATATATAAATGATAAGGTTCTGCTTGTCAATTTAGTAAAAGGTTCTTTTACCCCTCAAAAGGTCCTTTCAAGCGGTGGAAGAACCTGATTGCATGGTTATACTTCTTGAAAATGAACCTTTTACTGCTAACAACCCAAGAGTAGTCTCTTTTTTAACTTCGAACACTGCTGAATCAAGCCAAAACAAACCCTAACCTATTGCCCTACCCTTTGGTCTTTGAATTAACACCAAACCTCCTTAAATCATTGATGTCCAAAGCTTCCAATAGAAACTTTCTGCTTTGGAAATAAAAAATAAAATAAGAATCCACCACAATTCCTATTGTAGGCAGCATCAGGCCAAGTTTCTCAAGGCTATGTCAGAACTACACTAAAAAAACCCGAAACAACCACCATTCCTATAATCCCTAACATCTTGTCTACATGTTCATTTTAGCAGCTTGAATGCCACTATCCATTCCCCTGCCCACGCTCTGTAGTCGCAGCTGTGGCTGATTGCCCAGACCCAACATTGCATAAACCAACACCTACACCAACACCCACTAACCATTGAACCTCCATCTCTTTGACCAACCATATGAGCTGCAAAAACCTGCTATATTCATTTCAACTGCTCTTTTTGTCTTTTCCACCTACCAGTGATCTTAACAGCAGTGATGGGTCATACATCACCAGCACATGATGAAATAATCAGATGACACCATATAAAACCCAAAATCTAAGCCTGATATATAATTTGGAAAACTTTTGTTCATCTTTAGAAGTCAGACCAAGTCCAGTAATGTTTATAAGAAATTACAATAGAATTCTTCTGGTGCTCATAAAATTGGTGTTGCTGGAAATAGTTCCAACCAATCGTGCCATAGAACCTCACTTGCCCTTAGCTTTTTAGAGTTAATCCTAGGTGCATCCTTTTATGTTGCTCAATCTATATACTCTTTTGCCTCAGAACCAAAAGGTTCAACATAAGTTTGTTAGACGTTATATCTTCAATTCGTTGTCTGTTTTCTATAGAAGGCTTAAGGAACACTCTTAATCTGACTAACCAAATAAAATCAAAATGAAGAAGTGTTATAAGAATCAATTTCCTTCTCTGTTAATTACTAAGTTGGGTGAAATTCATGGTGAAATGATTCAAAAATTTTGTTAAGCTGTGTTTGTGGCCTCCATCACAAAATGAGGTTTGGTTGGAGATTTAAAAAATATAATAAAAAGAAAATGATTGCATACTACTGACTTCTTGAATTCAGACTATGATCTAGTAATAACAAGTGACCAAGTATTGCTTTTATACATAGTAATGATTGTCTCTGCCTAGTTGTTTCTTGCCTGTATTTTTGAATAATGACAGGTAGCATGTAAAATATGTTGTCTATCATTGTTTCTAATAACTTTTGTCTTGATGATGGCCAAGATATTTTTAACTTCTATAGTTGGCTAGAGTGTGATTGGAAGTAGATGTGGAGGCATATTATGATAGTGACATTAGTTCATTGAATGTGAGCATACCCAATCACTGACTCTGCCATTATTTGAACCATTTATCAATTTGTGCCAGTTAAGCTCTAGGGCCCCATATGAGAATCTAAGTGCATAATGTGATGAATTGATAGCAATCTTTTGTATATATATTTTTTTTCTTTTTCTTTTTGAGATTAACTTTTATCCTTATAATTTAGTCCCACAACAATTGACAAAAATTGGGTTATTCAGGTTACTTGATAATGCTTGATATCATTTTTTTTTTAATCTTTAGTATGGAGAAATGAACTCTTTGGAGTTGATGGCAAGTTTGACAGCATGTCAAATTTTCAAGAGACACAATCAGGTCATATTGAACCTGTGTAATTCAATTTCCTGACCATGCAAAATTTGAATTCTCTTCCTAGAGACTCCAAATATTTGACTAATTGATTTACAATTTGTAGTTATGCATTTTGGATGTTTGAAGTCGTGTTTTAGAGATTAGTGAATCTTATGATTTGGATATTTTTCTTGGTTTGTATGTTGGAAGTTGTTATCAACTTGATATGATAGAAGTTGAGGATGGAAGTTAGTATGCATGTTGTTTGGTGTATGGATATTAGGCTTTTTTTGCTTACTTCATAGTTGCTGCTTTTGCTTGGTTTGTTCACAAGTTCCATTTTATAAGCTACTGTCTACATACTGTTAGGCAATGTTATATTCTTATATATATATATTATATTAAAAATAACTTTCTACGGCATATAAAATTATGTCATGAAAAGTGTAATGATTTATGACATGCAAGAAAATGCCGTAAAAGATTATATGCAACATATAAAGTATGTCACAAATATATTAAAAATCACCACCTACGGCATACAAAATTATGTCGTGAAAAGTGTGATGATTTATGACATGCAAGAAAATGTCGTAAAATATTATATACGGCATACAAAGTATGCCGTAAATATATTAAAAATAATCTTCTACGGCATGCAAAATTATGCCGTGGAAAGTATGATGATTTATGGCATGACAAAAATGTCGTAAAAAATTATATACGACATACAAAGTATGCCATTAATGTTTAATTTATTACTTTTTATAACTTTACCTGCATGCTGTAAATGATGCTAAACTTTTCACGGCATGTCATATAACGGCATTTGTGTGCATGCTGTGAAAGAGTTTTTATAGCGATCCCGGTTGTCCTTTTACTGTTCTGTTGTATTCCGGACTCGGTTCCGTGGAGTTGGTAGTTGTATCTATGTTGTTGTCGTCTTTTAATTCCATTTGTGTGAGTTTTAGGATGTGTTGGGCATGTTTCGAACAGGTGGGTTGAACCTTGGTCTAAAATCTTGTTGCCAGGTTTTTGGTCGTTCCGCTCGAGCGGGCCTTGTTGCGCTCGAGCGGATATTGCACACTCCCAGTATTTCGTGTCCCTGCCAAACTTCTGCAGGTGTGATTTTTACGCTCGAGCAGGTAATCTGGCGCTCGAGCGGGTAGTACTTTTTAGTGTAAGTTCTGGGAGGGGGAAATCCACGCTCGAGCGGACTGGTTTTCGCGCTCGAGCGGATGTACTTTATTCTTGTGTCTTGGCGCTCGAGCGGGCCTAGTTTTTTGTTCTTGACGCTCGAGCATTGTGTTCTCCGCTCGAGCGGGAATGTTGTATATCAGTTGGCAGTTGGGCATTTTAAAATCACTTTTTACATTCTCTCTCTCTCTCTTACTTTCTAAAAGAATATTTTGAGAGCTCCTCTCTCTAGAAACTCCCTTCTCTATAGGGTTTGATCTAGTTCGAGTGTCTCACTATCCTCCGGCCTTTGTAAAAAGTGTATGGATCGTCGAGGGCTCCATTTTGATCCGTGGATCTTTGAGTTTGGAGCATTTTGGTTTCCTTCAACTTTCTCGTTTGAGCTCTAACTTCGAGGTAGGGATATCCTACTCATTCTCATGAGTTTTGTCTTTGAATTTTAGTATTTTGATGAGTTGGGGGTTGTTGGGTAATTTTGAGAAAGTTTAGGCCTTTGTGTAATTTTACAAAAGTTGGGGCCTTGTTTATATAAACTTATATGCATGTTTGGCATAGAGAAATGAGATCAATATTGGTTTATTGGTGAAAATGGAACCTTAGGGTTGTGATGTTAATTATGGGAAGTACCCTAATTACATTGATAAATTAATTGGTATAATTAATTTGAAGAAAAGAGGAATTAAATTGAGAATGTTGGAATTGGATGTGTATGGGATTAAAGGGTGTAGTTAGATTCGTTCATCGCTCACCTAGTTGAAATGTTAATTATATATCCATTTGGTGCATTTATTTTCAGTATAGAAATAACTACTTTGGGCTATCGATAGAGGATAGTCTTTATTGTTGTAGACAATGCATGATGATTAGGCAAACTAAAACTAATACATTAAGTGAGCCATTGAATATGGTGGTCAGTACAATACAGCACTAAAATGTGTATTGATAGATTGAATTTGTATATGATAATTGTTTATATACATTGTATAGTTTGGGAGGAGAAAGGGGCTGTACTCCACGGTTTATTGGAAGAAAGGGGCTGTACCTTTAAACCGAATTTTGTGTGACAGTGATACATCACTACAATGTGTATCAGGTTGCGAATTAGAAGTGTTTTTGTTTCATTAATACAGCACTACAATGTGTATTATTTGAGACTTATGGAAGTGTTTGAATTGATTTGATATAGCACTAAAATGTATATCGTTATCAACTGTAAAGTATAGAAATGATTCTATGTTATGTTGATACAGCACCAAAATGTGTATCTTTCGCAAAGTATGGGAATGGTTTAGGTGTTATTGATACAACATTAAAGTGTGTATCCCTCATGAATTTTGAAAGTGTTTTAAAGATGAGTCTAAATCTCATTAAGTTATTTGGCTAGGGTTGAGCCTTGTTTTCAAACTCAAAGTTGGAAAAGACATGGGAAATGAAATGTAACATGGACTTAATGCCATGAAATCGAAATGTGATATATGTGGATGTATCTGTGTTGACCATCTATCAACTGCTAATCTTTTAGTCATTGTTCATGGCTGGTTTAGTGTATTTCTAGTGGACTGTGGCTCACTCTTTATGGGACATCATTTTTAGGTACAGGTAGCATGTCACCTCCAATGACATAGCTTGGGAGGCTAGAGGTAGACAGACTGCTTTGTTATTTGCTTTCTTTTGATGTATTACATGTAAATTCAAGCCAAGGGCTTAATATGTATTGAGTTAGCACTCTTGTTTTTGTAACCAAGTGTTAGCTTGGAAAGCTGTAAGCCCGCAGGGCATTTGCTTTTGTTGTTAACATGTAATACTTTTGTAAGGAACTACTCTGATGAATAGAAGGATATTTATCTTTTATACCAATACATGTCTTAGTTGATGGGTTTTAATGTTATTACATTGAGGGCATTACAGTTTTTACGGCATGCATTGCAAGCCGTAAAAATTCAATTTTATTGTAGTGATTACCGACCTTGAGAGGGAGATTTACCGAACTAGTGGGCCAGACAAAGCCCACCACAGGCTAACTCAGATAACCTACCAAAAGGGCTTATTTGCCACTTGGAGCACATCACAAGTGTTGGCCAGGGCTAGGGCTAGTTGATTAGGCGATTATCTTTGACCGATCAGAGAATGCTAGGTCATTGGACCTAGCTGGAGATAAATGCATGACGCTAAGCCTTAGTCCATATCTCAGTAGCTCTTGGGCCGAAATGGGATGAAAATGACTAAGTAGCTGGCTGAACGGAGAACAAGTTAGGATATTTAAGGATGAGCGTTATCCTTAAGAGATAGACTCCTAGTGGGAAGTTATCAAGAGGAATTATCCCAGTAGGACTCTATGATGCGAAAACATACAAAAGTCTCAGAGTTCGACCTAATGAAGGCAATGCAATTCTAATCACAAAACTGTTGAGAGCTTTTCCCCCATATTTTGATCTTACAATCTAGCTTAGGCATCAGAAGGGTTTTCAGACATACACTAGTTGGTGTGGGATGCCTTTTTTAGGTTACCAAGTGCGCCTGACAGTTCAGACTCCCGAATTCTGATATAATATCACTGATGTAATGTGAAACAGAAAATAAGAGTTTATTTGGAAATATTGCCAAAAATGGACTATATCACCAGATTTCAGAGTCGCCACCTAATCTTTTGAGAAAATTGGGAAACCCGTGACTTATGCCAAAGGCCACCATTCGTCATAACCAAAGTGTCTCAGCTTGGGAAGTTAAGTATAAGAGGGGAAGATCATTAATTGAGCACCCCACTCACCATATCAAAGATTGGCCTCTACTAAGTCATAATGTGGTTTTTATAATCAATGGATATCCATATTCTGATTATTAATAATACTACAATTACTATCTATGGCAAGCAAATATAAATTGTGCCATTAATTTCGGTTATGCTTTGACTTCATGTGTTTTGAGAAGGGTTTTTCTTGGATAAAATATGCAGCATAAGAATCATTACAATCCAAATAAACAACACAACCTCCATCTGCTTGCATTCAAATAGATATCTCACTTAAGCACTTAGCCTCGTGATGTAGCAACAGATATGATAAGGAACACACGTATGCAATATGTAAAACTTATAAAAATGCTCACCTAGTACTCCAAGGCAAGTCCCAATACACATAGATATACAGATATACATGATCCTATATGAAAACTATTGATGTAATACATACATAACATGCATCTAGGAGTCCAGATACTAAGACGTGACATGAGCATCATTTCAAGACATAGGTTTATGCATGTATTTATCTTTAAAGATAGTAAATCCCACAAATGTGGATAAATTGGACTCAAATGCATGAAAAATGGATACAATATACTGGCATGATAAAGACAACATGATGCAGTATTGAAAAAGGGTAAATAAAAGGTTGGAAGATTATTACAACAATTCGAATAAGAGAGAGAGAGAGAGAGAGAGAGAGAGAGAGAGAGAGAGAGAGAGAGAGAGATCATTACAATAATGAATTGATTTAGTCGAATTACTGTTGAATCTAACAAATCAGACCAAATAAAGAAAAGAAACCATCCAGGAGTTCTACAATTTCCAATGGAGCATTCCACAGAAACTGTCTGCGCTATTCTTAGGGAAGGATGACCAACCAGACACAAATTAAGCCGGGCGCACCAGAAAGTAGCCGGCTGAATTTCTCCTTTGATTGGGGAATATGTCAGTGCAGAACTCTAGGATAGAAGCTAAAAGGGCACTTTTTGGGACATGCTCAACCCCTATGTCTCCTTTATCATAGGGATCATTTGGGAAAGAGGCAAATAGGCCAAAGCCCTCAACAATGATAAAACAAGATATATACAATAGATATTTTTCTAAATAGACAAATTAAATGGATTAAAGTCAAGAACAAATTCAAGCCCAAGAAATGGATAGGAACCTACATCTTCTCTTTGTGAATAAGGGCAACTCAATACTCAAATCCACGCTATTAAGTGGAGAGCATAAATTAATGCAAATCATTTCTTGGCGGAAGCTTTGCTTACTAAAACAAGATATTCGTCAAACTCATGGAAAACTCCTCATCTAGTCATAGAACAAGGATGATGATAACACTTCTTTCTACGTTCACAAATGATTGAGAATGGTAGTTTCAACTTCTTTTGACCCAAAATCTCTTTTTTTACTTCCAAAATACTTAATGAAAGGGGAAAGACACCACTTGTCAACATCAAATCCCATAGATCACCCAAGGAATTCCATGGAACAACCCCTGACACTCATTGCCATTGAGTAAGAAGTTGAAACAAATAGATTGACAAATGGACAAATGGACTATCCCAAAAGTCAAACCAGATACTATCTATAGGATAGAAGCCTTCGACTTTACCTGTAGAAAAATAATCAAAACTTTTGAGCATGCTGTACCCATATAGAATGATGATGAGATTATGTATTGCCTTCACATACAGGACTTGTACCCATTTTTACAAAATTATAAATATGTCCATATAGGACTTGTCAAGATAGCATTTAAGCCTTTGACTTTACCCGGGCAAAATACCAGTATACAATGCACCATTCGAGATGGTAGATGTCTCGATTGGAGAGCATCTCTGATTGGAGCCATAGAAACCAGCCTTTCCCATGGTCTAGTATACTTCAACATATACCCGAACCTAAGCATAACACTTATTGTCCCTAATCTGTCCAAAGTCTTAGAGCTTAGAATCCTTTTTCATGGATATAAGTATTTACTAGGATCACCACCTTTTATAGTAATCTCTAGGATTCATTTAAAGGTATTAACTACTCTAAATCCTTATACCACAAAGCATAGTGAATTAGGACACAGTTCTAATTGATATACCAACCTTTTCAGTAGTCAAGTTGTTGTCCAAAAAATGATACCTTGGCAGAATATAACTTTTCTAGAAAGCTGGCAAATTCCTAATGCTATACCAGTACGACCCATTGTAAGACAAACCTTAGATGATGTTATACAGACACAAGGAGGTAATGTATACCTCACTTTTAATAGGCCAACTAGGCCATTATCCAGAAGCATGTCTAGTGCTAGTTTTCGAACTACTCCATCGTATAGAGTAGATCTACCAGATTCCTCTAGACAATTCACTTCAAAACCTATAGAGTTTGTGTTACAAGGAATGTCCTCTAGGCCTCCAAGTGATATAGCTCCCGAGAATCTTATAGATCCAGTTGTGCAAGGAATCCAAGGGATCCAATTTTCAGAAAACCAAATACTACATGGAGTATATGAATCCAAAAGGCCTTGTAGTCCAACGACCAGTGATACGAATTTTGAAGTTTAATGGATTTCACACCAGGAAGTGAAAATTGAAAAATCCTAAATCAGGATTTTTTCCAAAACAAATATCAAGAATTTAGGACATGGTATTTTAAAAATCATAGTCCTCTTTAACTTTAATAGCTCAAAAACCAATACTATTCTCATTTAGAGAATCAACAGAAACTTCAATCTTTTCCTTTATGGTATATGGAAAACATCACCATTCCAGAAGCACAAATTAATGTTCTAGAAAATATCCAAAAGACATGGATTACCACAGATGGACAAAATATTGTAGTTGTCCATCCACGACCGCAATCATTAGAATTAAAACCTAGTGACACTACATCCAGCAAACCTTTAGTAATCATAGCTTTTGTGGAAACTCCTGATAGACTATCTCATAGAGAAACCATATTAGTCAAAGATCTTATACCTTTGATTAAACAAAATAATTATACCAACCTCTAATGCCAAACAACAGGAAAGCAATTAGCCAGAATTGAAGAAACTGTCACACAAATAAAAGACAATTATCGGATCCAACCTAAGGTTGAACCAATATTTCCAGTAAATGTAAAACCAGCATTAGAAGTGACAAAATTTAACCATAAGTCACATAAACAGGATGAAAAATTTATGGAAACCCTAGTTAAGAAGATTAAAGATATTAAAAAAGGGGAATCCTCAGAAATTAATATGTTGTCTAGGCAACAAATTCAAGAAGATAGTGAGCCATAACTTACACCTTCTCAAATTACTAAAACCAAAATAATTTCCAAGATAATCCATCAATTAATAAACTTAATTATGGTAAAGGCACCAATAGAATGGCCTTAACAGGACCAAGTAGGTATTACTATCCTAGACCTACTCCAATGGATACCCTTTATGAAGAAGATTTCCTTCAAACTCAAAGGTCCTATCATGGTAAAACCATTTATGAATGGAATCTTGATGGGTATTCCGAATACCAGATATTTGAACTGTTACATCAAATGATGATGTCCTCTACGGTATGTCAACATAATGACAATACAGATCACCAAATAACCAGATTTATTGTCAATGGCTTTACAGGAGTCCTCAAAGGATGGTGGGATAATATCCTTACCATTACTCAACATAATGAAATTTTAAACGCATTTAAAATTCATACAGATCCTTTAACATGTCATGTTAAACAAAGACAAGATGTCGTTTACACACTTATCCATACTATCGTTCATCATTTCGTAGGATATGATGACGCTTCTAATGATAGAAGCAGAGAACTTTTACAGAATCTTTGATGTCCATCTTTAACCCATTTCAAATGGTATAAAGATGTTTTTCCAATGAAAGTTGTGCGTCGGTCTGATGCTAACAGTGAACATTGGAAAACCAAATTTATTGATGGCCTTCCCAGTCTTTTTGCGGAAAGAGTCAGAAAGAAATTAAGGGATCGTCATAATAAAATGACCATACCCTATAAAGAATATACCTAGGGCCAGTTAATAGGCATCGTAACTGAAGAAGGTCTACCCTTATGCAATGACCTCAAACTTCAGTATCAAATGAAAAAACAAAATCCTACAGGCAAAATGGAATTAGGTGAATTTTGTGAACAATGTGCTTATGACACTAAAATTCAGTGTCCTTCTTAAAACAAAAAACAAAGATTCGGGAAATCCTCAAAACATTATTCCAAAAAATTTAGAAAATATAAAACTCCCAAACAAAGCTATCAACAGAATCCCCCTCAACGATCTTATAAAGGAAAACAGAGAAAATCTTACAAAAAGAAAGATAAATCCACAATAACATGTTATAAATGTGGACAAACAGGTCACTATGCTAATCGTTGTAAAGTAAAACTCCAGCAAAAACTAAATGAGATGGCAATCGATGTTCATCTTCAATAGCAGATTCTCCTAGCTATTTCTAAAGAGGAAGAAACTGAAACAAGTTCAGATGGTGAGCTTGCTGAACTTTATTCACCTTCTGAGTCCGATCCAGAATCTGACTCTTCTCTAGAACTTTGTCCCTGTAAACAAAATAAAATAAATCAACTTACTGAAGCCAACTATTGGAAAGCAATAGTCGAAATGAATGGACTTGACCTAGGTGGACCTAACATTAATGTCTTTACAGACAATGAGCAAAATATGTTAAATATAGCTGACTAGATCAAAGATCCAGAAATGAAGTTAAATTTTTTAGAAATGTGCTATCAACAACATAAAAAAGAGGGAATTATTCTTCCCACTGAGCATTACGGTATGGAAGAAGTTTTCAATCATTTACAAAACTCTTCCCCCAGTAGAAAAGCCTATAACAATCGAGGATCTTAAAATGGAGGTTAATGTATTAAAAATCGAAATTAAACATCTCCAAACAGCAAATTTATCAATCATAGCTGATATTAAGAAAATTAATACTCAACTAACTCAATAGAAAGACTCTCCCAAGGATAACAATAATGTTTTGTAGCTCGAAACACTGGTGGCCTGAATGGCTCGACTACCAAAATGGCGTCGTTTTGGTAGTTTTTTTTTTTTTGTTTTTTAATGTTTTGTCTTTGGACAGATGGAAGGAGACAGAAGGAGGAGGAAGATAGAAGAAGAGAAGGAGAAGACAAAGGGACAAGACAGAAGAAGAGAAGCAGAAGACAGATTTTTTATTTGGGTTTGATTTGGCGCTCTCTCTCTCTCTCTCTCTCTTCTTCACTTTAAAAGTCTCCTCCTTCTCCGACACCCATAATCCGGATCACCGTCGGTGTCCATGACGAGCTCTTTCTCTTCCCCCTCTATTTTGGGTTTGATTGATTTTGTTTGATTTGGTTTGTGGCTTATTGGTTTTGATTTTTGATTTTTGGGTTTGACTGATTTGGGTTTGATTTCTTTTCCCAGATTTTTGGGTTTGATTTGTTAGCTTTCTCAATTTTGGGTTTGAGAAATTGAACACAAAAGTAACAAAGATTGATGAAGAAATGGAGATGGGAAGTTACCAAAAACATCAGAAATGAGAAGGATTGCAAGCTTGAAATCTTGGAGACCAGTGACATAGGTCTTAAGCCCTCCAATCTCTTAGAGATTCCCTAATCCACATATTGAGCTCAGGTTTGGTGGGTTCTCAAAGCGCTGTGAGATTGCCATTTCCAACTCTACACAACCCACAACACCACCATTTGAATACAATATATATATATATATATATATATATATAAGCATATCTGCAGAAGATTTGGACAGCGGGAAGAGGGCATTGGTGGAAAAAGACAGTGAAGATTTGTAGAAGAAGGAGAAGAAGAGAAGAAATAGAAGAAGGAGAGAAAAGGAGAGAGAGGTTGAAAAGTGAAAAGTCGGGCCACCAAAAATCGAGCTACGAAACATTATTGCAAGGATAAAGAAGGATCTAGTATTGATAAACCAGAGCCATCTGTCAAGCAATATTTAATGCTTATGAATTAGGTTACTTTTCAGAAATGGTATATTAGAATTACTTTTATCATAAAACCATACTTTATAATCAAAGATGCAGTCGCTCTTGTAGATAGCGGCGCTGATATGAATTGACAGAAGCATTGAATTTGCATCTAAATTTCGAGATGAAATTAAAGATAAAACTCAATTACAGAGGTTTCTTGGTAGTCTTAACTTTATTAGTGACAACTTTAGTGATTACTATCATCAGTTAGCATAGGATGCTGTAATCCTTTATACCAAACTTCGGAAAAATCCTCCGCCATGGACTCCAAAACATACCAAAGTTGTTCAGAAAATAAAGCTTAAAGCAAATACTCTTCCTTGTCTTGCCCTACCCAATCCAGAATAGAAAAAAATTGTTGAAACTGATGCCTCTAACCAAGGGTATAGAGGTATTTTAAAATAGTTCAACCCTAACAGTCAAAAAGAAGAACTTTTACGGTTTACTTAAGGTAGGTGGAAATAGGCAGCTTTAAATTATCCAACTATTAAACAGGAATGTTTAGCCATTGTAAAATGTGTTTTTAAATTTCAGGATGATTTATTAAATCAACATTTATTAATTCATGTTGATTGTTCTGTAGCAAAGCAAATATTTAAAAAAGATGTCCAAAACCTTACTCAAAAATAGATATTTGCTTCTTGGCAAAGCTTACTTTCAGCATTTGACTTTGATATCGAATATATCAAAGGGGAACTGAATTCTTTACTCGCTTTTCTAACCCGTGAATATTTGCAGGGTCCGCATGTCCAGTAAAGGCCCAGGCCCAGGCCGATGCCCAGGCCGAAGGGGTTGAGGAAGGGGATCCAACCCTTACCATGTACATAATTCATATCATACAGAATTTCGAAGGCTTCAAGCTGCCATCAACAGTAAAAAAGGGGAATCTAGCCAAACGGCTAAAGATGTCCTCCTTACTCCTCCAGAACCGTATATCCAGAGTAGTATGATCGAGGAAACAATCCTCTATATTAATACAGAAGATGAACAATGGATGTCTGATCCATGGGAGATCAAACAACGGTATCTTACCACTCAACAATTTCTGCTCCATTTTGATCAATACAGATACACATATGAACAGATAGTCCTTGAGACTACTTCTATTGAATTCAAACATACTTTGGATGATCCCAATAGAACTGCTAGTCCTATTAATTTCAACAAGGCAACAATTCAGAAAATTACGACAATGGTCGCTTGGAGAATGCATCCACATGTTACCCGCACTTTGGATATCCGTAATGAGAAATCCTGTTACAGTTATTGGGACTATATTGAAGCATTTACCTATGCATTTTACTATTATCATCCCCCATGGAGCCATTCATGGTTTCTCCGAATTGTTCCCGATGTTCTAAAAAATGAGCTACCCAACTGGTTTGTCGTTTGGTGGGATAAATTCGGGCTCCAATTAGAAAATTTTCCAGAACCAATTAGGCAGACTTTTAGTGAAAGGCAAATTGCCTACAGCCGCCTACCAATATACAAGGACACTTCAATGTCCAAATCTGTTGTCCATTTTGTCATTCGCTTTGGAATTCCATGGATATGGAAGTGGGATTTCCAATGTGATTACTAGAACAAAGTTCCACGTCTCAAAAGAGTTTTCTTTGTAAAATGGTGGACAAAGGGACTTGATGCCCCTAAACAACAGCAGTAAACTTTACAAAAATCCATGCTTATACCAAAGTATGCTGGGAGTCTGTTCCTAAATTACTCCTAGAAACTCCAGTTATGAAGAATCCTTTTTTACAGATTCAAACAGAATTACGACAAAGGTATCCAGATTTTTCAGAACAGGAATTAATCGTCAAAAGTATGGATTACATGAAGGAACAGTTCCTTCAATCCCTCTCTAGTGATGATACCAGTATGCAGTCTGTTACTAGCAGCCAAGGGCCTGACCCAGAGGAAGACCCAGACCAGGATGAAAATGAGTTCATAGTACTTGCCGGCGAAGCTCAGGACCTTGCCGACAATGAACCGAATCTTGGTGACTTTTGGGACTCTTTGACTAGTCTCATTGCAGAAAAAATTGACAAGGAAAAGGACAAAAAAGGAAAAGGCAAGGCTGAGTGACCTTGTCACCCATTAGCATCACTTTTCAAAAGCGTCGGCACAAAGCGACAAAAACTAGTGCAACTACTTTAGACAAAAGTAGATGCTATGTCGGCCATTCAGTACCAACCATATAGCTGTCCTCACAGATGTTCACTTTAGGAAAATAAAGACGAGGTGCTGAGTCATCATCAAACCAGCTGAGGATAAGGAAGATCGACTCCACTCCACAAGGACACGCCACCTGTCCTGACCCTTATCTTATCTTTTATTTGTCTATAAAAGGGATAACCTTACCCTTGTGAAAGGCTGAGTTTGTTATCAGAGTTCTATGTAAGATTTTATAAGTGTGCTTTCTCTCTCTCTCTCTCTCTCTCTCTCTCTCTCTCTGTACACCTCTCCTGCTACCTAATAAAGTTTGAAGTTTTGGTCGTAAGTATTTCTTTTTATTTCTTTTAATGCATGCCTGTAGAGATACTTGTTGAATTATATGAAGTATTAGAATATTATCAACAACGACATTATTTTTGGCTTATTATTGATAATCGCCATTTACAGTCTGTAAGAACACAACAATTACAGAACATTAATAAGCAAATACAATTAATTGAGTAGCAGATCCGAGAGCAGATTTGCTTGTTGACAGCGGCCGTCTGGCTACCACCTCCTCTACAGTAAACAACATAAGACCATATATGGCATAATTTGGATTTAATATCATAATAATATAAACAGTAGTATTCCTGGCTTTGTGCTAATTGAGGGTAGAACTGTGTCATGTTAAGTGAGACGTCACCCAAGTCACGTAAAAGGAGACCAGTTAGCAGTGATTGCGGTTAGGTCATAACCTTGTAAGTCGTTGACAACTAAGAAAAAGTAGGCATTAAATTTCTTTCCTTATTTGTTAAGTCATAGTAATTCAAAGATGATTTTCTTGTTAATTATTATTCTCTCATGCCACATCACACCTTTAACCATATTAATATGTATATATATAAATATTTTTTTCCTTATTTTTCTTTTTACTACACACATCAACCATTATTTTTTTCTCTCTCCTCTCTTTCTCACATCTTACACATCAATCAATTTTTTTTTTCTCACATGCATCTATTCAACTACAAAAAAAAATAAAATAATAATAATAATTAAATCATTCCAAATTCCAAAACTCCAAAACCATTCTCAAAACATACAGCCAAATAAATTTTCAAATTTTATAAACTCTTTCTAAAAAATTATTTTTTAAAATTATTTCACAAATACATTTGGTCGTAGTATTTATCTAATCATATGAAAAGTGGACAGAACACTGAGAATAAAAATCATTTTAGAGTACTTCAATAAAGATTTAATTTTATTTTTTTTAATTATGAAATTTATTATACCACAAACAAAACTTCTCCTCCTTTGTGCACTCATATGTTTAGTGGATTCTTTTCCTTCCATCCCTCCTTGATATATTATTCTGTATTTTTTCTTAGTTTAACCTTTATTGATACATTATTCTCTTAGTTCACGTTTTCCTACTTTTTGCTCATTATCAATATGGTTTCCTACTTTTTGCTAATCAAAGAAATATATTTAGTTGATTCACATTTGTTTCAAAAACGAGCCTTATGGGTTAGCATTGACGTTTATGTTTATAGCTCTCTCTCTCTCTCTCTCTCCCCAAAGTCCCTCCTCATTTTCTCTCTCAAGCAATAGGCCTCACCTCTCCTCCACTTTTTAGCAGAGTTTCTTTGTAAGTGTTCCTCCTCCTCCACCATCTTCCTCTCTCATTGTCTTTTATATATATATATATATATTATGTTGGCAAGCTGCCATTGGCTCATGTCATAGGCGGTTCTGTTAAGCTAAACTTATCAAAATTATTAGTTAATACTTGCAAAATTTAAATTTGGATAATTTGTTTTGTATTGTGGTTTGATTTTGTTTATGTTTCATTAAATTTATGGAAGCCATCTAGCCAAAAACTATGCCTGATGATTGATATAGTGTATTTTTGTACTTTATAAATTTGATTTCAGATGGCAGTTTGGACACCCATTTTGTGGTTCTTACTGTTTCTTCGATGCCACTGTGTTCGTCTTGCCTTTGCCATGGCTTAGATTGTCAAGGTGTTGACACTTCTACTAGAGATCAGACATTTTGATAGGCCTGAGATGCTGTATATGAAGTATCTATCACTTTTGTTGACTGCGTTCAACGGTGCCTTCACACTGTGTGATGTCATTGTGTATCGGTGCCACCCATTACTTGCCTTTTATCACAAGGCAATGTTTTCATCTGCTATTATGCACTTCCTCTGCACTCTATTGGATATATTCATCCTTGGGCATGGTTATTGTCAGCCATGGGGCTTCTTGCTGCCACTCAGGAATTATACAGGACTGATGCTTTTTTTGCTGCGAGGAACACTTATAGAGACATTCACCCTCAGTTTCGGCTTGAAATACCGTGCATGCCATCTAGACAAGTCCCTAGTTCCTCCTCCACATCCCCATCGCATCATCACTTGGATGACATTGTCAGCCAGGTGTTACTCAAGGGGAGCAAGGTTGTAACGCCCTAAAAAAAAAAATAACAATAAACCCATCAACAGAAACATGCATTGATATATAAAAGCTCCACTTTCTTCCATTTTTCAGAGTTTCATTACCAAAAGTATTACATGTTAACAACAAATGCAAATGCCCTAAAGGCTTACAGCTTTCCAAGTTAACACTTGGTTACAACAAAAGAGTGCTAACTCATTTACACATTAAGCCCTTGGCTTGAATATACATGTAATACATCAAAGAAATAAAACAACAAAAGCCCGCCTGCCTCTAGCCTCCCAAGCTACGTCCTTGGAGGTGGCATGCTACCTGTACCTGAAAATGATATTCCCATATAGGGTGAGCCACAGCCCAGTAGAAATATACTAAACCAAATATGAACAATGACTAAAAGATTAGCAGTTGATAGATGGCCAACACTGATACTTTCCCTTATCACACTTTACATTTTCATGACATACAAGTCCATTTTATCATTCATTTTCCAATTTCTTTCAAATTCTCAATTTATAACCATGGCTCAGAACCTGGCCAAATAACTCATATGAGACAGTAACTCATATTAAGCACTTTCCCATTTCATAATAGATAAGCATACTAGCTATATCACACACCAACAGACAAGCATACAAGCTATATCATCACTTCCACAGATATGCATATGAGCACTATCACACTTCCAATGACAAGCATATGAGCTCTATCTATGGAGTCCATCCCCTATCTCCTCCAAACACATCCGGTTTAGAGGTCCATCCCCTATCTTCCCCTAAATCATGGAGTACATCCCCTATCTCCTCCAACACAACACAATGCATATAAACAATAATTATACACATCATCACACAACACACCAATTTAATGTATTCTTTCAAACGTCATACTCAATGACACATTCCAGTGATTAGTTTCAGTCTGCCTAATCATCATGCATTGTCTACAACAATCAAGACTATCCTCCACCGATAGCCCAAAGCAGTTATTTCTATATAGAAAATAAATGCAACAATGGATATATAATCAACATTTCAACTAGGTGAGCGATAAGTAATCCAACTACACCCTTTAATCCCATACCTTTCCAAATCAATTCCTCATTTCTCATAATTAATTATGCAAATTAATCAACCAATGTAATTAGGTCACTTTCCATAATTAACATTACAACCCTTAGGTTCCATTTTCATTAATGTTTCAACATTAATTCCACTTTCCCATGCCAAACATGCATTTTGGTTTTACATAAATAAAAACCCCAACTTTTGTAAAATTACACAAAGGCCCCAAACTTTCACAAAATTACTAAACCAACCCCAACATCTCAAAATACTAAAATTTAAAGACAAAGCTCTTAGTAAGGAGTAGGTTATCCCTACCTCGAAGTTAGAGCTCGGATGGAGAAGAAGCCAAAACCAAAATGCTCCAAAGACTAAGATTCTCGGATCAAAACGACGCCCTCGACGATCCACACAACTTTTACAAAGGCCGAAGAGAAGGAGGACACTCTAACTAGATCAAACCCTAGAGAGAAGGGAGTTTCTAGAGAGAGAGGCTCTCAAAAATGGGTTTTAGAAAAAGTAGGAGAGAGAAAGAAAAGCAAAAAGTGATTTAAAATCACCCAGCGGATAACTCATATACGTATGACCCGCTCGAGCGGAGAACACAACGCTCGAGCGCCAAGAACAAAATCTGAACACGCTCGAGCGTAATAAGTCCCGCTCGAGCGCCAAGACACAAGAATAAAGCATTTCCGCTCGAGCGCGAAAACCAGTCCGCTCGAGCGTAGATTTCCATCTCCCAGAACTTATACCCAGAAAGTACTACCCGCTCGAGCGCCACCAAACCCGCTCGAGCGTAAACAAACCCGCTCGAGCGTAAAAATCATATCTGCAGAAGTTTTGTAGGAACACGAAAATACTGGAGGTGTGCAATCCCCGCTCGAGCGCAAGAAGACCCGCTCGAGCGGATCGCCTAAAAATTGAACAACAAGGAATTGAAACCAAGGCCTAACCAACCTGTAACAACCCTGCTCAAAACATCCTAAAACTCAATCAAGTGGATTTAAAGGACGACAACAAGATAGATACCACTACCAACTTCACAGAACCGAGTCCGGAATACAACAGAACAGTAAAGGGACAACCGGGATCGCTATAAAGGTTACAGAGAAAGTTTTTCAGCAAACTCGCTTCTCTTTTATAGCATTGTTGTAATTTCTTAATGATATCTATCAAATTTTGTTTATATATATATACAATATTACTAACATTTTTTCCTCTTAAACAGTCGTACCCTTCACAGCATGGATTTTAGAATTGAGAGGCACTTTCATGACTTGGAGGCACAGCTGAACACTGAAGTAGTTCCAAATGCACATCCAAATCCACAACCTCATCCAAAGCACTTCTAAAATCAAACTGAAATCTAGTCTCACAAACCAGCGGCAACAGAAAGCAATCTTTTGTGCAATTTATCTTCAGCTATTGAGGTGCTTGACACAGGGTAAAGCTAAGCACGTCTGTCAACGACTTACAAGGTTATGACCTAACCGCAATCACTGCTAACCGGTCTCCCTTTACCCTGTGTCAAGGACCTCAATAGCTTAAGATAAATTGCACAAAAGATTGTTTTCTGTTGCCGCTGGTTTGTGTGACTAGATTTCTGTTTGATTTCAGAAGTGCTTGGATGAGGCTGTGCATTTGGAACTGCTTCAGTGTTCAGCTGTGCCTCCAAGTCATGAAAGTGCCTCTCAATTCTAGAATCCATGTTGTGAAGGGCACGGCTGTTTAAAAGGCAAAAATATTAGTAATATTATATATATGTATATATAAACAAAATTTGATAGATATTATCAAGAAATTATAACAATGTTATAAAAAAGAAGCGAGTTTACTGAACAACTTTCTCTGTAACCTTGCTTTCCTTGAGTAACACCTGGCTAACAATGTCGTCCAAGTGATGATGCGATGGGGATGCGGATGAGGAACTAAGGACTTGTCCAAATGGAGTGCATGGTATTTCAAGCCGAAACTGAGGGTGAATGTCTCCGTAAGCGTTCTTTGCAGCAAAAAAAGCATCAATCCCGTATAATTCCTGAGTGGCAAGAAGAAGTCCTATGGCTGACAGTATCCATGCCCAAGGATGAAATATATCCACTAGACTGCAGAAGAAGTGCATAATAGCAGATGAAAATAATGTCATGTGATAGAAGGCAAGTAATGGGTGGCACCGATACACAATGATATCACACAGTGTGAAGGCACCATTGAATGCAGTCAACAAAAGAGATAGATACTTCATATACAATATCTAAGGCCTATCAAAATGTCCGATCTCTAGTAGAAGTGTCAACACCTCGACAATCCAAGCCATGGCAACGGCAGGATGGACTCGGTGGCGTCGAAGAAACAGTAAGAACCACAAAATGGGTGTCCAAACTGCCAGCTGAAATCAAATTTATAAAGTACGAAAATACACTATATCAATCATCAGGCATAGTTTTTAGCTAGATGGCTTCCATAAATTTAATGAAACATAACCAAAATCAAACCATAATACAAAACAAATTATCCAAATTTAAATTTTGCAAGTATTAACTAATAATTTTGATAAGTTTAGCCTAACAAAACCGCCTAAGACATGAGCCAATGGCAGCTTGCCAACATAATATATATATATATATATATAAAAGACAATGAGAGAGAAAGATGGTGGAGGAGGAGGAACACTTACAAAGAAACTCTGCTGAAAAGTGGAGGAGAGGTGAGGCCTATTGCTTGAGAGAGAAAATGAGGAGGGACTTTGGGGGGAGAGAGAGAGAGAGAGAGAGAGCTATAAACATAAACGTCAATGCTAACCCATAAAGCTCGTTTTTGAAACAAATGTGAATCCACTAAATATATTTCTTTGATCAGCAAAAACTAGGAAACCATATTGATAATAAGCAAAAAGTAGGAAACCATGAACTAAGAGAATAATATATCAATAAAGGGTAAACTAAGAAAATAATAAATAATAATATATCAAGGGGGGATGAGAGCAAAAGAATCTACTAAACATATGAGTGCACAAAGGAGGAGAAGTTTTGTTTGTAGTATAATAAATTTCATAATTAAAAAAAAATTAAATCTTTATTGAAGTACTCTAAAGTGATTTTTATTCTCAGTGTTCTGTCCACTTTTCATATGATCAGATAAATACTACGACCAAATTTATTTGTGAAATAATTTTAAAAAATAATTTTTTAGAAAGAGTTTATAAAATTTGAAAATTTATTTGGTTGTATGTTTTGAGAATGGTTTTGGAATTTGGAATGATTTAATTATTATTACTTTATTTTATTTTATTTTATTTTGTAGTTGAATAGATGGATGTGAAAAAAAAAAATTGATTGATGTGTAAGATGTGAGAAAGAGAGGAGAGAAAAAAAAATAATTGATTGATGTGTGTAATAAAAAGAAAAATAAGGAAAGAAATATATATATATATATATACATATTAATATAGTTAAAGGCATGATGTTGCATGAGAATAATAATTAATAAGTAGATCACCTTTGAATTACTATGACTTAACAAATAAGGAAAGAAATTTTTTGAAATAATGCCTACTTTTTCTTAGTTGTCAACGACTTACAAGGTCACGACCTAACCGTAATCATTGCTAATTGGTCTCCTTCTACGCGACTTGGGTGACGTCTCACTTAACATGACACAGTTCTACCCTCAATTAGCACAAATCCAAGAATACTACTGTTTATATTATTATGATACTAAATCCAAATTATGCCATATATGGTCTCATGTTGTTTACTGTAGAGGAGGTGGCGGCTGGACGGCCGCTGCCAACAAGCAGATCTGCTCTCGAATCTGCGACGTAATTTACTGTATTTGATTATTAATGTTTTCTAATTGTTGTGTTCTTACAGACTATATATGGCGATTATCAATAGTAAGCCAAAAATTACGACGTTGTTGATAATATTCTAATACTTCATATAATTCAACAAGTATCTTTATAGGCTGTAGACACCCCATTTTTGACCGTCCTCAAGACTTAGACGTCACCATTTGAACACTCGGTGATCATCCTTGTTTGTGTTCGTCTTGAGTTCCCGGAGGTCTCGGCTACGCACCTTGCCTTAGGATCTCTCGACTCGACTGATTTGTGTTTGGTCTTGCACCAAACACTTGTATTTTTGCTTTGGAGAGCAGGGAATGCGTTGTTGGCCATCTCCACACTCCACCGGTCATGGCTTGAGGCCACCGACTGTGTCTTGTTGCCATCGGCCAAATGTTTGGCCGACCGGTACTTTAGATGGTCGACCGGCCATCCATTTTGGTCAAATTGCATTTTTGACCGGCTGACCACTGTTCATCTGCTTTTGCAGATATTTTTATGCCAGCTGTGCTAGCTAGCATACACTTTGTTCCCCTCCATACACGTATGGAGGGATCTCCCTCTTGACTAGCTTACTTGAGAAGCTTTGCAAGAGGGAAGCTCTATAAGAGGAGGCCTCTTCTCCCTCCATTAGGGTTACAAAAAAAAAGCCAGAGGAGTTATGATATTAGGGTTAGGTCATAGTGTCTCTATCCTATCTCTATATTTCTCTCTCTCTTTTGCCTTGTGTGTGTTTTGTCTTACTTTTGTGCACAAACACCTAGTTCTACACCTTCTCTTGGTTGCTGAGGGGCCAGAGGGTTGTTCTTGGTGTTCTTGACTGGTTTTGAGCTTTGAGGACTAGCTGGAGCATCATTCTTGAAGAAGGTCAACAAGGGTAAGAACTTACCCCTTTTTACCCCATATTTGCATAGTCTTTTTGCGTATCTTGTGACTGTTTTTAGACTTTGTGTGTAACATATAAAAGCCTTGTTTTTGCCTTCTCTAAATAGTTGTTTAAGGGTGTTTTAAGCTTTGGGGTTGTTTGACCCCTCTTAAGCTTTGTTGGGTTCTATTTTTGTGCCATTTTGGTGAGCTCTGGGACCACCTTGTTTGGCCCTTCTCACCACTGAAATCTTGAGGGATTTTAGTAGTGAGGATGGTGGTTTAGGGTCCTAAGAAGGAGAGGGTCACTCCCTCTCCTTGTTATCCTTAAAAAGGGCCATTTTTGCCTCATGTGTGAGCACCTAGTTTAGGTCCATGTTGGCCATGCCTTAACTGTTATTTGGAAATATTTTGCCATATATTACCTCTGTTTCATGTTGGTTTAAACACACCTTGCATGCCTTGCATGCATGTCTTGTAATGCCATCATTTTGCCTTAACATGTACTTAGCATGTAGATTACCTTGCTCGCTTGTTTTGGCCAAGCTTTGTGAAGCTTTTAGGCTTGTTTTTCCATGCTTAAGGTCTGATGTAGGTTGTCTTATCCATGCTTGCCATGCTTCGTATAGCCCCTTTGCATTTTAGCTTGTTGGCTTTAAGTCTATGAACCATGAGCATGCATTACTTGCATCATTTTTAGTGGTTTAGCACCACTTATCATGTCATTTTAGTCCATTTAACATGCTCGCATGCTTGCATTTAATGCTCCTTTGGTGCTTTAAGAGGTTGTGTTGTACACTCCATGTTTAAGCACTTGTGCATGCCTCCATGTGTAGATCATTTAGATGCCATCTAAGTGGTTTTTGGGGCTTGCCTTAACATGATTTGGGACTGATTTGATTCATTTTGATCATTTGCTTCATATATCACATGATCAAGATTTAAGCCCTTTGGCTTGTCTTGGATTTTGGGTTTTATTTGCATGCCATGTCTATCTTGTTTACTTGGTTTGACACCATTCTTAACATGATTTTCAAAGCTTAATGTGCATGCTATATGTCCATGTTTGCATCCTCTTAAGTGTGCTTGAGAGTTACTCTTCAATGCCTAAGTGTTGGTCCCTGTGTGCATGCATGCTTGCATGTTATTTGGTCATCATTCTCTTAGCATTTGGCCATTGTTTTGGGCCTAGTATAAGGCTGTCCAAATCAGTTTAAGACCACCCCTTGCATGTTGATGCATGCTCACCTTGTGTGTTGTTGCATACTTGTGTGTGGTTGCATGCTTGAACATTCACATTGTATCTTGAATGCTTGTTGATTAGCATTGATGCCTTATACCTTGCATGCTTGCTTGCATAGGTTGCATGCCTAATATGCATTGTGCATTGCTAGTGCCTATGCTCATGTTGCATACTTAGTCCACATATCTAGGTTGCATTGCATTGGCATGCATGCCTTGCCTCTTGATCAAGTGATAGAGGTTGGGCCTCTTTGTTTGATTATGTGCATTGCATTTCATTTGATATCAAAGTGCATACTTGGTTTCTTGGGCCATCACGCATTGAAATGCGCGATTGGTGGTCCGAGAATCGAGAACCATGTCCCTTTGAGTCATAAACATGATAGGGGATGTGTTGGTGCACACATTTGCTTGAAATGCATTGACATGCCTTATTTTGTCCTCTGCTGCTGTCAAAACAGGTTTCTACAGGAAGCTTTGGCCGGCCGACCATCCTTAGTGCTGACCGACCAAATATGGATGGCTGAGAGATCAATCAATGGTCGATGACCATTACCAATGGCCGGTGATGATTCCCCCTGGCCGGTGGTACTCTACATTGTCTATGGAGCATAGCTTGGGAGTTGTGAAATTTTCAGAGGAGCAGAGCAGGGTAAACAGAGGCAACTTGTGCATGGCGACGGATTTTCGAGCAAACCCGAGCACGCATGCATTGGACCCTCTTCCGAGGCCTTTTACTGCTTTCTTAGCTTAGTTAATTTGCTTAACTAGTTAAGTGGTCTGTAATATTTAATTAGCTTGTAGGTTAATTAATTTGTATTATTCTTTTGGTCCCTCCGAGCGAGGGCAAATATGTAATAAGTGTGGGTGCGTGTGTGCATGTCTTCCAACCCCCACTTCTTTCTCCCTTTTACTTACCTGCTTTGATGGTTAGTACTAGGGCATATTTAATTTAGCATCCTTATGCTATGCATGCGTGCATCATTCATCAGTATTGCATGCATCGAGCTCGGCGCATCATACTAACTGCATAGTATTTCAAATCTAACTTGAATATGTGCATCAAATGGTTGCATTTCACATGTCACCTTAGGATTAGCCGAGCCTATCCTAATTGCATTCTGTATGCGTTGCATTAGGCACTTAACATGGACTTGGATCATACATTGATTGCTAACGAGTTCTTTGTTTTGGGTTGGAGTACACTGTAAGTATTTTGTGCTTTAGCATCTCGCACGAGTGTGAATGTTAACATGACAGCATGCTTACCATGTGTCTAGATGCTTATGTGATATGAACTGCCTGAATGCCTGTGGGTGAAGGTTGGATTGCTTGAGTTGGAACAACTCATCAAAATCCGTGTTTTAGCCTACTCGCGAGTAGCAAATTTCAAAACATTTTCCAAACAAACGAATATGCGATGCTTTGTTCCAAATTAGGCAATCTAGTCTATACTTGTTTTGCTGTGCACGTCACATAGTAATTCTAGCTAATTAAACCGGATTAAGAACACATAACGTTTTCAAAATTGGATATCATGATTAGTAGAGGCCGATCTTCGGATCGGGCGAGAGGGGGTGCTCATAGCTGACCTTCCCCAATCATACCCAAGTTCCCGAGCCGAGGCAACTCTGGTGATGATGGACACGTGGCCTTAGGCAAATGAGTTAGGATTTCCTAAATTCTCCCAAAATAAAATATTTAGGTGGCGACTCTATATCTGGCAAAGTAGTCCATGTTTGGCACTTCTTTTCTAAAAATCTATTTTCTCAAAACGATTTGCTGGATTTGGACTCTTTGGTTCAGATTAAGAACCGTGACACAAAAAGGGAGTCCAAACTATGGTGGCATAAAGCCCGAGGGCGCGTCCACAGTTTTTGGCGACTCTGCTGGGGAGTATAGAGAACTTGACTCGAATTCATGATATCTGGTTTTGACTACACTTATGTGTTTGTTTACATTGTATGTGCATCGGTGCGCCTAGGACACTGTGTTTGCCATTTGCTATTCTTGAGCAGTTTGCCGGAGGCTTGCCTTGTCAAGGCATGGCCATAAGGCTAACCGGTTACGGGCTCTGCCAGTATAGGAACACAAACCACATTTTTTACCGGGGCACCCTTTCTGACCATTCGACCTAATGCATATTCAGAATCCATAGTGACCATTCCAAACTAAGACATGTTGCTTACCCGATGATAGGTTGTTTGAAACCGCTACGTGGTAGTGAAACCCTAGCTCCTGACAAAATAGGACAGGGAAACCATACCCCAACATAGGGGTGTTTTTTTTTTTTTTTTTTTTTTTGCTCTCTTTTACTTGCTATGTGCTTTTAGAGTGTATCTCTATAGGGAACGTACGTATCAGTTTGTGAGTTTGAGCATCAGGCCTGCGGGCATCAGTATCAGTGTTTTTGAGAAACAGTTATATCTGCGGGCATCCGATTCAGTGTTTTGGGGCAGTGATTTTGGGGAATAGTGATCAGTATTAGAGTACAGCTGTTTAGCTACGCCTGTGTTTGTTCCGTTTGGGCTGAAATGCTGCATGTTTTCTCTTTAAGGGGTTCAGAGATTCGAGTACAGAATAGCCAGTGTTCTCCCTCGCTGAGGCAAGGTAGATATCTGATCCGTTAGTCACCGTTCAAGATCAGTGGACTTATGACGACCCAAAGCTCAGAGGAAATTGTGGTTACGGCAGCCGTGTTAGACCAAGGGATCATCTTGCAGGATGAGACCAATGTTGATGTACCGCATCTGCCCAGGTCGCCTGCTGCACACCCGATCTGGACTCCCCAGTTGTATCAGGCTCGTGAGCCCACCACGTTTGAATTAATGGGAATGATCGGCGACCTCCAAAGATCCGTGGCCGATCTGGCCTATGGAATGTTGACTCCACTACCAACCACATCATATGCCAGGAATTTTGTACCATAGGAGCCCCCGCTACTAGGGCGGACTGTGATCGAGCTCAGCCAACCAGAGGTTGCCTCCAGTTATGGTAATGACATGTCAACAACAACCGGGTTCCACTATGATATAGCAACCCAAACCCTTGATCAGGCTGAGGCTAGAGGTAAGAACAAAGTGGGAATAGATGCTGATCCCGTTGGACAACTGCTGTAGGCAGTCGAGGCTTTGAAAACCGGGGAAATGAATAAGCAGCAAGTGTTCGCAGTCATGACTAAGGCTGTGGATGCTTTCCCCACTCCAATCGAAGGCAGTTCAAGCCAGGCAGAAAATCGGGATGGGCCCCATCATGCCAAGATAGTTCCTGTCATTCCCAACCCTGCACCAGGAAAAGATCAGAAAGGCAAGGCAGTGCCTGCCGACCCTTTCACTAGTGCATCTAGCAAGAACCCTCAGACTTCAAAGTATCTGCCTCGAGGGCGCAAAGTCTTTCATGCCCTCTACATGCCTTTGTCTAGGACATTTCAAATTTTGGCTAAAAAGGGGCATCTTAAACCCCTCGAGCCTCGGCCTCTCCCGAAGAATCTCCCTCTCTCACATGATGCTACCTTGTACTGCGCGTACCACCAACAGTCCGGTCACAGCACCGATGGTTGTTTCTGCCTTCATCATGAAGTGCAAGATTTGATCGACAATGAGGTCATCCTCCCGCCTACCTCAGCAAAGTCTGTTACCACTGAGCTGTTGGACTTCGAGGATACTGCGAGTTTGTGATCAGGGGTTGGACCACCTGCGGGCGGCGCTCGGTGCATTTTGGATGTGGCGTCTGGCACACACTTTTGAGCATCTGCGAATGCCAATTTTTGTGGTTTTTGACTTAGGTGTTAAGTCAGTTCGGTGGTCTTGGTTTGAGACTGTCTCTTTGTTTTGAGTCAGTCTTTTTGATTAAGGGTCTGTCTTGTCGCGTCGAGTTAGTCCCATTGTATAGAATGTCGGGTGATTCCGGAGTTGTTGCCTTGAATACCCTTTTGTTTTGTAATTACCCTTTTGCTTTCTTTTGAGTCTATCTCTGCCGTGGAGCCAGTTGCAACCAGGGAATCTGAATGAAACAGTTGCGGCTATCATGTTTCTGTGCTTACTGCTATTTTGAGCTAGTTGTGCCAGAGGATTTGAATGGAACAGCAGTACATTCCACCTGCTCTCTTGTGTCTTGAAAATCATTGCATTGACCTAAGTTTTTCAAAACCTTTTCGAACACTGTGGTGAAAACAAAGAGGAAGGAATTCCTCAAGATTTGCAAAACTTTGATCAAATTGAGAGAGAGAGAGAGGCGTGCTAAGCCCTTAATGATTGAAATCGTGTTTGTCAGCGTGAGTATTGAGAAGAACCCTGGCTTGATCTAGACTAGTCCACACTATCTTCGGCGCGAGCGATTTGTCGCTTCTTTAAAAACTTTCAAAGACAAAATGTTTTGCGCAGTCCTGCGAAGACCCTGTGTGGAATCGTTCTTGAGATTGTGCAGCTTAGGATCGCTCTCAGCCTCAAGACTCGAGTCCCTGTTTTGAAACCTTGAACCACAATTCGGAGTGTTCAACGATTGACCATCAAGAGGGGCCTGTATGGCCAAATCGGAGGCAGCTCTCGAACAAGAGGCACCAAAGTCAGATCAAGAAGATCAGATCCCATCAGAAGAAGCTTGTGAAGCTAGAACAGAAGCGCCCCTCCAACTAGGGGCAAAATGTCTAATGTGCTCGGAGAGCCGAAGATGGGTCCTTCAGCAAATCAATACAACAGTCATTTTCCTGGATTCAGATGACTTCAGGATCTCAAAACCATTTGGCATGGACTTGTTACACTTTTACCCTTTGAGAGGCTCATTAGGCCGAAAACCCGGAAGGGCGACCCAGACAAAAGTTAGAGCAAGGGGAAAAAAAAGAAAGAAAGAAAAATATGAAAAAATGCAAAAGAAATGAAATGAGAAAAATAAAAGAAAAAAAAAGAATTGAAAAGGAAAGAAGAACAAAGCTCGCAAGGTCGAAAACCCGCAACGGGCGCCTTGGCAAAAGTTAGGGCCTAAAAGTGAAGGTTAATACTCGAGTGTACCTTAACCGGAACTACGTAAGGCTTGATTCCTATGTTTGGGATACGTAGGCAACTTCATCTTGAAGTCCAACCTCCAACCCTTTCATAGCGACTAAGTCCATGTAATGGTTTTAATCATCCTTGATTCCCATGTTTGGGATACGTAGGCAGCTTCGTCCTGAGGTCCTGTACCACGCACTTTCAAAGTGACTGTGTCCATATATTGGTTTTGACCATCTTCTTCTTCTCCGTGTCCGAGAGTTTGGTCGTGATTATCACTAATGAGGACTGTTTACAAAATGCTGCGGCATTATCCAGACAAGGGGCAACTTTCCGTTGCCATGAGTCGCCGTTCAAACCGGGGGCAACTTTCCGTTGCCATGCAGCGTCCTTAAAGCAAGGGGAAATTTTCCATTGCCTCCGATCCGAGGTTGTGCATCTCGAGAGTAAGTTCCGTGTTCTTTGAGCATTGATTGTTTGCAAAAATAGTTTTTGAAAATTTTTACTGAGGTTGACTATTTTATCGAAAACTATTTCATTTTTCCAAAACTAGACCATTTATTGGACCCAAAAAAGGAAAATTTTCAGTACTCACAACCTAACTTGCATGATTTTAAATCAGAAAATTGAACAAGTATGTTAATCTGACTCTAATTTTGGTCAAAATTGTTTTAGTAGAAAACCAAAACAAAAAATGGTCAAAATGATGAACTAGGGGCACAGTTGAGTCAGGTGTTCTGTCTTTCCCGGGTCATCAACATACTTGCCAAAAGAGCACAACTGGAACTATCTATAAAGGGCTGAAAGCTCCCAACATCCTCCGAGCAACGAGGTATCAAACCAAGTGCGAAGCATGAATTGGGGTGGATTAAGATGCCCCACTCCTTCATCCAGAACATCGACTGAATGTCACCAGAAGAAATAGCCGTGAGGTAACAGCGTTGGGCTTGAACCCATTACCTCTTGTTTATCCACCGACCATATCTGGGGAGGGATAAAAAAAAAATGAGAGAGTGAAGAATAGAGAGGTGCAAGTCGAGAGAAAAGTGAGCGAAAGGGTTTTGAAAAAAAAAAATCGAGCCTGAGGGCCGAGTGATGCGAGAATCACACAAATGAGAAAGGGTGGGAAACATTACCCAGAGAAACTAGCTCCTCGTGATCTGAGGTCTCCCGTCTCCATTAAACGTGTCTGTGTATCGTGTCTTTCGTTTTGCCTGTCTCAACTCTTGTTATAAGTCGGTTCTGAGCGTGTCTCGATGTGTTTAGGCTATGTGCCTTTTGTTTTCTTTATTGAGTCTTTTTCACTGTGTTCAGTCGTAAGCTCAATACCCGATTGAAAACCCTTTTCCCAAATCGTTTTGTGCTCAGAGTGCTGTGTCATTCTCCACATTTGTACAAAAACGTGATTTGGTTCTTTCATGCAATTGCAGGGTCCACCCCTGATAAGTGTGAACAGAAAAACCGGGGCCTCTCTGAAGCTTTTGGGTTTCAGGTTGCATCTGAGTGTGCTTCAACTTCAACTGATCCCACCTTCGTATTCTGTCTTTTCATGTTGGACTGTTTGTTCAGGATTCGTTGTATGCAAATTAATCCCCGACAGAGTATGAGCCGAGTGTTCCGACTGAGCAGTGGTTGTTCGAGTTGTTTTGCTATTGGCCAACCCATTACCTGGTTATTGCAATGCAAGTGTTTGATTTTTAGACAAAGGATCAATCTCATTCACATTTAGGTGTAATATGATGCAATGCGATGTAGAGTTTGAAATGTACAGATGTAACAATTTTTTAGACAAAAAGCTTTGTTTCATTTCATTATCTTTTTCAAGTACAAAGTTTTGGAGAAAACAAAAGAAAACCTGCTCGCGGCAGTACAAGGTACTCTAGCTACCAGCAAAAAAAGTACAAAAGAAAAAGAAAAAAGAAAAGCAGCAAAATTTGGAACAATGTCAAGTGGCCTCAGGCCTAGGGGTCTGTCCTCGTCCTCTTCCTGGACGAAGGTCCAAGAGCATCATCATCAGCGCCGTCATCTGAACCCGAGTCAGTGCCATCTCCAATCTCCTCTTCAAATGACTCCACCTCCGTCTCCGCCTCAGACTCATCGTCATCGGGGACTGGTGCCCGTGAGCTACTCCCAACATGAGTGCGCCCCGCCTTGGTGCGGGGGTATACTCTGCCCTCTCCATCTCCCCCTCGAACAGGAATGGATGGTCCAGCTGGAGCACCTCCTACAGTAGGAATCTGGAAGGGATGCTGAAAAGTACAAATGGCAAACGCATCAGTATGCTACAGAATGCAGTATATGAATACAGTGTGTGAAATACTGTGAGCAGGGTACGAGTGCAGAATGCAGTGTATGAGTACAGTGTGTGAATACTGTAGGCAGTATATCAGTGCAGGATGCAATGTATGAGTACAGTGTGTGAATATCGTAGGCAGTATGTCAGTGCAGGATGCAATGTATGAGTATAGTGTGTGAATACTGTGAGCAGTATGTCAGTGCAGAATGCAATGTATGAGTACAATGTATGAATGCCGCGAGTAGTGTTGTGAACAGTCTGTGGGCTACAGTATGTCAGATGCCGTGAGGGCAGTGTATCCAGTGTTGTGTTGTGCATCAGATATGTGAAACAGTTTATGTATGGTTTGAGACCGCGGCTAGAGAAACATACCGGAATGCTGTAAATTGCCAGAAGGTTGAGGCTCTGCTGGAGCATCCCCATCACGGAGGCGGTCAGCTCTAGGACCTGGTGAGTGTACTCAGAAGAGGCTTGCAAAAGTGTTAGAAGTATCAATATTCCGCGAAATATCAAACGAAATGAAATGAAATGGCGATGCAAAATGCAGAAGTACATAATGGAGGCAAGTCGTAGAAACCGACTAACTCATGATCAGCCGGAGGAGGAGCGACGGGGATCTAGTAAGTCGCCCCACCCCACCCTCTGCATGTATCGTCGTAGGCAGTGCTGGCCAACTAGCCCCCCATCCTCTCTGAGCTCCACTCCTACCACGGACTCGAGCCATCCTCGATGTCCCTGCCCCTACTCCAGCTACCGATGCCGCAGGTCCCCCCCTCTTAGCTCGGCGGCCACTACTCAAAGGCTGCATGATATACGTCCTGACGTACTCTGAGTAGTCGCTTATGCCTCTGAAGCATGTCACGTCCCAGCCGATCGTATAGTCGGCCATCTGCTCAGGAGTAAACCTCTTGGTATCCCTCATATGCTCAGGAGGGTGAACCGGGACTATCTGCTCCGGTAAACCCAAGGTCTGGCGTAGGAAACGCTCACCCAGGTACCAGGCCCGACAGACCGGGCCCTCCAGCAGAAGCCTGAAGCGGGCAGTCTCCTCCGCACCGGCAAATCGATCCCGAATCTCGGCTGGCAATGGAGCCCAAGGCTGCCAGGTGATCTGTAAATGAAACCCAGTTTGTTATTTACTGTTATGGAAAATACAGTGCAAAGTGAGGCTTAAATGAACTGCAAGTTCTAAACGTACCTCTACGGGGGTGATGGTGTCGAAGTAACGACGGAAGAATATAAACGTCTCCCGGGGTCTCCGCACACACCTCACATCGAAATGGCGGGAGAATGGAACGCCAAGAGGGGTCTCCATGTCAGGCACTGAGGCGAGTCTCGGAAAGTAGGCGTAGACCCACAACTATAGAGCAAATACCAGTACGCTTATCAGATAAAGCAGAATGCAGAATAAAAGCAGAAATAGCAAGGCAGTGTATGGTACAGTGTATTGTGGCAGAGTGTACAGTGTGTGCAGTGTACAGTTAGTGTAAAGCAGAGTATATGTGTGCCGTGTGCAGTATACAGTCAACGTGAAGCAAACCACAGTATGTGCAGTATACAGAGTATAGGAAATGTAAAGGCAGAAATGTAAAACAAAGAAAGAGATGTACCTCCCAAGCTCGCCAATAACCTCCGAGCAACTGCCCACTACAACGGGAGACTGAGCTCATGTGCCCGTAGAGTGTGGCCAAGGCTGCTCCACTCTAGTCATAGCGCAGGATCCTAGTCACGTCCACTAGAGCGCTCAGCAAGCAGAGGGGCACAGTGATCGCCCGATTGTCAAAAATGGTCGTCCCCAGCAGAAACATGAGGAAACTGCATGCGTATTGCTCCTCCCCTGACCGAGTGGTCGACGCCTGATCCCGGAAGTGGCTCTCAAACCACGAATATCGCACATATCCCGCCCGAGCAAGTGGCGGCTGAGTGCCAAGCAAGTGTATCTGGGCAGCGTACCACTCATCCATCTCTGTGTCGAAGAGGATAGGATCACCCCCTACCCCGATGCCGGTGAGCATCGAGAAGTCATAGGGAGTCATCGTCATGTCTCCCACGATAGAGAGGTGGAATGAATCGGTGGTGTCCCACCACCTCTCCGCTAGAGCAGCAAGGAGAGGTCTGCTCGCAGTAAGCCGAGAAAGTCCTCTGTAGAAGGCGCCAAAGCCCGCCTGATCGATAATGTGACGGACTGCGTCCAGTAACTCCATGTACCAATCCCTGGCGGCAACATTCCCATACCCGCGGACAATATGGGAATCTCCCTGTTCAAAAGCAAATAGTTGCGAAGCGATATAAACTGTACAGTTTTGAAGAGTATTCAGAATTGGTGGCAATATAGCGTGCGTGCACATTTTCAAGTTCAAACAAACATCGGGTGCCGGTGTGCTAGCAGGGAACTACAGCATATGATTTGTCAGTGCGTTTGAGTGGTTCAGTACAGATATAGCGTGTGTGCACATGTTCAGATTCAAATAGGTACCGAGTGCCGGTGTGCTCGCAGTGAACTACAACATGTGATGTGCCAGTGTGTTTGAGTGGTTCAAGGCAAATGAAGTGTGTGTGCACGTGTCCAGATTTAAATAGATATCGAGTGCAAGTGTATTCACAGTCAACTACAACATATAGTGTATCGGTTTATCCGGGCTAAGCAGTTAAAGAGCAGAATCAACTATGGCAGTTAAGTGTTCTACATTACAGAAAATAAAATGGGGGAGAGTATATCTCGGAAGCGCCATGTGATAAATGTGACTTCGGCTCGCGCAGGAGAAGCTCTGGAGGCACCGTCCTATCAAACTTCGGAACTGGCGAAGTCCGTCCGGAGGCAGTATGTGAATCATCGGCCGGTAGGTCGCCGGGTCGAACGGGCGAACGCTCAAGGGCAGGAGCTCGGCCTCGGGATCTATCTCATCATCCGGGGGAGTCCCGCCCAGTGAAATATCGTCAGCCATCGCAAAGAAAGTGTGAAAATGGCCGGGAGAGGGAAAACCGGGCGAGAATGTGAAAAGTTAACAGAAAGTCAACCCCGAGAGGGTAGGAAATGGCTGGAAAATCCGAAGTGTGGAAAAAGACATGGAAATCAAGAAAAACTTGAGGGAAACAAGCCCCGAGTGGTGGAAATTGCAAAAGAGACACCGAAACGAAGTTTCAATCGGTTCAAAACGTTCGAAACGCGAAGGTATACGCGAATCGAACAATGAAACAGGGCCAAAAACATAAGAAAATGGGAGAACGAAGGAAGAAAAATACTCTAGATAGAGAGAGGAAGAAATTTCGACCAAGGAAAAGTGGGAAATATAAGGCTAGAGGCCCTATATTTAAAGACCCGAGGCCAAAGGACCAAACTGCCCCGATTCAGGCATGTTTGGCCGGTCGGCCACACTGTTGGCCGGTCGGCCAAATATTTGGCCGGTAGCCTTTTCTAATGGCCGGTAGATAGCCGGTGACCTCCCATGATGGCCGGTGAGCCTTCTACAACCTTTTTTTGGGTCATAAGTGCAGTTTTAAGGCCTTCAATTGCTCAAGACAGTGCAAGAAAGTGCATTTCTGAAGCTCAGCCGATCTCCGTTTCGACCTCAAACCATGTCTTCTGTGCTTGGCGCCTGAATACAGATGCGGTGTATCCTTTTTGTATCCTTTTGTCTCTTTCAAGATTCGAAAGTTGCCCCCACATGCATTGTCTTGCATTTGCATACTTTACTTGCATTGTTTTGCACCTTAAATATGCCCGGTCTGGCGAGACCTTAAATACGCCCAGTCTGGCGAGACCTTAAATATGCCCGGTCTGGCGAGACCTTAAACACACTCGGTCTAGGAGACCCTAAATCCTCGAAACGTGCAAAACCTTTGGTTTTCGTATGCCTACATACGTCATAACAAGCACAACTTACATTGATGTGCACTGCTCACATGCGTTTTCATGCATCTCAAGCAACACGCGCTGTCACGCATTCGAGTCCACATGCATTATCATGCATCTCAAGCAACACGCGTTGTCGCGCATTCGAGTCCACACGCATTACCATGCATTTCAAGCGACGCGCGTCGTCGCATATTCGAGTTCACATGCATTTCAAAAGCCGCGCGTTGTCGCGCATTCCAAGTTCATTTGCATTTTCATGCATCTCAAAAGCTGCGCGTTGTCGCGCATTTCAAAAACAACATGCATCATTTGCATTTCAAAAAAAAGAGAGAAAACAACAAAAACAACATGCATCATTTGCATTTGAAAAAAAAAAAAAAATGAACATGCATCATTTGCATTTCAAAAGAAAACAACAAAAACATGCATCATTTGCATTTCAAAAAAGTGCATTATCATGCATTTTCCCTTCATCATGCATTGTCATGCATTCAAAAAACAAAACAAAAAAAAAAAAAAAAAAACAAAAAAAAAAAAAAAAAACAACAAATAGTGCATATGTCATGCATTGCATCGTAAGTAGTGCATATGTCATGCATTCATTGTAGATAGTGCATATGTCATGCATCCCTTGTATACATTGCATATGTCATGAATTTCATTACAAATATTGCATATGTCATGCATCATTGTAAATATCGCATTTACATCCATCCATTGCATATTTGTATATATTGCATTGTAGCTTGTATGCATTCATTGCATCACATCCATCTACGGTTTGCGTCTTTCCATGTTAAGGTTGGTCTGGTATGTGCCCATACTTTTCACATTAAAGCACAGTTCTGCATGTGTACGCGCCTATTCCACTGCTGATATTGTGGTTTGAGGGTTGCGGTACCTTTTCTGTGATAGACGCGGTTTGTTTGTGTACATGCCTTTCCTAGGCAAGATCTGGTTTGGCCCGCGTGCCTTATTCGCCTTATCCATTGTATCCTACCCATCCATTGCATATTGTATATATTGCATTGTAGCTTGCATGCATCCACTACATCACATTCATCTATGGCTTGCGCCTTTCCATGTTGAGCTTGGTCTGGTATGTGCCCATACTTTTCGCGTTAAAGCACAGTTCTGCATGTGTATGCGCCTATTTCACTGCTGATATTGTGGTTTGAGGGTTGCGGCACCATTTCTGTGTTAGATGCGGTTTGTTTGTGTACATGCCTTTCCTAGGCAAGATTTGGTTTGGCCCGCGCGCCATATCCAATGTGTATATTACATTGTAGTGTAATTTGTTGCGTCCAGCATTTAGGATCATTGTTCTTTCATTAGCGGGTCATTTCCCCACTCATGTCATTCCACCCAATTACTTGTTCTTGTGTCCGTCTACATCACTCATAGTTCTGCATGTGTACGCGCCTATTCCACGCTGGTATGCTGGTTTGAGGGTTGCGGCACCTTTTCTATAGCAGACGAACTTTACATCTCCATCAATCTATTTGACATTTGTGTGGTTTTGAACTGCTCATGATTAGGTCATGATTCAATTTCATTGCATTGCATATCGTTTGCATTGTTTATACATAGTTTTACATGTTTTGCATATTATTTGCATTGTTTTTACATTTATTTTGTAATTTTGCATATCATTTGCATTACATTAGATTCAATCGCATATCATCGCACTGTTTGTGCACCCCTTGGTCTAAAGAGACCTTAAATCCTATATTCACGTTGTCGCACAGCTTTCGATTGCATTATTACGCATGTTGCTAACGATATTGTACCTGTTGAGTTTTCTTTCTCTTTCAGGCACGATATTGTATGTACGGTTCATTTGAAGCTGGTGCAACCAGACGAACAGCGCAGGTATTGTATCCTCCGCGTGAGATGTATCGAGAATTGCATAATTCTCTTACATCCTTTCTGCATCATAATGTAGTTAGATTTGTGTTTGATTGCTTAAAACTGTCGCATGTATGTGCTTCGTTACAGCTTTTCTTTGCACGATCATAAGTTATGCTCAGCTTCTTGCATTGTCAGTTGTATTTTGCCCCTACCTCCGGGCGCATATCTTTATTGTCTTGCATACTTTGTCTAAGTCTTCGGCCTTGTCAAAAATGGGTCGTCTCTGGGCTTTGACATTCACTCCCGTCATTTTTATGACTTTCGAGTTCTGTCAAAGAGGGGCAACTGTAGACACCCCATTTTTGACCGTCCTCAAGACTTGGACGTCACCATTTGAACACTCAGTGATCATCCTTGTTTGTGTTCGTCTTGAGTTCCCGGAGGTCTCGGCTACGCGCCTTGCCTCAGGATCTCTCGACTCGACTGTTTTGTGTTTGGTCTTGCACCAAACACTTGTGTTTTTGCTTTGGAGGGCAGGGAATGCCTTCTTGGCCATCTCCACACTCCACCGGCCATGGCTTGAGGCCACCGGCTGTGTCTTGTTGCCATCGGCCAAATGTTTGGCCGACCGGCACTCTAGATGGTCGACTGGCCATCTATTTTGGTCAAATTGCATTTTTGACTGGCCGACCACTGTTCATCTGCTTTTGCAGATATTTTTATGCCAGCTGTGCTAGCTGGCATACACTTCGTTCCCCTCCATACACGTGTATGGAGGGATCTCCCTCTTGACTAGCTTACTTGAGAAGCTTTGCAAGAGGGAAGCTCTATAAGAGGAGGCCTCTTCTCCCTCCATTAGGGTTATAAAAAAAAAGCCAGAGGAGTTCTGATATTAGGGTTAGGTCATAATGTCTCTATCCTATCTCTATATTTCTCTCTCTTTTGTCTTGTGTGTGTTTTGTCTTACTTTTGTGTACAAACACCTAGTTCTACACCTTCTCTTGGTTGCTGAGGGGCTAGAGGGCTGTTCTGGGTGTTCTTGACTGGTTTTGAGCTTTGAGGACCAGCTGGAGCATCATTCTTGAAGAAGGTCAACAAGGGTAAGAACTTACCCCTTTTTACCCCACATTTGCATAGTCTTTTTGCCTATCTTGCGACTGTTTTTAGACTTTGTGTATAACATATAAAAGCCTTGTTTTTGCCTTCTCTAAATAGTTGTTTAAGGGTTTTTTAAGCTTTGGGGTTGTTTGACCCCTCTTAAGCCTTGTTGGGCTCTATTTTTGTGCCATTTTGGTGAGCTCTGGGACCACCTTGTTTGGCCCTTCTCACCACTGAAATCTTGAGAGATTTCAGTGGTGAGGATGGTGGTTTAGGGTCCTAAGAAGGAGAGGGTCACCCCCTCTCCTTGTTGTCCTTAAAAAGGGCCATTTTTGCCTCATGTGTGAGCACCTAGTTTAGGTCCATGTTGGCCATGCCTTAACTGTTATTTGGCAATATTTTGCCATATATTACCTCTGTTTCATGTTGGTTTAAACACACCTTGCATGCCTTGCATACATGTCATGTAATGCCATCATTTTGCCTTAACATGTACTTAGCATGTAGATTACCATGCTCGCTTGTTTTGGCCAAGCTTTGTGAAGCTTTTAGGCTTGTTTTGCCATGCTTAAGGTCTGATGTAGGTTGTCTTAGCCATGCTTTCCATGCTTCGTATAGCCCCTTTGCATTTTAGCTTGTTGGCTTTAAGTATATGAACCATGAGCATGCATTACTTGCATCATTTTTAGTGGTTTAGCACCACTTATCATGTCATTTTAGTCCACTTAACAAGCTCGCATGCTTGCATTTAATGCTCCTTTGATGCTTTAAGAGGTTGTGTTTTACACTCCATGTTTAAGCACTTGTGCATGCCTCCATGTGTAGATCATTTAGATGCCATCTAAGTGGTTTTTAGGGCTTGCCTTAACATGATTTGGGATTGATTTGATTCATTTTGATCATTTGCTTCATATGTCACATGATCAAGATTTAAGCCCTTTGGCTTGTCTTGGATTTTGGGTTTTATTTGCATGCCATGTCTATCTTGTTTACTTGGTTTGGCACCATTCTTAACATGATTTTCAAAGCTTAATGTGCATGCTATATGTCCATGTTTGCATCCTCTTAAGTGTGCTTGAGAGTTACTCTTCAATGCCTAAGTGTTGGTCCCTGTGTGCATGCATGCTTGCATGTTATTTGGTCATCATTCTCTTAGCATTTGGCCACTGTTTTGGGCCTAGTATATGGCTGTCCAAATCAGTTTAAGACCACCCCTTGCATGTTAATGCATGCTCACCTTGTGTGTTGTTGCATACTTGTGTGTGGTTGCATGCTTGAACATCCACATTGTATCTTATATGCTTGTTGATTAGCATTGATGCCTCATACCTTGCATGCTTGCTTGTATAGGTTGCATGCCTAATACGCATTGTGCATTGCTAGTGCCTATGCTCATGTTGCATACTTAGTCCACATATCTAGGTTGCATTGCATTGGCATGCATGCCTTGCCTCTTGATCAAGTGATAGAGGTTGGGCCTCTTTGTTTGATTATGTGCATTGCATTTCATTTGATATCAAAGTGCATACTTGGTTTCTTGGGCCATCACGCATTGAAATGCGCGATTGGTGGTCCGAGAATCGAGAACCATGTCCCTTTGAGTCATAAACATGATAGGGGATGTGTTGGTGCACACATTTGCTTGAAATGCATTGCCATGCCCTGTTTTGTCCTTTGCTGCTATCGAAACAGGTTTCTACAAGAAGCGTTGGCCGGCCGACCATCCTTAGTGCCGACCGACCAAATATGGATGGTCGAGAGATCAATCAATGGTCGATGACCATTACCAATGGCCGGTGATGATTCCCCTTGGCCGGTGGTACTCTACAGTGTCCATGGAGCATACCTTGGGAGTTGTGAAATTTTCAGAGGAGCAGAGCAGGGTAAACAGATGCAACTTGTGCATGGTGACGGATTTTCGAGCAAACCCGAGCACGCGTGCATTGGACCCTCTTCCGAGACCTTTTACTGCTTTCTTAGCTTAGTTAATTTGCTTAACTAGTTAAGTGGTCTGTAATATTTAATTAGCTTGTAGGTTAATTAATTTGTATTATTCTTTTGGTCCCTCCGAGCGAGGGCAAATTTGTAATAAGTGTGGGTGCGTGTGTGCATGTCTTCCAACCCCCACTTCTTTCTCCCTTTTACTTACCTGCTTTGATGGTTAGTACTAGGGCATATTTAATTTAGCATCCTTATGCTATGCATGCGTGCATCATTCATCAGTATTGCATGCATCGGGCTCGGCGCATCATACTAACTGCATAGTATTTCAAATCTAACTTGAATATGTGCATCAAATGGTTGCATTTCACATGCCACCTTAGGATTAGCCGAGCCTATCCTAATTGCATTCTGTATGCGTTGCATTAGGCACTTAACATGGACTTGGATCATACATTGATTGCTAACGAATTCTTTGTTTTGGCTTGGAGTACACTGTAAGTATTTTGTGCTTTAGCATCTCGCACGAGTGTGAATGTTAACATGACAGCATGCTTACCATGTGGCTAGATGCTTATGTGATATGAACTGCCTAAATGCCTATGGGTGAAGGTTGGATTGCTTGAGTTGGACAACTCATCAAAATCCGTGTTTTAGCCTACTCGCGAGTAGCAAATTTCAAAACATTTTCCAAACAAACGGATATGCGATGCTTTGTTCCAAATTAGGCGATCTAGTCTATACTTGTTTTGTTGTGCGCGTCACATAGTAATTCTAGCTAATTAAACCAGATTAAGAACACATAACGTTTTCAAAATAAGATATCATGATTAGTAGAGGCCGATCTTCGGATCGAGCGAGAGGGGGTGCTCATAGCTGACATTCCCCAATCGTACCCAAGTTCCCGAGCTGAGGCAACTCTGGTGATGATGGACACGTGGCCTTAGGAAAATGAGTCAGGATTTCCTAAATTCTCCCAAAATAAAATATTTAGGTGGCGACTCTGTATCTGGCAAAGCAGTCCATGTTTGGCACTTCTTTTCTAAAAATCTATTTTCTCAAAACGATTTGCCGGATTTGGACTCTTTGGTTCAGATTAAGAACCGTGACACAAAAAGGGAGTCCAAACTGTGGTGGCATAAAGCCTGAGGGCACGTCCACATAGGCATGCATTAAAAGATATGAAAAGAAATACTTACAACCAAAACTTCAAACTTTATTAGGTAATAGGAGAGGCGTACAGAGAGAGAGAGAGAGAGAGAGAGAGAGAGAGAGAAAGCACACTTATAAAATCTTACATAGAACTCTGATAACAAACTCTGCCTTCAACAAGGGTGAGGCCATCCCTTTTATAGACAAATAAAAGATAAGATAAGGGTGAGGACATGTGGCGTGTCCTTGTGGAGTGGAGTCGATCTTCTTTATCCTCAGCTGATTTGATGATGACTCAGCACCTTATCTTTATTGTCCTGAAGTGAACAGCTATGAGGACAGCTGTATGGTTGGTATTGAATGGCTGACAGAGCATCTGCTTTTGTCTAAAGTAATTGTACTAGTTTTTGTCACTTTGTGCCGATGCTTCTGAAAAGTGATGCTAATGGGAGACAAGGTCACTCAACCTTGCCTTTTCCTTTTCTGTCCTTTTCTTTGTTAATTTTTTCAGCAATGAAACTAGTCATTGAGTCCAAAAAGTGACCAAGATTGGGTTCATTGTCTGCAGGGTCATGAGCTTTGCCGGCAAGTACTGCAAACTCATTTTCATCCTGGTCTCTAGGTTAGGCCCTTGGCTACTAGTAACAGACTACATGCTGGTATCATCACTGGAGAGGGATTGAAGGTTCTATTCCTTCATGTAATCCACACTTTTGATGATTAATTCCTGTTCTGACAAATTTGGATACCTTTGTCATAATTCTGTTTGAATTTGGAAAAAAGGATTCTTCACAATTGGAGTTGTTGGGAGTAATTTGGGAGCAGGCTCCTAGCATGCTTTGGTATGAGCATGGATTTTCTGTAAAGTTTCCTGCTGTTGTTTAGGGGCATCAAGTCCCTTTGTCCACCATTTTACAAAGAAAACTCTTTTGAGATGTGGAACTTTGTTCTAGTAATCACATTGGAAATCCCACTTCCATATCCATGGAATTCCAAAGCGAATGACAAAACGGACAACAGATTTGGACATTGAAATGTCCTTGTATACTGGAAGGCAGTAGGCAATTTGCCATTCATTAAAAGCCTGTCTGATAGGTTCTAGAAAAATTTCAAACTGGAGGCCGAATTTATCCCACCAAACGACAAACCAATTGGGTAGCTCGTTTTTTAGAACATCTGGAACAATTCGGAGAAACCATGAATGGCTACGTGGGGGATTCTGGTAGTAAAATGCATAGGTAAATGCATTAATATAGTCCTGAATTAGGATTTTTCGATTTTCACTTCCTGGTGTGAAATCTATTAAACTTCAAAATTCATATCACTGGCCGTTGTACTATAAGGCCTTCTGGATTCATATACTCCATGTGGTATTTGGTTTTCAAAAATTAGATCCCTTGGATTCCTTGCACAACTGGATCTATAGGATTCTCGGGAGCTGTATCACTTGAAGGCCTGGAGGACATTCCTTGTAACATAGACTCTATAGGTTCCGAAGCGGATTGTCTAGAGGAATCTGGTAGATCTACTCGATAAGATGAAGTAGTTCGAAAACTAGCACTAGACATGCTTCTGGATAATGGCCTAGTTGGCCTATTAAAAGTGAGGTATACATTACCTCCTTGTGTTTGTATATGACATCATCTAAGGTTTGTCTTACAATTGGTCGTACTGGTATAGCATTAGGAATTTGCCATCTTTTTGAAAAAGTTATATTCTGCCGAGGTATCATTTTTGGGACAACAACTTGACTACCAAAAAGATTGGTATCAATTAGAACTGTGTCCTAATTCACTCTACTTTTTGGTATAAGGATTCAGAGTGGTTAATACCTTTAAATGAATCCTAGAGATTACTGTAAAAGGTGGTGATCCTAGTAAATACTTATATCCAAGAGAAAGGATTCTAAGCTCTAAGACTTTTGACAGATTAGGGTCAATAAGTGCTATGCATAGGTTCGGGTATATGTTGAAATATACTGGACCATGAGAGAGATTGATTTCTATGGCTTCCATCAGAGATGCTCTCCAATTGAGACATCTACCATCTCAAATGATGCATTGTATACTGGTATTTTGCCCAAGTAAAGTCAAAGGCTTAAATGCTATCTGGACAAGTGCTCTGTGAACATATTTATACTTTTGTAAAAATGGGTACAAGTCCTGTATGTGAAGGAGACACATAATCTCATCATCATTCTGTATAGATACAGCATGCTCAAAAGTTTTGATTATTTTTCTACTGGTAAAGGTGAAGGCTCCTATCCTATTGATAGTATGTGGTTTGACTTTTGGGGTTGTCCATTTGTCCAAGGCTTCACTAACATCTTGGTAGGCGACTAATTCGGCTGCTGTAGTGATTGTATCCTCTGTAGGCGTAGTACTCATACTGGTGTATAGGGACCATACACTACAATAAAATTGAATTTTCACGGCTTGCAATGCATGCTGTAAAAACTCTTTCATGGCATGCACACAAATGCCGTTATATGACATGCCGTAGAAAGTTGAGTATCATTTACGGCATGCAAGTAAAATTGTAAAAAACAATAAATTGAACATTAATGGCATACTTTATATGTCGTATATAATTTTTTACATGCCATAAATCATTATATTTTTCATGGCATTATTTTGCATGTTGTAGAAGGTTATTTTTAATATATTTATAGCATACTTTGTATGCCGTATATAATCTTTTACGACATTTTTTTGCATGCCATAAATCATTACACTTTTCACGACATAATTTTGCATGCCGTAAAAAGTTATTTTTAATATATTTATGACATACTTTGTATGCCGTATATAATATTTTACGACATTTTCTTGCATGCCATAAATCATTACACTTCTCACGACATAATTTTGCATGCCATATAAAGTTATTTTTAATATATATATATATACACACACATAAGAACATAACCTTGCCTAGTCGTATGCACCTCCAAACAATGGCAGTAACTTGTAAAGTGCGGCAACTTGTGACCAAATCAAGCAGAAGCAACAACTATGAAATAAGGAAAAGAAAACTAACATCCACACACCAAACAACCTGCATACTAACTTCCATCCTCAACTTCTATCATATCAAGCTAATAACAACCTCACAAACGTACGAACTAAGAAAGGTATCCAAATCATATGATTCACTAATTTCCAAAATATGACTTTAAATATACAACTCCACCTACTAATTTCTTGCGGGGAAAAAAAAAACACAACCTGCATAAATAAAAGAACAAAAACAAATCAAAGAATATATCATTTGTATTTTACATGGTTCAAAAACTTATAGATCACAAGACCAAGTAAAATAAAAAGTTGCATCCTTCAAAGAAAACATGCATTGTTCCAAAAAATTTGAATGGGAAACAAAAGAGTGCAGAAGAAAAGAAAAGTAGATAGATGCATCAGATTCTTAAATACAAAAAAAATAAAAATAAAATAAAATAAATAAAATAAAAAATAAAAAATTGGCTTTTGTTTTACAGCCAAAACTACATCCCAAGAATCAATCTTTGGCACAATGATTCTAAGAGCTAGAAGAAGGAAGACTCCCACTCCCAATCCAGCAATCATATTCCAGAATAAAAGATATCACCAAAAAACAAAAAAAAAAACTCCATAAACGAACAGAAAATCAATAGCTTCAACAACATATATATGTATATATATACCTCAAAAGGCGATGGATTGAGTCAGGATGAAGGAAAAGAATAGTAGCAGATCTTGCAAATTGCACAACACACTGTTATATGTCATACAAGCAATAGAGAGAAAAAGAGAACAATGGCAATTCGAAAGCAAACAGAACATTAATTAGGAAAAAAAATACCTGAAAGAGATGGATAGTGTATAATATAAAGAGAGAAACAGATCATTTTGAACCATCAAAGAGGTGATTTGAGTTAAAATGAATGGAAAAACAGAAGGAGAGATCTGAGAGGCAGAATGAGAAGAAGATTGAAAAGCATAACTGATATTTCAAATGAATATTACATCAGATGTTGCTATAATATGATAGTGTATGGTGTATTGTACTCCATGATTCATATCAATATTATAGAATAGAAACTGAAGAGCCAAAATAATACTAATAACAGTTAGGTACTTATAAACAAAATAAAAACTGACCACCATTTGTTAAAACAAGGAAAGAAAAGAAAAAAAAAATTGAAAGCAAAGACCTACCCATAAAAGCAATCACCAGATTTATTAGCATTCATCAATAAACCTATTTAACATATTTCGGTTTTAACTCCATCTATGTACAGTGCATGTGGTGAATATCTTGAAGGGCAATCTTGACTCCAAAAGGCAAGCATGGAGTTAATTAACTTAATGTAATAACAGAGCATGCCAGAGAAACTTATGGAAGGATAATAAAATTCTCACAGATTAATGCATTTTAGATAGGTAACTTTTGATGATACTACCCTCTTTTTTTGTTTTACTTTTGATGATACTACCCTCTTTTTATTGATTTTATTGTGCAAATGAAGTATCTACTGCTCAATACCTCATATGCTCCTCCTGTCTCTCTATGAATCGTACTGAGTAATAGTTAATTCAAAAAGACATCTGTGTTGAGTATAGTAGAGAGAATGGCCAGCAAATAATGACAATAATATAGTACCTGGTAAGCTACTACAAAAGATCGTAACCCTTGCTCTGCAAACTTATCAATCACAGCATGAACTCTATGCTCTATTTCCGATTTATTGTGTGTGAGATTTAGTATCTTACAAATCAAAGAATATATCATTTGTATTTTACATGGTTCAAAAACTTATAGATCACAAGACCAAGTAAAATAAAAAAGTTGCATCCTTCAAAGAAAACATGCATTGTTCCAGAAAATTTGAATAGTAAACAAAAAGAGTACAGAAGAAAAGAAAAGCAAATAGATGCATCAGATTCTTAAATACACAAAAAATGAATTTTGGCTTTTGTTTTACAACCAAAACTATATTCCAAGAATCAACCTTTGGCACACTGATTCTAAGAGCTAGAAGAAGGAAGACTCCCACTCCCAATCCAGTTCAAAAAACACAGCCTCTAGAACAAGCAAAAACAAAATAGAACAACCAACTCAATCATCTTCCGGTATTAAGAATCATAAATGCACAAACCATCATATAGAATGAAAGTGAAACACAACACATAGGGAAATCTTGAAAGGCAAACACAGTTGTGATAACAGTGTTGCAGTAATTTAGAATGTAAAACTATATTCCACTGTATACAGATGAAAGGTGCTATATGTAATGATAGTTTATATTAATTTTGTGAAGAAAAAAACATAAAGGCAACAGATTCATTTGGTTTGGTGAGCACACAATTTAAAAATTACACTATTATTTCATGATTTTTAACTAGAAACATGACCCACATACTAAAAACCTCAGTGTATGACCTGACAAACACCGACAAATTTTTCCTCTTTCCCCAGAAATCAAGGTTAAGTGGCCAAACCAGGTACCACTTGGCCTACACCGGTAGTGCTATAAGCTAGACAAAATGGAAGCTTGGAACTTCCAAGTTTTGCTGAAATTTTTTAACATTATTCCAATGATATCCTTTAACTAAAGAATGCAAGACAACAGGGCATCTTTCATCTTAGAAATTTGCTAAAAACAGAAAAGGAAAAGCATTTATATTGCTTTCTTTTACGCCTCAGAAAGAAAATTTGAAGCATAATATTGCCTTGACAATTCCAATGTGAAAAGATGACAAACATGTTCCTGATAATTTCCAATAGGGCACATATACAGATAAACCCCATCAAATAGCTCTATAATAATTCCTGTATTCCTGTATAAAAATGTCAAATAGTCCCATACAAACAAGCTGTCTTCAAGAAAGTACCAGCTCAATAATGTTTCGCTTCTCCTTCAGCCATAGACTAAGAAGCACAGACACTTCTAAAAAGGTGACGTATCTGTGTCGGACACCGACACTCTTAGGACACGTGTCCGACACTCTTCAAAACGTGTCCTATTTTTTTAATTTTTGTAAAGATCCGAACACTCTTTGGACACTTGAAAGACACACGTGTCAATCATTTAAACACGCATGCCTATTCGATTAGACACATGTGAAACTAATTATAAGTTTGAACAAAACAACTTAAGGTACAATAATAAAACAAAAATCATATAAATTTATAGGAATTAGTGTCATATTGCATTTTTTATCATATTTGAATGGCATATTCATATATATAACATATAATAAATATATAAAATTATATATTTCTTGCATGTCCACCATGTGTCGTATCCTATATTTTTTGAAAATTAACGTGTCGGTGCGTCCATATCGTATCTGTGTCGTGTCACATGTCCGTGTCCATGCTTCTTAGGCCATAGAATATTCTTCAAACTCTGCCAATGGGCTTCCTTTCTCATCTGAGATTCAGGTGCAGATTTTTCTTTTTAATTTTATTTTTGAAACAAAAAAGAGAACACAGATGGCTATGGAAACTTCTTCAAAAATAGAATTGTCCAGATCTAATAAAGCTTTACATAACTTTATTAACTAATTTAAGTAATGCACTCAAGAAGTAGGTAATTGCTCTGTTACTTGTCAAATTTTGTCCTTATTTTTTGTTTGCATAAAATTTCTAATTTAAAGCTCAAAAGGAAAAAATAAAAATAAAAAGAGAAACCTCCTATTTGGCTTTATAAAACTTTTTAATTTTTTTTTTAATTTAACTATCTTGTACCTGGTGGTGTCACTAATTTTAGTAGATTACAAGAAATTTGCTAAATCCCAAAAATGAGATTTGAGAAATAGTCAAGTTCTGACAATCTTTATACATCTTAAAACATTATTTTGACCATTTTCCTATTTATTTAGGATCAAGCCTCCATCGGAAATTCAGATCACAAGTATAGAGTCTATTTGAACCGTTGGCCCAAGGTTTGTGGTGTTGCTATGAATCGGGTGGAGCATCCTCATGGTGGTGGTAACCACCAACACATTGGCCATGTCATTATGGTTCTCCGTGATGCCCCTCTTGGCTATAAGCTTGGTCTCTTTTGTAAGGAGGAGGTTTCGGGGTCAAACTACTGCTACTGCTACTGCTACAAAAGCTGATAAGAGTACTTAAGGTTTGTTTGAGAATTTGTTTTTTTATGGTTCTTTGACTTTTTACGAAAAGAAATACAAAAAAGTAAAAAAAAATAGGTTGACTTTTTATGGTGCCTTTTTGACTAATTTAGCCACTTCCCAAACAAAGCCTTAGACAGTGTTACTATATGAAGTTCTTTAGGGTTATGGTTTGAGGTTTTGGATAACTTGTGCTATAATATTTTTATTTTTTATTTGGAATCAACTACTTGGGATTTTAAAGTTATGATTAATGTTTGTTGTTGGTGGAATATAGGCACATTTCAGATTATTTCTTGCTATTGGAATGGAGTTACTCATGTTTGATAACCTGTTGGCTGCTTAAATGACCAGTTTAGACTAACTTCATTGGGCATTACCAAAATGAAATAAAGTTATAATTTAGTATGTTATAGTATCAAACTGTCAAATTTTGATAATATTCTACAAATGTCTTAGATTACAATGTCAAAACTATTATGAGTAATGAAATGCCAAATTATGACCATGTTGCTCTATTGGTGCAAATGTCATTTTGGCATATTTAGATTATTTATTTATTTTTTGTGTGTTCTCACATTTATGTTTGGTATGATGAAATGGAATGAAAGTGCAAATGAAATAGAATGAATGCTCATTCCAATTCACTGTTAGGATGCTAACATAAGCATTAATTCTAAAGGTGGTAGTAGCCAATAGAGGACAAACTAAGAAGTCGTTAATTCAAAGGATGGCCCTAAATCAAGGCTCTGTATACATTCTCTGAATTTTGCTTGGCCTTGCTGAGTTCTTCTGGCATGAATACTCAACGAGAGTTTGGAAAAATTGATTCAAAGTAATATATAGCTAATAGTAACACAAATTGAAATCATATAACAAAAGATGAGCATACACACAAAAATTCACACTACACTACAATAACAAATAAGAAGCAACCAAGCAAAATCAAGATAGACAGACCTAGAAATGGAATGGAGAATGCAGAGAAATTCAAATAATAATAATAATAATAATAATAATTGCTATCTTAGCAGTGAATCAATGAACTTCAATTTGTGAATCAATGAAATCAAAAAAAAAAAAAATACAATCCTAGATCTTATCAGTGAATCAATGTAGAAACAAAGCAACAAAACACAACAATTTCAGACAAATCTAAGGGTTTCGATTTCCTCCAAACCAATGTTCGATCAAATATGAAATTGCTATCTCATTTCTCTCTCTAGAAGTACGAATTAGTTGCTGGGTGAATGAGAGAGGAGAGATCGGAATGGAGGAGAAAGAGGCAATCAATGGTGTCGTTTTCGATTGATCTTCGTTCACAAGTTCACAGATGCCGATGGAGAGAGAGAGAGAGAGAGAGAGAGAGAGAGAAAGAAAGAAAGAGATCCAATATTAGGAGAAGATTACATATCACCATATCAAACCAAATTACCCCAATCTGGGTTTGACTCATGTATTAATAGTGTGACGTAGAAAATTAATAAGCAAAAACAATACTAATAAAAAAAAAATCTGGAAAGTAAAGAATGTGTAACTTTAACAATATTAATAAGTAAATAAAAATTGAAATAAAAAATTTTAGATTTTAAGCATAAGTTAATTATAAATTATTTTTGAATTAAAAAATTGTACATTATAAATAGAATATCTACTAGATTTTATAAATAAAAAAATTGTCATATCTACTAGAAATTTATAAATATTTAAGAACATCTAGAATTGTTTTTTTTTTATTATTTATAATTAAAATATAATTTGGTAAAAAAAATTAAAAAAATACTTATTCATTTATAAGATTATGACTTTTTGAGAGTGAAAATAATTTTTTTTTTTTTTTAAATTTCTAGTAAGAAATTTCACTACATACTAATGCATGCCGTGTAAAATTATGATATATTATAACGTAAAATACATGTCATCTTAAACATAAATATTTCACGGCATATTTTTGCAAGCCATGAAAGTATATAAATTATTTTTGCATTAAAAAAAATCAAGTTTAACTAGAATATCTAGTTTATTGGGAAAAAAAATTAAAAATTTCTCATATCTACTAAAAATTTATAAATATTTTAGAACATCTAGATTTTTTTTTTATTATTTATAATTAAAATATAATTTTTCTAGAGAATGAGAGGGTTTGGGACAAAAACAAGTATGGATCTAGAATGAGAGGGAGTGTGACGTAAGTTTTCAAATAATTTTTTTTTTTACTTTTTAAATTCAAATAATTTACATATACTTAGAAGGAAAATATTTTTTAATTTTCTAAACAAATCACTAAATTCAAAAAAATATAAAATTTAATATTTTACGAGATATATGCCGTGAAAATATACATTTTTTATGACATATTTTTGCATGTCGTAAAAAAATTAGATTGAATTTTTTTTTTTGAAGAAGTTTTCACGACATTCATTAGCATGTCGTGTAAAGTTATAATATTTTACAACATGAAATGTATGTCGTCTTAAGTGTAAATATTTTACAACATATTTTTGTAAGTCATAAAAATATACATTTTTTACGGCATACTTTTGCATGCTATAAATATATTAATCAACGACTTACATGATATGTATACTGTTATTGACAAAACATTAACGACTTGCACAAAAAAAAATGTCGTAGAATGTACTAACTACGACATGTAGTAATGCATGCCGTAAACATAATGCCGTAAAAAGTTAGCTTTGTTGTAGTGATATATGTATAATTTAAATAAAATATAATTATAATACAAATAGTAATAAACTTCCCTAACTGTTCGTCATAACCAAAGTGTCTCAGTCTGGGAAGTTAAGTATAAGAGGGAAATGTCATTAATTGAGCACCCCATTCACCCGATCAAAGATCGGCCTCTACTAAGTCATAATGTGGTTTTTATAATCAATGGATATCCATATTCTGATTATTAATAATACTACCATTACTATCTGTGGCAGGCAAATATAGATTGTGCCATTAATTTTGGTTATGCTCTGACTTCATATGTTTTGAAAAGGGTTTTTCTTAGATAAAATATGCAACATAAGAATCACTACAATCCAAAATAAACAACACAACCACCATCTACTGGCATTCAAATAGATATCTCACTCAAGCACTTAGCTTCATGATGTAGCAACATATATGATAAGGAACACACATATGCAATATGATAAGGAACACACATATGCAATATGCTAAAACTTATAAAAATGCTCACCTAGTACTGTGATATCCCTATTCCGTAATATGTTAATTGGTCCTTAATATGAGTATGATTATGTGTTTAATATGATTTTGTGTGCCATTATGTGAAAATATGTGGTTTTGAATTTCTATCTGTTCACCGTAGGAATATCTGTTTGACTATCTGCTTTGGAAATTAAATTAAAGGCCTTATCAGCCACGGAACCTGAAATTGATTACGCCATTGTGATTAGCGTAATTTTTAAAGCCTACGGTGAAATTTGATTGGAAATTGATTTACATCAGAATTAGTTGATTTAATTAATGAATTAGGTGTCTAATTGTTTTATAATATAATAATGTGTTGAGTGGGGGCCTTTATACACTCAATACCTCTCTTTTATTTCATCTTGCTGAAATCACTCTAGGAGAGAGGGAGAGGCCGAACTAAAGAGAGAGAGATAGTGTAGGAGAATCGAAGTTGAGCTTGAAGGCTTGTGAATTTGAAGTCCAACTCGAGAATCTACCATAGATTGTGAGAATTAAAGCTCTTAGGTGAGTAATCAACCCCAAATTCTTAAGATTGAGCTTGTGATTTGTGAATTCAAGATTAATTGGTAAGCTAAATCATGAGTTGTGTTGATCTTGATGAGTTATGGTCATGCATGCATAGAATTGCTATCAATTGCCATAAGTTTGCATAATCTAGCATGTAGCATGCCAATTAAACAAGATTGGAAGTTTGATCATATATGCAAGCTTGGTATTGTTGAGCTTTATGAGAATAGACACTATTTGCATCTTTTGAAATGGAATTGGAGTTAAAAGATTGCATGCATGTTTGATTTATGAACTTATATGAGATTTGAAAGCTTGAGCCATGAGTATACCAAAAATGTTGATTGATTTTGAAGAAATGTGACCATGATTTTGAGCAATTGGCCTCCTATTACTTGTGTACTCATGGTATGTAATGTATTTGCATGTTTGGGAACCAAGATTATGAGTTTGGAACCTTTGGAGGTCGTTTTGAGCTCAAGAACACATTTTGAAAAACCCAGAATTCTTGATGTCTGCTCGAGCGGAGAAACCGCCGCTCAAGTGTGAAATACGAGCTCCTAGCATATTTTGCAGACATGGCGTCCGCTCGAGCGGGGAAGTCCACGCTCGAGCGGGGAGCTATGTAGACAGACCTTCCGCTCGAGCGCCCGAGTTCACGCTCGAGCGTGAATTTGATGCAACCAGCACTTTTGCAGACCAATTGGGTCTGCTCGAGCGGGGAAGTCCACGCTCGAACGGGGACCCTATTTTCTGAAATTTTGTTTATGCGTTCTGTGTTTCGTTTTCCGTTCTCCTTCACTTCTAAGTACTCTTAGGCATGTATTGAGCATTATAATTGTGTTAAAGAGATAAGAATAAAGCCTAAAGAGAAAATGTGAATTTAAGAACGGATTGAATTGTTGGTGACTCTTTTGTATTCATGGACTGTGTAGGGTCGAGCTCCAGGGCAAACCAATCAACCGATCACTGTGAGTAATATCGATATTTGGAAGCTTGTCATTTGTCCAATTGTTTATTTTCTTATAAACCTTATGCCTTATGATTTGCTAGTTTGAATTGTGAACAAATGTCAGATAAGAATGAATGGGCCAGGTGTCGTTTTGACATGAATGGATGGGCCAAAGGCCGTTTTGACATGAATGGATGGGACAAAGGCTGTTTTGACATGAATGGGTGGGCCAAAGGCCATTTTGTCATGAATGGATAGGCCAAAGGCCGTTTTGACATGAATGAGTGGGCCAGAGGCCGTTTTGACAGGAATGAAAGATAAATGGGCCAAAGGCCAGTACGTTTGAAACCGCAGTCACTTGACTAAAATTGTGTATATAAACGTTAAATAAAAATGTGAATTAGGCCCAAGGTCGTTCGGAGTATGTTATTCTACATATCGTTTGTATCTTCTTATTTGATATTATTCACTGGGCTATTGCCCACACTCATTCATGTGTTTGTAGGTGAGCCAATAGAGGTCCAGACCCAACCCCAGTGAAGTCTGTGTGGAACGACCAAGTTTTGGAGAGTCAGCCCTAGTGTCTCACGCACGAGACTCGTCTTCGCCATTTTGCTATGCTATGTTATTTTTGTCGTGTTGGCGAGGACTTTGCATATGTCTGTATATAGTTTTCAAGGGTTGACTTAGTTTTTGGATGATCCTGTTTGTACAGAACTTATGCTACTATATTTCTGTTGTGAGTTATTAATGTATATATGTTTGGTTGTTTGGATTTGCTTCCGTTTGGCCCCCATTAACTCTGTTAAAATACATTTGTTTTGTTTACAGGCCGTAGGTAATCTCATGATTACTGGCCGGTTATGTCCTTAACCCACGGGGCAGGTTCGGGTCATGACAGAGTACTCCAAGGCGAGTCCCAAGACACATATAGATATGCAGATATACATGATCTTATATGCAAATTCCTAATGCAATACATACATAACATGCATCTAGGAGTCCAGATACTAAGACGTGGCATGAGCATCATCTCAAGACATGGGTTTATGCATGTATTTATCTTTGAAGACAGTAAATCCCACAAATGTGGATAAACCAGATTCAAATGCATGAAAAATGGATACAATATACTGACATGATAAAGAAAACATGATACAGTACCGAAAAAGGGTAAATAAAAGGGTTGGAAGATTATTACAACAATTCGAATAAGAAAGGGAGAGAGAGAGAGAGAGAGAGAGATTATTACAATAATGAATTGCTTCAGTCGAATTACTGTTGAATCTAACAAATAAGACCAAATAAAGAAAAGAAACCATCTAGGAGTTCTACAATTGCCCAATGGAGCATTCCAGAGAAACTGTCTGCTCTGTTCTTAGGGAAGGATGATCGACCAGACACAAATTAAGTCGGGTGCACCAGAAAGTGGCCGGCTAAATTTCTCCTCTGATTGGGGAATAGGTCAGTGTAGAACTCCAAGATAGAAGCTAAAAGGGCACTTTTTGGGAGATGCTCAACCTCTATGCCTCCTCTATCGATAGGGATCATTTGGGAAAGAAGTAGATAGGCCAAAGCCCTCAACAATGATAAAACAAGATATATACAATAGATATTTTTCTAAATAGACAAATTAAATGGATTAAAATCAAAAACAAATTCAAGCCCAAGAAATGGATAGGAACCTACATCTTCTCTTTGTAAATAAGGGCAACTCAATACTCAAATCCACGCTATTAAGTGGAGAGCATAAATTAATGCAAATCATTTCTTGGTGGAAGCTTTGCTTACTAAAACAAGATATTCGTCAAACTCATGGAAAACTCCTCATCTAGTCATAGAACAAGGATGATGATAACACTCATTTCTATGTTCACAAATGATTGAGAATGGCGGTTTCAACTTCCTTTGACTCACAATCTCTTATTTTGCTTCCAAAATACTTAATGAAAGGGGAAAGGGATCAAATCCCATGGATCACCCAATCAATTCCATGGAACAACCCCTAACACTCATTGTCATTGAGTAAGAAGTTGAAACAAATAGATTGACACACTTGAGAGATAGGATTAGAGAAGATAAGGGATGCAATAACAAGAAAAGCTACTCTACTTATTGAACTTGTGAATGGATGGCTAAAACTACTCCCAATCATATCCATAAGGATCCAAAATACATAACAACTATGAATTTAAAGCTAAGGAAAGCAATAAAGTAAAGAAATGGCTATCAACTCAATGGATGGGTGGCTAAAACTACTCCCTCCACATTTATGAGGACTTACAACAATCACATAATTGAAAAATAAAAAAATAAAAAAAAATATGAGAATAAGATCAAAGACGCTATGGATTTACCTCCAAAAGAGGATGAGCCTTTCTTGTTCACAAACTTCCTTTAAGGTCCCTCAAGCTCCTTTAAGCGTGTTCTTTTATGTCCCAAGTCCTTTATCTAGAGCTTATGATCAAGCTTTAATGGAGGATATAGTGTTAAAAGGTGAATGTGGTATGTAGGAAGTAAGAGAAGAAGAAAGGGAAGCTCCCAAGCTTTCCTATCCCTTGGGCAAGTTTTTGAACCCTTTGAAATGAGTTGTCAAGCTCTTTATATAGAGCTAAGGTCATAAATATCTGAGATATTTGTGGTAGATAAGCAAAACAGGCTGAAATTTCTGAAAATATTCTGTATCTAGAACATTCAATCGGCCGAGCTTTCTGGCGATTGGCTGAGTGCTTTTGTAGTTGGCCATCATATGGTGTCCGGCCAGCCAGTAAGCATATCGTCATATCAACAAAAGCAGATTAGCCTAAATTGAAAGGAGAAATAGATATTTTTGAAAATATGAACCTTAGAATATTGTGGTAACGTCTAGAGGTACACCACTAAAACTTGTTTTGAAAGAGGTTTCTATTTTGGTCGAAAAACATTTTGTCCCAAATAGGTCATTAGAGGGTTTAAAGCTTGATCTTTAGGCTTCTTGACGCGAAACTTACAAAGATTAACATCTCTCATCTTCATCATTGGAAACTCAAAAGGGAGTGCCCAAGTCTGAAGACTAGTACAAAATAGATTGTCTACAGTCGGCAAACTCACCGTTCTTGTGTTTTAAGGTCATAAGACGCCGTTCGCAGTAGTTCTTACTTGATCACGAAGTACTAACATGTGAGGTAAATTCCATGTCGGCACAGATCTCATCAAGCTAAAGCCATGCTTGGAGTATGGATTTAGGTAGAGATTTGAAAAGGAAAAAGGAAAAAGAAAAAATGTGTGAAATATATTTAGATTTCATTCACATGTCAAGAATTTTTATTTATTTATTTATTTATTTCATTTCACTTTCCAAATCCCTACTTGAATCCATAATTTAAAAATAGCACAAAGCTAATTCCAACTTTGTTGATTACTCTATCCACGACTTCGTCACTCACTTACCACAGATCATATATGGCCCTTGGTGATTCTTCTGCCTCATTTTCTCTGTTTTTCTTTGTCGCCTGTTCTGTTTTCCTTCCTTTGCTGTTTGGGTGGATTGTGCCTGCAAGTGATGTGGCTGGTCTGCTTGTGCCAACGTAGTATAGGGGTCAGCGGTGCTCGCCTCTAATGCAATAGTATTGCACTCTCCTCCATTGATGTATCTTGTAATTTCGAGGTATATCAATACATTCTTTATTCTTTCACTAATCAAAAAAATATAATAATAACATATCACATGATAAATAAAATATGATATAATGCCGTGATTTTCATAATAAATATTGTTTGTTGAAATGGCTGGAATTAGAGAGGGAAAATAGAAAAATAAAAAAATGGAGGATAATGCTTCCATTGATCATGTCTATGTAATTGTCAGCCAAATCTAATCACAACAAAAAGCAATGGCACAGAGGTTGGGTATACAATCTGTTAATTTGGTATATATTAATCAATAAATAAAATAAATAATGATCTAACTGGTACAATTTGTGAGGGTGAAAAAAGTGGCAGCATAGTTGAGATGATGATCATCTTGAGATTCTCGCTGGACGGAGGCAATTATATCATCTTCATCTTCTTTTAATAAGGCCTTGTCATCTTTCCAAATGAAAGACCCAATCTCATCTTTCAGTATACCCTCCTTTTCTTCGTTTGAATTAATGCCCTCCTCACTGTAAGATACCAATATTGAACAGTGATTTCAGTTTCATATACAAATGGAAAATGTAAAAACTGAAATGAGCCAACGAAATTTAGATTACTGATTATAAACCCAAAAATGTGGACATCTAGCTATGGACTTATTGTCGTTATTTTGTTTTTGTTATTTCAATCAATTAATTTGTTTATTATAACTCAGTATTCGACTCACTATACTTGGTGACATATTGAATTTTCTTGATCACAATATTTGCTATTACGGTAAATAATCCCTTCTAACCTTTTTCTATTTTTTATTTTTTAAAGCTCAAGATTAATTAAGATAGATCATGAAGTCACTGTGCCCATTGCTTTCTTTACTTGATTTGGAAGGTTTTTACATCCAATAAAAAATGAATCAAATTATTCGATTTGTCTTTAGTTCATTAAAATTTTATTTGAGATCAATTTATTATATAAATGAACCTAATTTTAATATATTTTTGAAACTCACTAATTTTATGAATTTGGTTCAATAAATTTATATGAACTATAGAACTACATAGAAAGTCAAGTTACTCAAACTCGTCTCAAATGAAGGTCTTTTATATCATTCAAAAGTTAAACAAAATTGATAACATTTTTAAACTCGTTAGGTTTTAAAATGAAACTCAAACAATTCACATATCAAGTCAATTTGACTCGTTTACATTTCCAAATTTAAGTTTGTGTACCTAATGAAAAATATGCAAAAGAGTTATTGATCAAATTCTTATCATCTCCAACAATTTATGAATTAAAATTTGTTACTATTTTTTTTTTTTTTTTTTTGGGGTGTGTGTTTTCTTGTTAGCTCAACAAATGTATATCATATCATCTTATTGTTGTTATCTATAAAAATTAAAAAAGAAAAAAAAAATCAGAATTGTGATTACTAGTTGCCTTCGGAATTAATTTTTAGGCTTTGCCATTGCGGACACAAGTAGGGAAGAAAAGCATTATTAATGGCTACAAAGGTTCGTAGGAAATTCTCCATAAAAGCTATATGAAAATAAACAATCTATTGTCTATGAGCAAGGATCCTCTAGAGTGAAATTTCCCTAAAGTTTCCTAAAGTGCTACAATGTGTGGTTGAGATTTACTGGCAAGTCACATCAATTTTTCTGATGTGACTTGCCAGTAAATCTCAATCACACAATGTAGCACTCTAGGAAACTTTAGGAAAATTTCACTCTAGAGGATCCTTGATGATTGTCTATGGGGACAATTATTTCATTGTTGATATGTCTGGTTTCATTTTCAAGTCCCAATAAGAAGAGTCATTCTACATAGAACGAAAATTTCATTAAGAATTTGTCATCCAAACACAAATTTGATGGGGCCATCTCACTTTAAATTAAAAATAAAAATAAAAAATGAAAGAAAAAGGAAAATGAAAAAAACATCATGACAAGTTTGGTGACAACTTTTCCTTCTCACCAGACTTTTCCAATAATAAAAACGTTCCCCAATAATTAAGAATATCGAAATTAATTAATGGGAAGAATAGCTTAGAGCCTAGGCTAGGGGTTGATCTGATCATAATATGAATGGTACAAACCTCTGTCCAATTGCTTCTTCTTCATGATCGAACTTGAGCTCCAGTCTTTCTCCACCAATGTCAAGAAAAGTCGGCTTACAATCGTCCACAAAAGCTTGCTTGTCATGCAAGGAAGAGGACATGGAATCGTGCATGGCCCATGCAGCAATATCATGCAATGGCACAACATGGTTATTATTATTATTATTGTTGTCATCGTCATCGTGGTCGTCATGAAGTACTAAATATTCTTCTTCTTCACGCGTTTCATGAAAATCATCACGAACATGGCTCAAAGGGTCCTCAGGATTGATAATACTATCACAATTAACCGTCAACGAATCATCGACATCAGGAGGCAACGGTGTCTGAGGTTGAAGATGAGCAGAGGCCGCAGCAGCAGCCTGAGCACGGCATATGGCAAGCTGTTGGAGGACGATGACGAGTTCAGTTTGGGTGTAGTCAATCTGACGCTGGAGGTCACGGATGATGCGATAACAACCACCGACAGGGTCAGAGGCGCGGACGTCAGACTGGAAAATGATGGTACGCATGGCTTGATCCTTGTCGGGAGGGTCGAGGTTGCGGATGATTTTGGTGATGTTGCTGACGCCGAACAATTTATGGGCGTTGAGGAACTGGCGGTGGCGGTCGTGAGGGAAATAAGGGGCGAGAATGCAGTCAGGGGCGCACTTCCTGCGCTGGTATTTACATGCAGCGCAAGCTTGGGTTCCGTTAACCTTGCTGGTGCTGGTATTGCTGGTATTGTTGGTATGGTTATTGTTGTTATTATTAATATTGTTATTGCTGTTGTTGCTCATTGGGTGTGGGGTGGGGGTGGGATATTCTTAATTATTGTTTGGTGGTGTTTTTTTGGGTGGGTGTGAGATATCTCGGCTGCCTTTCCGGTGGGGGGACTACCAGATGATGAGGCTTTCTTTTCTCAATGCGAACAAAACTCTAGTTTGAAAAATGGAAGATGGAGAGAAATGGTAGGAGGGACAACCTAGTTTTGAGAGACAAAAGAGAGAGATTAGCCAAATTGAGAGAGATTAGCAAATTTTGGGTTGTGAATTTTGAGTCTCTTATTTCGGGCTGGGATGCCAGCTTGGTGTGTAAACGGCTTGTTTGTGTGTTGCAATTGTTTGCAAAACGTTATCAAAATGTAGAACTGAAAAATATTCATCCATGTTTCTCAATAATTAAGGCTATATTTGGTTTTAATTTCAAAAACCTCTCTAACCTTTTTTTTTTTCCCCAAAAAAATATAAACTAATTTGATAAAAATGAAAACTATTTTTTTTTTTTGAATTTTAAAAAATTATATTTGCCCCCCAAAAGGATAAAACTATATGAAAATGATCAATATATTTCATTTTTTTCACCAAAATTATGATAACGGTCTCTATAGTTTGGAGCTTGTATCATTTTGGTCTATGATTTTTCAATTGTGATATATTTGGCCCTAAATTTTGAATCTTGTTTCAAATAAGGACAATTGAAGATACCATTGCTTAATTTTAAGGGCAAATAGATAAAATTTAAACTAATTTGATAAAAATAAATGTCAAAAACATATTTTTAAATTTTAAAAATTATTTCTACCCACTAAAAATAAAATTATGTAAAATTGATAAATCTTGTAGACATTTATTTATTTATTTTTATCAAATTAATTTTTATTATATGTTCGGATGATGATCATGTAATTGATAGTTGTTATTTTCATTAAATTAGTTTCTATTTTTTTAAAAGTCAAATATGATGATAACTTTAATATCATTATTAAACCAATCCATTAAATCAAAAAATTCAAAACTAAAAACATCTCATATATTAAATATATCGATTACACATTAAAATTCTAGCAATCATCCATTACATGATCATTATCCAAACACATAATAAAAATTAATTTCGTAAAAATAAATAAATAAATAAATAAATGTTTAAAAGATTTATCAATTTTGCATAATTTTATCTTTGGTGGGTAGAAGTAATTTTAAAAAATTTAAAAATATTTTTTTGACATTTATTTTTGTCAAATTAGTTTATATTTTATCAAATTGACGATTTTGCCCTTGAAATTAAGCAATGGTATCTTCAATTGTCCTTATTTCGAACAAGATTCAAAATTCAGAGTCAAATGTGTCACAATCAAAAAGTCAGGGACTAAAGTAACATGAGCTCCAAACTATAAGGAATATTAGCGTAATTCGCCCTGTATTTATTTATTTTATTTTTTTTTAAAAAAAGATTATGAGAACCAAACATAACCACCACCACCACCACCACCACCACTTTCTCTCCCTCTCTCTAGATCTCTTTCATCGGTCTTGAACTAACTTCCGGTGTCAATCTAGACCTCCACAATGGTGATCTTGGTGACATAGATTGACTCGGTGGTGACTCGACTATTGGGAAGGGTTTTGACAGAGGGGTCATGGTAGATAAAAAAGGTCGACAACACCAGCAAAAATGAGATCACGGAATGGGTGACAACAACAACAAGAATTTGGCTTTGCGATTGAATTATGGCGGTGAGGTATCGTTTCACCGAGATCTTGATAAGAGATGAGGGGACGACGATGAAGGATAGCGGTGACAATCCAGTTCTAGGGTTTTTGAACTGTGCTTTGATTTCTAGGATTTATCATTTTAGTTTTCAATCTCTTCATGGTAGTGAAGAAGCTTCAGGATCTGAGTTAGCCGATCGACATTGCCTTACTCGATGCTACCATTGTTGTGTCCTCAATCCTAAACCTCCTCATTCACTAGTAACATATCAAACCTAAAGTCCATTAAAACAGATCATACTCTATTTTCTAGTTTTGTGTTCAACAGATATGTTAGAAATAAGAAAAGTTCATTTGGGAAATTTCAACAAATATGAAAAAGAAACCTGGTGAATTGGACAGGTAAAATTTGTACAGATACGGAATATTTGTACAGATAAAATAAAACATATAAGAAAATATTTGAACAGGTAGTCAAAAAAATTTAACAGATAAAAAATATTTGAACAGATAGTCAAAAAAGTTAAACAAATAAAATATTTGAATAGATAGTTAAAAAAAATCAATAGATAGATTAAGATGTAAAATTAAAAACAAAATGTCCTCCAAAATAATAAAATGTAGTTCTTACAAAAAAATTAAAAAAAAAAAAAAAAAAAAAGACTCATGAGACCTAATGCCTTATAACCTCCCTATGTTGGATTTTTTACCAATTTTTTCTATAAATAAACCTATAAACAACACTAAAAAACGCCAAATGCACATTAGTGGTGCATTTTTGGATGTTGCATGAAATTAGAATTGTGATGACAAGGCACCCAAACAATTTTGTTAGGCACCCCATTTTTTAAGACACTATTTTAAATATAATTTTTATTTTTTCTCTGTGAACACCTTAAGTAATTCTAACCCTATTGTAGATATCCCATTTTTGAGTAGTCTTAAGACTTGGGTACTCCATGAAGAGCTCCCAATGATGAAAGCAAATATCAATTGCAGCACTAGTTGTGGATAAAGAGATACAAATATTCCTACACCTATTTTGGTCAAAGAGTTTTTCAGACCTTAAAACCTTTTATTTTCAAAATAATTTTTTTTAAGACGAGTGATACCTTCTCATTCATTTCAGCTATTTCTGGCGTTGTGTTTTCCAAAAGAATTGATCTATTTTTAGAAAAGTGAGCCTAGAAAGCTAGAATGAGTGAGAAGATGAAAAAACTTTCTAAGAAAAGTATGGCCGGACAGGTAAGTGGTCGATCGGACATCTTTTGAGAAACACGATGGACAACTTTGGTTCGGAGAAGCACATTCAGAGTTTTTTGCTTCAACGAACTTTTTTGAGAAAACATGACGAACAATTTAGGGACAACCGTACAAATTCTTGTCTGGTGAAGCGCCACTGATGTCAGCTAAACAGTTTTCTCATGAGGCGTCCCCTAGCATCTTGGAATATGATCTAAATGGCATATTCTAGCCACTCAAGCCTATATAATCATTCCCCTTTAGACGGGTGACAGGTTGGAAAATTTTGAAGAGATTGGTGAATTTTCAAGATCTAGAAATTTCTACTTTTAGTTGCCAAACCTTGAGCTTTATACATACCTAGTACACATATACACTCGGAGTCTCTTCTTCATCCTTTGGCTTGAAGATTTGGAGCTAGAGATTTTCATTAGCTTAATGAAGGTTGGGTTAGAGTTCGTGACCAGCTTGGGCCCTATATGTCATGATCCCATCCCACCCCAAATATGATAGTGCAATGTCGACCAGTAGTAGTCGCGGACTACCAAAAAACTAACTTTCAAAACAAGTTACTCTTAGGATAATTAGGGCAAACTTTCCATTTTTGAGTGCAGAAGCCATTATTTTTTCATATTAATTTTATTTGAAACATCCATTAAGAGCAGCACATAACTATATGAAATAAAAGTATACATTCCTCTTGGATTGTTATCTTACATTATTACATGATCTAAACAACAAAGTAACAAGACCGGCTTCTAATCAAACTTCTCTTCGTAATTGAGCTCTTTATCACCTACATATATATATATATATAAGAGAGAGGTAAGTCATTGCCTAGTAAATAGTAATATAGTAAAGGGTTTAGCTTCCTATGCAACAAGAACATCAAAACCAAGACTAAAATAGCAAGAATTCTCATTACCTAGCTTGTTCTTCAACCCATTCACCTTTTTTTCCTTCTTTCTTCCATAACTTCATTATTACCTCTAATTAATTCCAACTTCTTCTCAATCTTAAGTGGTAGAAGGGATTACTACAAGATTTAGGGTTGAAATCGTACCTAAAAATGATTAAAAATGAATTTTTGATTAAGTTCCTTAAGATTTCTTTCTTCTCTCTTCTCTTCTATTCTCTTTTATGTTTCTCTGCTTTCTTCTTCTTCTTTTTTCTAGTAAAATCTAATTTCTATCTTGATTTATATAATAAGAAGTTAGGGACAAAAGGGTTGGAAGACAAAAAAGACGATACAAAAGTGTGGTGTGTGTATGCATCACCTATGTGTTTGCTTCACCAAATTTCTCTAATATTATCATTAGTTTAGTTAATCAATCCTAGTTATAATTAATCAAGATTAATCTTCTAATTAATCAAGGTTTAACTTAGGCCTCGTTTGGGAACAGGCTAATTTAGTAACTTTTTGGCTATTTGGCTAAAAAAGTAGGTAAAAAAAACTTATATGTTTGGGATGACTTTTTGACTAATTACGAAATGATGTGCAAAAAGTAGAGAGAAAAGAGAATTTTTGACTTTTTGGTATGAGTTGTTGGCTTTTTGGCTAAAAAGGTAACTTTTTGGCTTTTTGGCTAAAAAGGTAAGTCCCCAAACGGGGTCTTGCTTAGCTCAATTAATCATGATTAAGCTTAATTAATCCTACATAATTAGCACTAATCATGTTTAGCAAAATGACATATATAGTATTAAAATGATGAGCATACTAGTCTAGGATCTTTAAACTCCTCAACTAGTGCATAGGCACATTCAAGCATTCACAAATCTTAAACTTAAGGTATCCACTACCGCTTAGTAATCTCCAAGTATTTCACTTCTTAAATTTGTTTATCAAGGCATGTCTTTCACTTTCAAATTTCTTGCTAATTGTACTCATCTTCCTAGTTTTCCAGCTTATCAATTCATATTTCTATCTCTAGAGTATCGTGAGGTAATTAATTAAGGTAAGTATTTGGTCATGTTAGGTAAAAATATCTACGGTGTGCTACATACATGCTTTGTAAACTCAAGAGGTGACAACCTCCTAACCCTTAGTAGATGAAAAGGATATTTATATTTCTAAAGCTTCTAAACTATTCATTTTTAAGCTTTACTTTAATTATTTTGTGTAATAAGATAGCCAATTTGACTCAGGATATTCAAGGATGCATAATAATGTAGTTATAGCATGTGGCATTCTTTAGGGTGTCATACTATATCCGCTAGCTTTGGAGGTAATCCCTACTTCCATTATAATTTCTTGCATCTTCTATCTCTTTCTCTCTTTTTTCAAATATTCTAGAGATCTCAAGATTGTTCTTGGCTTGTTGTTGATAAATTAGTTGGATTCTCTTTCTCTTTCCCATTTCTGTAGTGATGTAGGGCTTGTATAAAGACTTTGGCCAAGTTTAACTTGTTTTTCTTGCTTTATTATGGGATAGAATCCTAGGCACAACTTCCTCCATGAGAATAGACCAAACTCCCATCTCCCTACTCTTTTTCATGGATTTGGGTAGCTTATACCCTTTCCATGTGTCTCATTTTATCGTTTTGTTGATTGTTATTGCTATAGAAACCCTAGCAGGTTTTTCTCCACAAGAATAGACTGAATCTCCCCTCCCATCTCTCTTTTTCATGAATTTGAGTAGCTTACACCATTTTTCATGTGTTTGACGGTGAGAATCTCTCTATCCTCATTAGAGCCTTCTTTATTTTATTGTTTTGTTGATTTTTAATGCTATAGAAGCCTAGTCACGACTTCCTTTAGCAAAACTGAGTTGGTTCTCTGCTTTCCTTACTCTTTTATTTATTTATTTATTTTATTTTTATGGATTTGGGTAGCTTAAACCCTTTTTCATGCATTTGAGAGCTAGAACCTCCTCACTCTCGCTAAGGTGCTTATTATTGCTTTGATTTTAGTAGCATTAGTCGTCTTTATTATCTTAAGAAACATAGGCATGGTTTCCTCTATGACAATAAGTTGGACCTACCTTGTCAAACCCTTTTTTCATAGATTTGGATAGTTCATACTCATTTTCATGTGTACGAAAGCATGAAGGCTAGAATCTCCTTATCCTTGTTGGAAATTTGTTTTTTTATTATGATAGTCGGTATACTTATTGCATGTGTTGGGACGGGTTCCTTTTCTCTGAGCCCGAATTATTATGTTTTGGGTAAATATTGTTATATGGTGTGCTTTCCTTGGTGATTCACATGTTATCTCAGATTGAGCTCGTAAGATTCATTCCATTTGTGTTTCATTTTATAGAAATTTGCATATAGGATCATTCATATTTTCTATTAAGTTGCCTTTCTTACACTTGGCTGGAGTACTCAGTGAGTGTTCTTCTTATTCTTTTTGCATATCATCCATCTAGGATCATACATAGATTTCTAACCCTTTACGCTCATGGCATGGTGCAAGGTGTACTATGGGAGCCTTTCTCTCGTATCCTGTGTGTGTTTTCTTCTTATTATGCCTATTATACTACCATGATGCTACTTGCTTATATGATATATCTCTATGATTGTTCATTATATATAAGCCCCATCGACTAAGTGGGAATGATTTCAATCTCTTTACATATGAGTTATCTCGCATTTGTTTTTTGAGATTTTCTCTTTAAAAACCTTTGGAAATCGTGAGAGATTAGAATATTCCAAAGTAGGTGGTCCAGTAAATACTTAGTTTCTCTATATAGTAAAGATAAGATTAATAATTAGGTTATATGGACATATTGTGTTAATAATTCTCATATCAAGAACTAGTAGGGGATGATCTTTGACCGGGTGAATAGGGGTGATTCATGACCTTTCTCCCTTATACCTAAACTTCCTAACCGAGACACTTTTGTTATAACAGACAGTGGCCTCAGGGTTACACTTAAAGATTAGGTGCGACTCTATGTCTCATGTTTGATCTATATTTAGCACTTCCGCTTGATCAGTGGATTTTTATCGAATATGCTAAGTCTAGACCATTTGCTCGTATTTCATATTGCACCATTGACCGATCCCATTCATCGTGAGCGAGACATGGGGCCAGTCACCCGAAGAACTCTTCAACTATCGGGACTCCCTTCTTTTCGGGCATCCCATACCTACCCCTGCTCACTCTTCCAACTATTTTCGCCTTTTTCCCCTATCTCCCTCCACCCATTTCCCCTTTTTCTCTTGCCAATCATTGCGCCCTCCCACTCCTTCTCTGTCCCTCTTGATGCCCCTCATCCCTTTCGTTCTCTCTTTGACACCTTTGTTTCTCAACATCCATTGATCTTTCCCATTCTTCTCTATCACCCATTGCCACTTTCCTTACTTTCTCGAACATCCACTACCCTCTTTCTTTCCCTTTTAGAATGCGTCCACCCCTTCTATTCCTTCCTTGATACCCGTCCACTTTTAAACCCTAACCCCACCACTCTAGGGGAGAAAAAGAGAATAGCATTTATGCACGAGAGAGAGAGAGAGAGAGAGAGAGAGAGAGAGAGAGTGTGTGTGTGTGTGTCGTATAAAAGGGAGCAGAAAATAAGGTGGTGGCGGTAAGCAACAACAGTAGCATAAAAATAAAAATTAAAAAAAAAAAAGAAAGAAGAAAAGAATAAATAAATGGAGAGGAGAATGAGAAAGGGTTAGAGGTGGCAGTAAGGGTAGGGAACGGGTAGATGTGACATTGGAAGGTGGTTAAAGGGCTGGGGCATGGCAAGAAGAGTTGGCTGAAGATAACACTAGCACTTTTTTGCTCATTTTGGAAATTTAGCTTAGGGGTAAAATGGTAATATTCATTTATTTTCAAAGATGACATGTCCAAGAAATCTTTTCAGTAGAATATAGAGGCTCTTTTGATGAGCAATAAAATGAAGGGACTCATTTAGCTTGTGTTGCAATTTCTCCTTGATCAAGAGTACCGTGTAAATAATACCACACGGTACTCTAGAAGTATCTAACAATTTTCAACAATGCTAACCAACTCAAGTTAGGAATTATATCCCTAAAGCTCGTTTTCCTCAAAGGTTAGTAACTCCTAGGAAAGGTGCACAACTTGGAGATATTCTAGGAGCATTTAAACAAGTTAGTATTAATATTCTATTCCTAGATGCCATTCGACAACTGACCTCTTATGCTAAGTTTTTCAAGGACTAAGTAACTGTAAAGAAAAAGACAAACGTTCCTAAGAAAGCATTTTTGACGGAGCAAGTCAGCTCTATTATTCAATGTAAATTACCTATCAAGTATAGGAACCCTGGTTGTCCTACACTTGCATGTACAATAGGTGACCATCATATTGAGTAAGCATTACTAAACCCAGGGGCAAGTGTCAATTTATTGCGATACTTGATCTACTTATAATTACGTTTGGGGGAGTTAAAGTCCATATTAGTGATACTTCAATTGGTTAATAGATCAATTAAAATTCCTAGATATATCATTGAAGACCTTTTAATTCAGGTTGATAAATTTAATTTTCCAATAGACTTCATAATCCTAGACACTCAGTCTATTTACAACTCAAGTGGGCAAATTCCTATTATTCTAGGGTGCCATTTCTTAGATACCTTTAATGTGTTAATCAACTGTAGGAATGGTATTAGGAATATTTGATTCGGTAACATAACAGTTGAGCTCAATATTTTTGATGTTAGTAAAGACTCACCTGAAAAAGAAGAGGTCAATGAAGTATATATGATCGATAGCCTTGTTCAGAGTACATTTATTCAAATAAGCTATAAGGATCTTTTAGAGGCACGCTTAGCTCATTTAGAGAGTGAGTTTGATATGGATGAGTCTATTGAGCAAGTTAATGCACTTCTAGACTTTGTTCCTAAGATGAATGTTGATAAATGGTAACCTAAAATGGCCTCTCTTCCAATATCTTCATTGCCACCAATTCCAGCTATGATAGAGCCTGTGAGAACTTGAATTTTTAGTTAATCAATTAATTAGCTAAAATTATATTAACACACTTTAATATTGATAATTAAATTATTATTTTAAATTTAATATTAGAGATTCCATGGTTTGTAGTAATCATACAATCTCCTAATTGAAATTTTTGTGTTAATTTTGTGTCTTAATTGAAGTTATGGAAACTAAATTAACTAAATAATTAATAACCAAGCTAGTTAGAGTTTAGTAGAGAAGAGACCACCTAGTTAGAAATATATATATATACAAACAATATAGTAATTTATATTGTAAGTCACAACCGGAAAAAAAAAAAAAAAAAAAAAAAAAAAAAAAAAAAAAGAAGAAGAAGAAGAAGAAGAAGAAGAAGATTGAAAATGAGGGGAATGGCCAGATGGCCCTTACCAAGGCCACCCTTGGGCTTGTTGAGGAGCATGCACTAAAGGGGCATGCTTGTATACCCTTACACTTAATCTCTATTTTTGGACAAGCATGCATTAGGGTGGTTAGGTCCACCAATACATTTGTATGCAAGGAGAACTTGTCTTTTTCCTTTTCTTCATTCGATCACACTCACCTCACATACACAACAAAGAGAAGGAGAGGAAGAGAAAAGAGAAGAGAGAGAGAGAGAGAGAGAGATGAAATGAAGGAAAAAGAGGTCTCAACACTTAGCATTTTAAAAGCTTCTCGAGGTAGGAATACATCATCTATTACCCCTCCTTAGATATATGTTTAAATTTGATTTTGTAAGCTTTATATTAGTTTATGTATTAAAAGTACGATAACAATGGGCTGAAAAGAAATAACCTCTTGCAAGTTAACCCATTGACTTTAAAATAAGAATACACGACATTTTAACATCCGCCATTCTCTACATGTATCCACATGTTGTATTTGCTTATGATTTAGTTTTTATATATATTCTAGATTTCATGTCTACATACTTGAATCATCTTGCATGTGGGTATAAACAAAGGATGAGGACTTTTCCATGTTTAATAATAAATTTTTAACACCATTTAGGTTTTTATCCAACCTGTAAAAGCTTCAATAAATTATAGAAAATCTCTTTTAAAAATATGAATCTGTTGGAGCTATATTACTATGTATATTACATGTATGAATTTTTTAAAAGTCCTCAGAAAATATTTTACACTCTAAATAGACATTTTTCTCAACTATTGTATACAAACCAGCAAAAACAACCACTTCAAAAGGATGTCATTTGCTCCGCAAAATGTATTTTCAAGCATAACCACTTGGGATAGCTTTCATTTTCCACCAATTTCACTAAAGATCGATAAGTACTGAAAGAGAAATTGGTATTTTACTAAAGCGCAACAAATTCTATCCAATTTTCTTAGAATAATTACTTCTCCTAGATACAGAAGGTTACTCTGAAGTTCTTCTACAAATATTTTCCTAACTCACTTATCTAACAAAGAAATCTGGAATCATGAATTTCTGATCCGATAACATTTTTCTATTTTTCTTTTGACATATACCGTTTTGAAAATAGAATTTTTTTAGCAGAATGCATTTTAGTCGTTACCATTTAAAATAAACATTTGAATCTACCTTGGTTGCCCATGTGATGATACTATGCTATGTATATGTGTTTTGTACCTTTTTCTTTTTTGATCGGCAAAAAAAAAAACTTTATTAATGGAATAAACAAGTATAAGGTACAAGACAAATTGCATCAATAAAGAAAAGGGAAGTGCAAAAGCATTACAATGAGCTAAATGATCCCAACTAGGTTGGTACAACAAAGCTCATCCTATCATTTGCTAGCACCTCCAAGTTGGTGAGAGACCAACGAAAAAAGAACAGACCATAGTAATAACAGAACAACCACCCAATTCAGACCATCACCCGAACATCTGAAATAAAACGGCCAACCAACCAAACCAAGCACCTAAGCATAGCAGACCAGCAAAATAATACCTCAGTAGATCAGTATACAGGGCCATAAAATAGACCTCAGCAGATCTCCAATTCAGATAAAAATGCAGAACTGAAACACAGCCCAGAATCAACCTCATTTTAAATTCCTTGTGCTCATTATGCTAGCATAATCTTCACAGCTGCACATCTAAACCTTTCAGCAAATTGTTGAGTACTCCAGGCATCATGCAACTTTTAGCTTCGTAATACTTCCAATAACCTCAATGTTCTCCTTTCCCAAATCACCTATAAACAGCACCAAATATGGCTGGACTTAGAAGTAAGTATATTGATTCCAGCGTGCTTAGCATCCCATCCAAATTCAGCAAAAACAGAGTCTAAACTATGTATGTTCTGAGTAACACAATTCCAATCGTAAGTTGCTTTAGTGGCTTTGTGTAACCATGCTGCTGCCCATATCAATTCATCCAGATTCTTGCAGATTAACTACCAAGACCATAGCATAAATTACTGTTGTTCTTCCTCTCACACAAATCATCCTGCACACAGCAATATAAATTCAGTGGCAGCAAACATCAGGATTCTACAACTGGATCGAGCTTCCTTGAGACACAACAGTTGACAGCAGATCAAAACAAAATGCAAAACAAAACAACAGAGCAACCAATGCTGCAGCAGCAACAACCAACCAACCAACCAACCAACCATCCTACAATCAGATCATCCTACAACCAATACATCAGCAACCATCAAAACAACCAAGCAACCAGCAACTGCAGATTAGAAACACCCAACCATACAGCAACATTATACCAGAAATAGCTACAATACAGTAAGAAAGAACAATCAACCCCTACCAAGACACCTTCTAATCTGATTTAGATTATAAATAAAATCACTCATTGGGTATTGCCAATCCTTTGATGATGAACTGAGCCAAAGAGCCAATCCAGTTTTGATAAGCTCAGCTAAGACCTCAACATCAGCACTAGCCTTGTTGAAAACACACTCATTTCTTAACTTCCATATAGACCACAGAGTTACAAGAGGGATTGATCTCCAAAACACCTTTTCTTTTTTCTTAAACTTTCCTTCCTCCCACCAATGCAACAGAGAAACAACTGAATTAGGAATTACCCAATGAATCCCCCACCACTTCAACACTGATAACCAAACCTTCCACACAAAAAGGCAATGAAGGAGCACATGTTTTGTACCTTTTTCTTACTCACGTACTATGATATGATTTAGACTAAACAAATTAATTATGGGGTTGAATCTGATAGGTTGGGCATTAACTCGACACTCATGAAATTGGGTTATAAAGTGAATATTGAAGATGTGGGTTGTACATAAATGTGTAATAAAGGTTAAAAGTGATGGGTTATTCAGGGTGGGCCCAGTTTATAGTCTTGCGCAAGTGTGTCATTGTAGACACCCCATTTTGACCGGTCCTAAAAATTGGGCGCTTTCTTTTGATTACCTAATGATGAAAATAAAAATGTATTTCTGGCAGAATTCTCAATAAGAAAAATGGAATGTGTTTCATTTCCAACCCCAAGCCCATTTTGGCCAAGTGTTTAAGTTCCTTTGAAAACTCTCTTTCGAAACTTTCCTTCCGCGCTTTGTTCTGAATATTTTTCTAATGTTCCGAAGCTCACTTTTAAACTTCAAAATGAAACTTTTTCTTAGGAAATCGAGCAAAGAACAGTGTGGAAATAAGAGGAAAGGATGATAATTCTGTCAAAAATTCATGTTTCGTGCAAAATATTTAGCCACGGCCAACTTTTTTGGCCAACCGGCCTGAATTGGCCGACTAGCCATCTTTTTGGTCGGCCGGGCAAATAATTGGCTAGCCCAGTCATAGTTTTTTGGTCGGCCAGCTAATTTGCCTAGAAGTAGGGTAGTTTCGGCATAATTCTTGTTGAATGCGTGCGGTAATGCCATTTCAAATCTTTTCTTGTTATATTCATGCACGAGGCACACACCCACCCCCTCCATTATTCTTCGTTGACCTCTATTGTCAAAAATGAGATTATTATCTTCCCAAAAGGAGGTATCCATTTTCAACCACCCTTGTTATCCCATCAACCTTGTCTCCCACCTCCTTGATTGAGCCTGCATTCATAATCTATATGAAGGATTAGAGAGACTTGGAGAGGAATTGAATTGAGAGAGTGAATTAAAAGATATAGAGAGAAAAAGAGAAAAGCCTTAAAATTTGAGCCAAAAATTCCATACACATTGATATACCATCTTTCTATATATGAAAATCATCCCATAAATTCTGATATAGCCAAATTCCAAGAGCCTTGATCAAAAGAGAGTGAGTGTTGCTAAAATTGAGAAAAATAGAGAGTTATAACTCTCATTCCACACACACTGTTAAACCACCCAAAAACACCATTCTAACTAGAATTTCGAATTTTCAAGTTGAGAATTAAGAACACACTTCCTAAACATGAGGGTGATCAAAGGAAGTTTAGAAATCAAATCCTTCATTCGAAGGTAAATTTTGCACACTTTTTATTTTCTTTTACTTTCTTACTTTTTCTTTCTTGTATTGCTTTTGTTGCTTTAATTTTATTTTATAAATCTGTTGTAAGCTAACTGGAAGTAGTTAGTTGGGCAACTTGCATATTTTCTGTTTGTTTTTCTAGTGTTTGAGCGAAACAGAGTTTTTGGCCGGGCCTGATTGGTCGGCTGGCAAATTTATTGGCTGCCCGGCCAATTAATTGGCTAGCCAACCAACTCATCTTTTGGCTTGCTGGCCACTTTTTCCTAGACAGAACCCAGCAACCTCCCAATGTTGAGCAGAACAGTCTCCGACAGTCACCGAGGCCCCTTATAGCTTCTATTTTTATTATTTTCCTTTAATTAGAGAGTGTTTGTAAAGATTTAATTTTGTTGTAATATTTTTCCTCCTCTTTATTCGGATTTGTAATGTTCAAAGCGATGTAATAATTCCTCATTCCCACTTCTTTATATCACTTTTTTTATTTGCTTTCCATATTCTATACATATGTAGTATACCATGCTTGTCATCATATCCATGCTTTATATCCATGCTTCATGCCTCAAGATTTTGCTAACTTGCATCTATGGATTTAATCAATTATTATGTGATTTTGTGCGCTACCTCATGTCTTGAAATGATTCACATGTTATATAGTAGAAGCCGGATCTTAAGTTACATTTCATGAATGAATTACATTAGGATTTTGTATATAGGATCATGCACGTTTTTACTAATTTTGTTTTTGTGCCTATTGGCAGGACATCGTTATATATGTAAGTTTTTGTGATTTAGCATCTCGCCTGTGTGTGAGTTTCTTACTATGTTTAGCATCCTACCATGTGGCTATATGCTTATTTGATATAACTCTATGCATGCCAGTGGGTGAAGGTTTTGTCATTAATTTGGAATAAAATTAATTTTCATGATTGCACTATTCAAAACATTTTTGAAATAATGAAATCAAATTGTTCCAAACTGAATGACATAATCTGTATTTGTTTGCTTCACATAGTAAATTTTAGGATTTATTAAATAATCGGAATATGAACATATGAAGTTAATGAAAATCATATCATGGTTTAGTAAAGGCCGATCTTTTGATCGGGTGAGCGAAGGTACTCAATTAATGACCTTCCCCCTCATACCTAACGTTTTGAGCCAAGCATTTTTTGTTACGACGAACAGTGGCATTGGCATGAGTCACAAGTTTCCTAATTTTTCCAAAATGTTCAGTGGCGACTCAGAGATCTGATGATGCAGTCCATTTCTGGCAATATTTTGCAATAAAATGGATTTTCAATAAAGTTTCCAACTCTAGACTCTCATCTACGTTTCACATTGTACTCGTGAGACTAGATCCAAGAAATCGAGGGTCCGAACTTTAATGCGCACAGGTAACCCCCGAGCGATGTTATAGTCATGAAACCCTAAAATGGCACGAGACATATTCTTGCTTCGTAACAGATTTGGTTATCGAATAAAGGTGGTAGTGAAGGTCTAACACAGGGAGAGTATCCTTGGAAGGCCCTTCCCTTAGATAGGCCAACGATGTTACAACTTAAGTACGTAACTCGAGACATAAGCATCCTTGGTGGTCACAATGGTATGTTTCGAAATAGGACCAAGGGGAGTCCAAATAGTTTGGTGGCGATTGCTTAGTAGTTAGGTAGGGACTACGCTATATGGGGAGTTGCCTATTTACACTAAAAATGAATAATTCTATGAAAACAAAAGCAAAAACAAATTGTATTTGTTTAATTTATGATTAAATGTTTCCGTTTGTAACTTGTTATTGGTTTTTAATCGAATATCGTTACCTGGTTATTATATTTTGTTAAATGTTCGGTCTATATTTGTAATTATTGGGATCGTTAGTATCGGGTTATTGTATCCTATTGGGCTTCGAAACTCGTGGCATATTACGTTAGGTACCGATGAAGAAGAAAAAGTTGCTAGAGGTCTAGAAGGTGACAAGAAGCCCATGAAACTTGGCTAACCTAAATCTAATCAGAACCCTAAATCCATCCTATCTAGTCTTTAGAAATATGTTCCCAGCATGATGAATGTTTTATTTGGACCATGCTTAAGATATTTTTTTCGGTGATGCAATTTGTAATGTCTTTTGAGAATTTGACCTTATGCGTGATGGTTTAATAATATTAATGGGAAATTAGCAGAACAACTTTTGAACTAAATTTTAATAATTGTTAAATGATTTGTATGACGCCTATGAGAAAATTTGGGGCGTCACAGAGCCTTTCTAGATTGTCATTCCTCCACACATTAATCAAGATTCGATGAAAAGAATACTTGATGAATTTACTAAATGTGAAAATGAAGTAAGAAAGAATTTTAATGATAATGTTGGTTTGTTAAGTGTGGTGTTTCGGATGTTAAACTCGATTCATTTATGTTAATTAGTGCATGTTACCTTATACTAGTATTAATTCTAGACTCTTACAAATAGGTTTGCATTTGACCTTTTAATCATTATAATTGAGACGTCCTTCTAGATATTAGAACTTTGATTGGTGTTAGCATGACGGTTGGGCAAGATTGGGCCAAAAACCCCAAGTACAGATATTTATTTTTTAGTAGGCTTTACTCTTTTATTCTTTTATCTCTCCACACTTTGAATCTTTATGTGAGACTAGAATCATTGGAAATCTTACTTTCAGGGCATTGATTTAGACACAAAGTCACACAAAACAGAGTTCGGACAAGGGAGTTAGGTCTGTTTGATGTTTGGGCACCAAAGTTGTCTACATAGTTCAAGCAAACATTTGACCGTTTGAGTAGGCCGTAGAACTGGACAGCTCTGATTTTCAAAAATAGAAATCTTGCAAGAACCCATTCACCACTCAGGAAAACATTTGACTGCTCGAGCGGTCTATTTCAAAATCAGAGATATTGTTAGCACCAATTCACTACTCGAGCGAACTTTTGATTGCTCAAGCGGTCTATTCGACTTTAGTTTCATGAAAAATTATGTTCTTGGTCAAATTTGTGAGGCCAAAACTACTTTTATACTTGTACTATATATAGGGACATTATATATTTTCATACTATTCTTTCTCTCTTTTCCTTTTTTATTTTCCTTCCAATCTCTTTTCCTTCCTTTTACATTCTCTCTCTAAAACCTATCTTTAAGCCTTGATTTCATCTAGCTAGAGTGGAAATCTTTCAAAAATCCATTTATTAAAGTTGTAGAGCACGTCCTTTGAAACACTTTGGATATTTGAGCTTCTTCTCCATTCTTCTCTTCTAGCTTGAGGTAGGGATTTTATTTCTTTTGTTAAATATGATCAATATTGTGAATGTGTGGCATTATCTTTACAAAATGTGAAAAGTCTTGCATACTTGCATGAGAGTTTGGGATTTTGGTTAAAAACTTGAATTGTGTTAACTTTTTTATCTTAAAATAACAGTTTAGATAATGTATATCTTGTGTATTATATTGGGAGGAAAAGCCCTTTTTTTTTTTTTTTTTTTGAGAAATCCTAAATTACATGAGTTTTACAAATTTAGAGAAATTGAAAGTGAGCCTTTTATGTGAAATTGGGAGTGAATATTGTTAATGAAACCTATTTTGGAAATGATAAAATTGTTTTATGAGAATGGAATTATGTTCATTGTAAATTGATTTCTTTATTGTGAATATTGAACTCGGTTGAGATTTATATATATTGTTGTTGGCAATTGGCGAGGGATTGCAAGAATATGATGTTGAGATATTGTAAAACCATTTTGTTGGTAATTAGTTTTGAGTAATGAATCTAGGTGGTATATTGGTGAATTAAGCTAGTGAGAGTGTCAACAGTGAAAGACTGAAACCCGCGCGGGAATAGGTATCGCTTTCCTTCTGGCTAATAGTAGTCCATGCATATTAAGACCACTAGTAAATACTGACCTATGGATTCATTACTGTGTTGTCTTGTTCAAAATTTGATTAGGAAAATTTGTTTTGATTATCTCTCATTATATTGGTAAATTGGACATGACACCATTTTGGAAATCTATATTGTACATCACCTTGCATCATGATCATATTCCATGTTTGGGCATATTTTCTTAAGTGTGGAATTTCTATACTGGATTTTTTTACCTCTTCGTGGTGGACATTTTTCAAGTTTGGATAGTGTTTCACCACATCTATGTTGTTATGCATGTTAGATATGGGCAAGCATGGCCCTATCTTTTGTTGACTGTATGTGACGGCCTTGAGCCTTAAATTTATTTTTGATTTTTTTTGTAAATAACAGGGAACCAAGATGTGATAGAGGGAACAATACGCTCTTTTATTTGTGTAAACCATAAGGCAACTAATTTTGTTTATGATGTAGAGACAAGGATATCAATGAATGTATTCATATATTACATTTGTTCATGTTATTGGGATTATGTATGTTGATGTAGAAGACTCTGCAAGTTCATATTGTATGAAATACATATGGGAGTAGGGGTTCCCTCTCTTGTTCTCAGTCAGTGTTGGTACCTCTTCCATTCTTTTAAACCTCTAAATTTCATTGAGTTGTACTATTGTTTCTATTTCGACCCATTTACCTTATGTTAATCTTGTATCCAGGTTCAATTATTTTAGGGCATGACATTAAGTTTTACTCATAAGATCTTGTTAGAGACCCTACCATTCAAACACCCATTCCTATGGTATGCTGATCTTTCTCATGTTCAAATTAATGATAAAATTTTGACTCACTTCACAAGACTAAGAAATGATAAATTTTTAGTTAAGTCTAATTATTTTTTCTGAGAAAATCTATTGATTGTTTACTATAAAAAGTGGATAAAACGGAATGAGGGCGGCCCATGAAAATACATCGGTTTCTTACTCGTGCAAAAGAACTATTTCTTGGCAACTTGGATAATTTATAATGATGTTTGTCCTGCATATCAGTAGAAAGATCGGGATCTTTACAAAAGGCTTTATAAAGCTTTGCCTCAATTCATATTTTGCCATGAACAATCTATGTTTGTGATCTCATATTATAACAACCCTCATTTTGCCTTAGTCATATTCTTGAGAATTTACATGGTTTTGGGTTATTAAGCTTGCACCTTGTGAACTTTAATTTTTTTGTCTAAGTATTGGAGCATGTCTTGTTTTGTGTTATTGTGTTTTGCCTAAGTATAAGATCCATGCTTTGTTCCTTGCTCTGTGTGTTGAACCTAAGTCACACCTTTGAACTTCTTACACCTAGGCCATTGAGCGTCAACACCTAGGATCATTTTGGAACCATCTTGGTTAACCTCTACCTTCACCATTGCAACTTGGACGAGGTGTGCATCACCTAGGCATCCAAGATCTTTGATCCTTGAACCTTGCAGCCTTGTTGTGCACCTTAGCCAACACCTAGCAATCTTGTTCCTTGACTTGTAAAACCCAAGCTGAGGTGTGTCACACCTAGGCCAAGAGTTACTCCTCCTAACCGAGATCAAGAAGACCTCACTTATCCTTCACTTGTCTTAACCCTATGTTTTGATACAGGATCCTTTCCTTGTCAGAGTGTCGATGCCACTTTATTTGTTTCATACACTTTGACCTACTCTTGTCTTTTCATTCTGACACTTTTTTGAGGAGATTGATCAGATGATGCCATGTGTCCCAGTAGTGGGTTTAAGTCAATTAGCCGTTGAGAAACCCATATCATTTTCCATATCTTTATCTTGGAGAGAGAGAAGCTCTTGGAAGAAAAACAAGTTCTAAGAGTGAAAGAACTAGATTTTCTAAGATTGATTTGCAAACCTTGAACTTTTGGATTTGTGTTTTGAGGTTAGATTCTTGATCTACTCTTATTGTTCTTTATGATAATCTGGTCACATTGCATAATCTAGCATGATTCATAAGCCATGCATTGATTTAAAGTTTTGTTTTAAAAAGAAAAGTAATGTTCCTGTGTTCTTGTATTCTTTAAGAAAAGCTTTGTTTTGATCCAAACGTTTATACCAAGCTCTATATTTTTGTGTTTGTTCTCATGAAATCTTCCAGTATGGGTATCCAGGTCCATATTTTTGAACTCATATCATGAAATCTCAGATTTTGAATAAGAAATTATGATTTTAGCATTCATGTTCTTCAAGAGGAAATCCAGATTTCTAGACTTCATTTCCCTAAGTGTGGTCATCGAGACCCACTCTTATCCAGACCACACACCTAGGCCAAGCATTGCATCTCACCTTGGCCTACCTTGCATGATCACTTGCACCTTAGTCTACTTTGCATGCACACCTAAGCTGACCACTGCACACCTAGCCCGACCACTGCACACCTAGCCCGACCACCGTACACCTAGCCCGACACCTTGTAACATCGTGGGCAGGCTGCCTGTATCTCGACAAGGAGACCACAACTTGGCTAAGAGGTGTGGAACCTCAGCCAAGACCTCCTGAGTTCTCCCAGCTAGGGCATTTTGGCCTAGCTCATCTCTGTTCATCCATTTCGAGACCTGGTTTGTACCCAACATGCTTTTAAGGAAGAAAAACATTGATTTAACTCCTAGCACATGTTTTGCTTTGTTTTGACTTGGTTTTGAAAACAAATGTCAGGATCTATTTCACTCATTTGAAGCTTGTTTTAAGAGTGAATTTCATAACCATGTTTGAGCATATTTTCTTACCTTTTTGAAGTGCATTCAATGGAATTACTATGTACTTGTAGGTCTTGGATATTTGCTTTAACCAAAGAGTTATTGTGAGTGGTATTTTTAATAAAGTTATGTTATAATGTTTTGATAAAAAAATTTATTTGTTTTGAAAAAGTATTTGATCAAGCATGAGAATCCCTTAGTTTTTGTGTCAAGTATTATGTTTGTTTTGATGACATTCTTGAAAGGTCCTTAGTGTAGGGGACTTTGACGCAACTAGTACATTTGTCTGAGATATCTCCTTTGCCACAGATGGGTGGGCTTGTCTAATCGATTCTGGGTCGATTATTCTTTTATTTTGTCAATGAATGTCATCATTTGTATTATATAGATGTTAAATAACATCCTTTGAAGCTTTGAAAGCCTTTGATTGATGAACTTAGTTCATCCTTTATTTTGTTACAAGCTATGATATGTATTGTTTTAATAAAATCTCGAATATCATTTATTCAAACATTTATTACTTATATCGTTCACTAAGTTTTCAGCTCACCTATCTCCTTTATATATATGTAGGTGATGATCAAGAAGGCAATGCCACCTAAGCCTTATTTGGAAGATTGTTTTGGTTTACGTTTTGTTACATCTTGAAGATTATGCTTCTTAGCTTTGTAGATCATTTGCCTTGTATGTTTGGACTTGAGAAGCCTTTTGATCAAGATGTCATATTAAGTTTATTTTATTTTTTATTCAAGTTGTAAAACCATGTTAATATGTATGTCATTTCATTTAATCTATGCACAGCTCATATGGACTAATTAGATTTAAATTTATTGCTTCTGCACATATATGCCCAATATGTATACTCTGTTTATGTGAATCTTTGTAAGTTGGCCTTCGGTAATCTCGGATTACTGGCCATCCTAACATCATTCTATTAGGGATGGAATCGGGTCACGACACATGTATTTCACTTCTCTAAATCTTATTGGGTTTCCCCTTCATCTCTTTGCAAAAAGCCATTTCACAGTGGTAAAGTCTCATCTTGTGTGTTGGCTAAAGTGACAATATTCATATTGAACCCTTGAATGTGTTTGAAGATCTCAAAATGATCTTCCAGTTCCAGGGATAATTCTCAAAACTCTGTGTCCATCGAGAATTGAATGGAGTTTTCCCTTATTTTGACCAGATAATCTAACAGAGACATTACTGTGGACATTCTAACCAAAAAATTATACATTACATGCCTTCGAAGAGTGCTTTGTCGTGCTAGGTCATGGACATTTAGTAGATTCAGTAAAATAGTTTATTTTATTTCATTTTATTTTTTTCTTTTATGTTTTGTTTTTGGTGTCACTAACATTAGCAAGGAGTGCAAGCATGAATTTTGTTCATCATTTAAGGTAATCCCCTTAACTTCTCCATTTAAATTTTAACATTGAGCACAATGTTTAATTTAGGTTTGAGGGTAAGGGATTCTTTGGAAGTTTTCTATTTAAAAAAACTAAAAAGTATTTCTATGGTCATGGTTATCTTTTATCCTTTACATTGGTGATTGAGCTTAGTCGTAATATTTTTGTCTCCTTAACATGAGAATTGAATGAAATTTATTTTAATAGCCTCTTTGTTAAAGAATTTCATATATTCATATCTAGAAATTATTTGTATTGCACTTTAGTCATTGAAATTCAATTTTTGGTTGATGAGTGAATATGACTAGAAAATCTTAAAGAATAAAAGTGGAGACTTAATCCCTGTGAGTTTTATGCCATTATTTTATGGGTCATTTACATACAAGACCCATTTTGTGAACTTATAATCCATCTATTTGCTTTTTCAAATCCCATTAATTTTTAATAGACCAATTTACCCTTCCAAGACCTCCTTCATCGCTACCAGATGTCTTGCTACATGTTCAGTGTGACAGTGAGTTATTGTCTTCATTCTCTCCCTCTTTCTTTTACAGCCACTCTCCAACAACAACAACCAAACATCTCATTCTCTCTCATTTGTTTTCTTTCTTTCTTTTTAATTTCAGTCTCTCTCTCTCACACACACACACATAAAAAAATGAAGTTATTCGTAAAATTTTTGTTAGGCTTAGATTGACAGAGCCTTTACCAAAATCTCTCACCAAGCAATACAATGATCAAACAATTGTGTTGAGGTTCTATACCTTGGAAGTTTCAAGGACTTCCTCGGAGTAAAAATAATGACAAAAAAATAACAAGAGAGAGAGAGAGAGAGAGAGAGAGAGAGAGGAGAAGAAGAAGAAGAAGAAGAAGAAGAAGAAGAAGATGATGATGATGATGATGATGATGATGATGATGATGATGATGATGTAAATGATTGAATGAACAATCAAATTACAAGTACATTAAGATGACTCCTATCTAAGTTTGAACTATTCCTGTGTCGATTAGATCTACTCCTAGAATAGAAAAGAAATGAAAATCAAGCCATGTATTGATTTCTTGGTGTCCTTTACAATAGAGCCACCATCAATGGCAATTTATACAAAGAAATGTAGGGAAAAAAAAAATTATATTAACTATCATCTAACCACCCATATAACTTTCACCTTATTACATTGCCACTTGTCCTCCATCGCTTGAGTCTTCTAAACTTGATTTAACTTCTCTTATTTTCCAAGATTTTCCTGCATAATAATAATAATAATAATAATAATAATAATAATAATAATAATAATAATAATAATAATAAGTAATAGAAAGTTTAAACCTAGTCATATTCGACAGAAAATTTATTTATGGTACATACAATGCCCCCCAACTCTTTACAAATGAGCTTACTCGAATTCTTGAAGAGTTGTATGAACATAAATATATAATAGAAATTATGAAAATTATAATCGATTGGCCATATATATAGTTTTTGGTTGTTGTGGCCACATTGAAATACTCCTCCATTGCTGTTATATAAGAAATAGAAATAAAATTCAGAATTTCTTTTTATAAACCACTTCATCAAAATTAATTCTTGATGTGAACCACAAAACCATTGTGGTTGTTGGATGACATAAATCATAATGTCAATTGACTTGACAAAATCTAATTTTTTGACAAAATTAGCAATGTCAAAAAAATCAAGTTCATCAAATGTGGGTGGTTCATAATTTTTTGGCCATGTTTGGAAAAACGTACCCCCTAATTGGATTTTCACTATCATTTTGTGATGGTTGTTCATCAAATTTAGCCATGTTTAGCCTAAAACCATGCCCTCCAATTAGATTTCCACCATAATTTTGTGATCGTTGTTCAACATTCTTTGTCATATTTGACTTAAAACTATACCCTCCAATTGGATTGTTAACATTAAAATGCTCAATATCTTTTGGCAAAAGAAGTTAGTCTTCTTTTTCAATTAATGGCTTGAAAATTTTTCCCCCAGACATGCCATTTTCAAAACTTAATTTTTCCTTAGCCATGGCTTTTATGGATAGAAACTTTTGGGGTAAATTATATTTTGCACCCCTGCACTTTGCACCAAATCTCATTTTAGCCCCTACATATGAAATCATGACAATTAACCCCCTTACAAATCTGGTCAAATCTCACTTTGGTCCCTACACATGAAATTGTGATAGTCAACCCTTTCTACTTTTGGTAAAATCTCACTTTGGTCCCTACGCAAGTGTCAATGTCCCATTTCTATTACTTAATTTTTGAAATCTTTAACAGAATCTAGTCATGTGATAAGAATGTAACTATGACATGAGGGTAAAAATGGAAAATCATTTACATTTTTCACCAATACACACTTTATCCCAAAATTTACATCAAAATATGACTGTATTAGGCTAAAACAAAATGTAGATTGTAAACAATTAAGAAGATGAACTAGGGTTTTGCATAAATTGGAATTATGAAACTCTATTTTTCACGATAACACATTCTTCTGTCTATTCATCTTTATTTCTCTTTGATTTCTTTCACTTTTTTTTTATATTTATTTCAAAAGCTTTACTTTCTTGCCTTTTCATCCCAATTTTTACCATACGAACACACACACACACACACACGCACACACACACACACATATATATATATATATATATAATATTATATAACTCTCATGCGCTTATCACATAGAACAAAGTGTATTGGTGGGAAATATGGATGATTTTCCTCTTTTACCCTGATTTCGTAGCCACATTTTTTTCATATGAATTGATTTTGTTAAAGATTTAAAAATGAAGTAACGAAAGAGAGAGATTGACACTTGTGTAGAGATCAAAGTGGGATTTGAGTAAAAGTGCAAAGGGTTATCTTCCACGATTTCATGTGTATGGACCAAAGTGGGATTTGACCAAAAGTGCAGGGGATTAAATGTAAGATTTCATGTGTAGGGGCCAAAGTGAGATTTGGTGCAAAGTGTAGGGGTGCAAAGTGTAATTTACCCAAAGTTTTGCTTCGAAATGTCTCTTAGCAACTCATAAAATTTGTGTTTTTTAAGATTTTCTAATTTTTTACTCCAATGTTGAATTTCTCCATCAACTTGATAAACTTGACAACTAAGTTGATGAATTTTTCCATCAAAGTAATTTATATCTTTTTACATCAAATAATATGGTGGTGGTGAAATTATTTGAAATTTTTTCTATTCAAGAGAATTAGGGCCAAAATTTCACTCTTTTACCAATAAATTTCATCCTCATAATGCCAAATCATTCTTTCCATTTCATTTATCATGCCATTATGTTAGCAATAGCTGGTAGAATCATTGTCATAATATTGACAATCATTCTACATGGAGGATGAGGCATTCCAATAATAATTCATACCCATTTGAACATTGACACTCCATTGGTGGTTTGTTTGTACCATTTTTTTCCCTCCAAGTTATGATGTCCATTGGCATGCCAAAACTTGTTAGTAAAATTTTTGTTAGGCTTAGATCGACAAAGCCTTAACCAAAATCTCACTAAACAACACAATGATCAAGCAATTGTGTCGAGGTTCTATGCCTTGAAAGTTTCAAAGACTTCCTTGAAGTAAAAATAATGACAAAACAAACAAGAAAAGAGAGAGAGAGAGAGAGAGAGAGAGAGAGAGAGAGAGAGAGAAAGAGAAGAATAAGAAGAATATGATGATATAAATGATTGAATGAACAATCAAATTACAAGTAAAGTACATTAAGACTACTATCTAAGTTTGAGCTACTCCTATGTAGATTAGATCTACTCCTAGGATAGAAAAGAAATGGAAATCAAGCCATGTATTGATTTGTTGGTGTCCTTTACAATAGCGCCATCAATGGCAATTTATACAAAGAAATGTAGAAAAAGAACTTCTATTAATCATCATCTAACCACCCATATAACTTCCACGTTCTTACATTTCCACTTGTCCTCCATCTCTTGAATCTTCAAAACTTGATTTAACTTCTCTTATTTTCCAAGATATTCCTGCATAATCATAATAATAATAATAACAATAGTAATAATAAATAACAAATTTTTTAAACCTAGTCATATTTGACAGAAATTTTATTTATGGTGCAAACAGGAGCCCAAACATTCTGACTCTGGTTCTCTTATTTTCTCTCTCAACATAGTTAACACCCACATCGACTCCCACACCATCTCTATTCTTCTTCACCACACCGAAGCAAAGCTTGTCTTCATCGATTTCCATATTTGATCACTAGTCCTTAAAGCTGTCTCTTTGCACCCACCAAATATACAACATCATAATCCCATCCTTATCATGGATGATGTGGTTTTAGACCCAATCCCTTCATCATCCACCATTGGTGACTACGAGAGCTTGGTAGAGAATGATGATTCTGGGTTCAACTAGGTTTGTCCTTTAAATGAGTGGGACTCTATCACATTAAACTACACCTCTAAGACCAGTTCTTCTCCAAAACGGGTAGTTCATTCTCACTGTGCAATTTTCAATGGTTTTGCAAAAATTGAGAAATTTTCATAAACAATGGTTGTGCAAAATTGAGAAATTTCTCAATTTTTTTCAGTTTTAAAACTGAGAATATTATCAGTTTAAAACTATAAAAAAAATGATAATATTCTCAGTTTTAACACTAGAAAAAATTGAAAAATTTCTCAGTTTTATTGGATAGTTTTGCAAACTGAAATCATTCTCAATTTTAAATTGAGAACATTCTTATTTTTGGAATTGAGAATATCTCAATTCTTACCTACAAACCAGGTGTCTAAATCTCCAGGCCCATCTCTTTAGTCGATTTAATATGCTCTATTCTGAACCCTAAAATTGAGCAAGCAAGCATTTTAAGGGCTGGAGTTCCACACACACAGAGTTGTTGCGAATCAAAGTGATGAAGGAAGAGAAGAGATAGAACCAAAAGCATAAAAGGTCGAGTCATCGCAAACCTCCAACTTAATAATTTTCTAATAATCCAAACGATCATCATCATTAAGCGTCTAAAAAGATCGATGAAGATGTAGACTCTGCTTCCCCTCCTAGTCGTAGAATTTCTCAAGGATGTTCCAAGTCCTCTTCTTTCTCTGAAGTTGCATCTCTAATATGTTAGATTCAAAAGGGAAAGAACGTTAATTGCATTTCAAAATGGAACTTGTGTGTTCAAAAACTATTGCACAGGACTTGAGCTACCACACCTACTGTCATTAGTACTTTTAAGTAATTAACCCTAATTTTATTTGGAGGGTTATTATTGTCACGTCTAGATTTCCAAAACCCGAATCGCAATAAAATAAACTAGAACAATAAATAAAGAGTAATAATGAATATACTCAAAAATTCCTCTTGTATATATATATATATATCATTGAATACATACCCAGTAACGCCCTCAAAATAATACATAAAACCCACCACTATAGACATGCATTGATACAAAAGAAACCAACCATTTATATTCATTAGAGTAATTCTTACAACAGTATTACATGTTAACAACAAAAGCAAATGCCCTATGGGCTTACAACTTTCCAAGTCAATACCTGGTTACACAAAAAAAGAGTACTAACTCTATACAAAATAAGCCCTTGGCTTGATATACATGTATTACAAACAAAATAAACAAAAACAAGAGTCTTCAACTCTCATCATCATCCAAGTTATGTCCTTGGAGGTGGCATACTACCTGTACCTGAAAATAATGTCCCATATAGGGTAAGCCAACGCCTAGTAGAAATATGTTAAATACAGTATGAGCAATAACTAAGACATTAGCAATTGATAAATGTTCAATTTCCATAAACCAATTCATAACCTATTTCCATTTCATGACCACTATGTTCATGTTTCATTTCAGTTTCCATTTCTTATTAATTTCACAATTTACATCAACGGCTCAGAACCTGGCCAACCACTTATATGAGACAGTGACTCATATTAAACGTTACCCATTTTACGATAGATAAACATACTAGTTGTATCAACATCTCAACAGATAAGCATACAAGCTGTATCCACATTTCAACAGATATGCATATTAGCTATATCAACACTTCCAAAGATAAGCATATGAGTTGTATCAACACTTCCATAGATAAGCATATGAGCTATATCAACACGTTAACTGACAAGCATATGAGCTGTATCAGTGGAGTCCATCCCCTATCTCCTCCCAAACAACATCCGGTTTAGAGGTCCATCCTCTATCTTCTCCTAAACCGTGGAGTACATCCCCTATCTCCTCCCACACACACAACGTATATACACATAGGTCATATACACAATCAATCAATACATAATGTTAATGTATTCTATCAACCGTCATACTCTATGACATATCCAATTGATTAGTTTTAGTTTGCCTAATCATCATGCATCGTCTACAACAATCAAAACTACCCTTCACCGGTAGCCCAAGCAATTATTTCTAAACAGATAATAAAAGCTCCCACAGATAAAATATCAACGTTTTCAAAAGTGAGCGATTAATAAATCCAACTCCATTATTCTACTATATAATGAGCCAATTTCATTATTTCCAACTCACTTCCATATAACCACAATTTTCCCAAATTAATCATACCAATTAATTTATACAACCATTTAGGGTTTTCTACCCCATTATCCAATATTGACCCAATGGTCTATATATCAACAACCAACAACAATATCATTATTTTGAAACCCACAATACACATTTTAGAATCAAAATAACAAAACCCTCTTTTAACATTTTGAAACCCTAAGTCCCAAAATTACCCAACTTCAACACTTTATCAAAACAACCAAAAATCTATGTCAAAGACCGTAAGAGTGAGTAGGAATCCCTACCTCAAAAGATGACACCCAACGAAGAAGATGACGAAAACAAAGTTGCTCCAAATCACAAGTTTCTCGGATCAAAATGTAGCCCTCGACAATCAACCCAACTTTTACGAAGGCCAAAGGTGAGAAAACAACTCCTACTAGATCAATACTTAGAGAGAAGTTTGAGTTTTAGAGTGAGGTGCTCTCTAATGGCTTTTTCGGAAAAGTAAGAGAGAGAGAGAGAATGAGAGAAAGTGACTTAAAAATGCCCCACAGCCAACTGATATACGACATTCCCGCTCGAGCGAAAAACACAACGCTCGAGCGTCAAGAACAAAAACTAGGTCCGCTCGAGCGCCAAGACACAAGAATAAAGCACATCCGCTCGAGCGTGAAAACCAGTCCGCTCGAGCGTAGATTTTCATCTCCCAGAACCTTTCAGAAAAAGAACTACCCGCTCGAGCTCCAACAAGATCGCTCGAGCGTAGTAAACCCGCTCAAGCATAGAAAACACACCTGCAGAAGTTTTTGTAGGGACACAAAATACAGGAAGGGTGTAAACCACGCTCGAGCAGACCAGACAAAAACTGGGCAACAACAATGGGAGCCAAAGCTCTACCAACCTGTAACAACCAAGCCCAACACAACCTATAACTCAAACAAATGGAATCAAAGGACGACAACAAGGTAGATACAACTACCAGCTCCATGGAACCAAAGTCCGGAATACAACAGATGCAAAAAAGGAAAACCGGGATCGCTATAACCTTCCCCCCTTAAAGAATTTCGTCCCCGAAATTAAATACAGGTTTTTCAAAAACAAGATTTTCTCAATTCCCAACATTATTACAATGTGAAATTTAACAACTCAACCCATTATCGGTCTTTCCATCTCTATTCAAGAGGCAATTTACACATATCTCGATATGTATCAACAACATGCTTTTCCGAAATTCAATAATTTCTACATACATGTTTCACAATTTTCTATCATATTCAACATCCATGATATATCTTCATTTCTACAATTTATTGAACACATGCAATGTTATAACAAATTTCCATTAACCAAAACATTCACAATGTTTTACAACTTAAGACATATATAATGCTCTTAAAGTTCAACGATATTACAAAATTACCAATGCATGGTTACACATCAACAAACAAGTCCGGATATTTCTCGCGGACTTCCAACTGGCGTTCCCAAGTGGCTTCCTCCACTGCATGATGTTTCCACAAAACCTTTACCAAAGGAATGGTCTTGCCACGCAGGTGTAGACGTCCCCGAACGCCCCGGGAGGGTGAGCTCCCGTTCTGTTCATTTGGGGTCACTACAGCTTAGGACTCTCAATTTGTCACGGTTCTAAGTCTAAACCAAAGAGTCCAAATCCGGCAAATCGTTTTTGAGAAAACAGATTTTTAGAAAAGAAGTGCCAAACATGGACTGCTTTGCCAGATACAGAGTCGCCACCTAAATATTTTATTTTGGGGAAATTTAGGAAACCCTGACTCGTTTGCCTAAGGCCACGTGTCTGTCATCACCAAAGTTGCCTCGGCTCGGGAACTTGGGTATGATTGGGGAAGGTCACTTCGTGAGCACCCCCGCTCGCCCGATCAAAGATCGGCCTCTACTAACCATGATATCTAGTTTTGGAAACATTGTGTGTTCTTTTCCCGGTTATTAGCCTAGATTTACTATGTGATGCGCACAGCATACAAGTATAGACTGGATCGCCTGAATTGGAACAAAACATTTCATGTTTATTTATTTGAAAGATGGTTTGCTACTCGCAAGTAGGCTTGAAATGCAGATTTTGCCACCCTCAGGTGGGCTTAAGAAAAGATGGTTTTGCCACTATCTAGTGGGCATAAAACTCACAGTTAATGATTTGTTCCAGTCCAGATAACCCAACCCTCACCCACAGGCATTCAGGCAGATATATCACATAAGCAAATAGCCTCATGGTAAGCATGCTATCATGGCAGTCACTCACACGCATGCAAGGATGCTAAAGCATAAAACTCACCGAGTACTCCAAGCCAAAACAGAAGCTCATTAGAAATCCGTGCATGATCCTGATTATACAGAGATGCCTAATGCAACACATGCGAAAGTGCAACTATAGCAGGTTCGGCTATTCTAGACATGGCATATGAAATGCTACAACTAACATGTATTCAACTTGGAATTGAAAATACAATGCAGTTAGTATGATGCGCCGAGCCCGATGCATGCGAAACAGATGAATGAATGCAAACATGCTATCATACTGTATGCTAATTGAAATATGCCCTAATCTAACCATCATAAGCTGGTAAATAAAAGGGAGAAAGACGTGGGGTTGGAAGACATACATCACACACACGCACACTTATTATAGTTATGCCCTCGTGCAGAGGGTCCGAATAAATAGTACAGTCCAAATAATACAGTCCAAATATATACAAATTCCTAATTAATTTACAAATTAACTAAGAAAAATAATAAACTGGCATGCAAGCCAGGGACTGCCTTGACTTCGCCCCGGATGATGAATGATGCATGTCTGGGCTACCTTGTGCGGAAATCCACTGGGATGCCCCGATTAGCCTCTGTTTCACAATAATTTCTTGGAAAGCGCGCCAAGCTCCGAAAGGCTGCTAATTATTGATTTGCTACAACAGAGAGAAGGAAAGGGGCATAGCAATGTATTTTCACAGATGTATGCATGCCTCGATCCTCGTGCCACCAATCACGCATCTCGATGCATGATGGCCGAGGGGTCGAATTGTGCAACTCAATATGGAATGAATGCACATGAAAAACACAATGAAACCTAGACTCCATCATGGATAATCCGGAGTGTCGGTGACTGGGAATTGAGACACATTTCGTCACTCGGAGTACGAAACGTACCTCGTTTCCCGTGCCCGGGCTAACTCCTACCCCAAGCACAATGCAATATGCATGAGATGCATGAATGCAACTAATATACAACCTAGCATGCACAATGCTATGAAATGGCATACACGATGCACGAGGTAACATGGCATACACAATGCGCTAACATACAATCTAGCATACGCAATGCTATGAAATGAGATGGCATACACAATGCAACATGGGCTTACACCAACACAAGGGGGCCTCAGCCACACTCACATAGGAGGCCATTAGATGAAAATGAGATGACTCGAGATGCGTGCACGCATGCACGCAAACCGAGGACCGACCCTAAGGCACCAAATGCCACTCTAATAAGACATGGCAAGGCATGAAAAATGGCATTCAAACATGCAAGTTTCAGCAGCAAAACATGACCCAAAACAGCCCCGAATCATAGGAATATGGCACCCGATGCATGAAATGGTCCCGAAATGCAAAACTAGGTACATGAAATGGCTTACAGCTATACAAAGCATGCATTATTTGATCATGACATGTGAAGAAAGATTCAAGGAAGCCCCAAAACAAGCATGTTTACAGTTCTAAGCGAGGCCAAGCAGAGAACACAAATAGGGCAAAACTAGCATGCAAAAGTAGCCCTAAATGTGAGATAAAGAAGCAACTCAAAGATTCTGACCCCAAACAGATTAGGGCCCTTCAACAATGTTGAAGAGGGGCCCAAAATATGATGTTTTACAGTTTATGGTAAACCACAAAAACCAACACAGGTATGGCTAAGCTCTCATGCAAGAAAAGGGCCAAAAGATGGACAAAGAAGCAAGTAGTGGTTGCTGGCCTTAAACACAAAGGGGCCCTTCAATAATGTTGAAGAGGGGAAAAAAATAATGCACTTTACAGTTGATGGCCGGACCCAAAACAGTATGCAAGAATGCTCAAAATGCTATGCAAAATAAGGCCAAAAATAGGGATATAACACAAAGTATATAAAAGATGCCTCAAACCATGAAAGACTCTTAATGAAACATGAAGAGGGGGTCAAAATAAGACTGTTTTCAGTTCTGAAAAGAGACCAAAAACAGAAGCATCCGAGGCTAACAAACCATGCAAAAAAATGGCCAAAAGATATAATGGAAAGTAGTAAATGGAGGCCACAAACAGTAATGAGCCCTTCAACAATGTTGAAGAAGGTCTCAAAATAAGAAACTCTTCAGTTTATGACATGCCTCAAAACAGATTATACGTAAGCCTAAAATACTACGCAAGAAATAGGCATACAAGAGGGATAATGAAGCAAGTGCAAGATGGGGACCTCAAATGACAAAAGTCCCTTAATGAAACATGAAATAGAGCTCAAAAAAACACTACTTTCAGTTATGGCCGGAGCTCAGATATACAAGAAAGAGAGGCTAAGAAATGTTGCAAAAAATGAGCTAGAAAGAGGGAAATGGTAACTCACCCTTGTAGACCAATCTTTAGCAACTTATTGGACCAAATTTGCTGCCTCCTAGCCTCTGAGAAGACCTCCAAGCTTCTGGAAATGGAAGTGGTGGTGTGGTGCTAGGTGATGGTGTGTAAAAATGGTTAAGAACTTAAGGGGTTTTGAGGTTTAGAGTAGAGAGAGAGAGAAATTTAATGAGAGAGCTCAAAACCAAAATTTTCTAACCCTCCAACACAGCTAGGAGCTGCTGGTTTTATAAGCAAAAGAGTTGGAAAAGAGGGGGAAAAAAAGGGGGTGAAAACAATTCAAGTTTCCCCCCAAAAAAGGCCAAAAAGTGGGATATAAAGGCAAGTGGTAGCTTCTGGATCCAAATGGCTGAGAGCCCTTCAACAAAGTTGAAGAGGGGCTCAAAACAAGACACTTTGTAGTTTATGACCAAGTCCAGAACAGCTCACAAGTAAGCCTAAAATACCATGCAAAAATAGGCCTAAAAGAGCGTTAAAGAAGCAAGTGATAGGAGGAGATCTCAAACAGCAAAAGGTCCTTAATCAAACATGAAAAGGACCTAAAAATATGACTATCTCAAGTTCAGGTCGGAGCCCAAAAATGTAGAATGAAGGTTCGGGAGCCAAAGCACGCAGTTCGGGGCCCCGAAAGTGGGCTGTTAGGCACCGGAAGTGGTGTTCGACCACGAAGTTGGTCTCTCGGACCACAGTGTCCCTCAAAGGGGAGCAAATAAGATGTATGCCAAAAACCAGGGCAAACGGAGGTGGTTAGGCGGTCCCGAACCGAGGCACACGGCCAACGGCTCCGAAAAACCGAAAACCGGGCTCCAAACGGGCAAAATGGCCTACGACCACGAAGCGTAGCCTACGGCCACCGAGAGATGATCTACGAGACCTCTCCCTCCCTTCGGTAAGAGAAAATAGAAAAAATAGAGCCTGGTTCGCAAACCGAGGCAAAACGCAAAAGAGCCCGGAAGTCCGGAGGCAAGGCTCGCAGCCGAGACTCTGAAACTTCTGAGCAAGCACAATATGCAATATCACCGAGTGCTCAACTGGTGACGTCTGAGTCTCAAGGTCGGTCAAAAATGGGGTGTCTACAGTTGCCCCTCTTTGACAAAACTCGAAAGTCATAAATGACGGGAGTGAATGTCAAAGCCTAGAGACGACCCATTTTTGACAAGGCCGAAGACTTAGACAAACATACAAAATAACACAGATGTGCCCGCAGGCACGCCCGCAGGCAGGGGCAAAATGCAAAATGATACGCAGAAATATTTTGAAGATTGGACTTATACGCTACGCGAAGCCGGTTTGATAATTGGACTTATACGGTACGCGAAGCCGGTTTGGTAATTGGACTTATACGCTACGCGAAGCCGGGCATTACTCATGATCATGCAAAGAGAGCTGTAATGAAGCAATTATGCGAAATAAATTCAACATTTTAAGCGAATGCTAGACAAGAAAGTAAACTCGAGCCAAATTACACCTTGTGCAGAAAGAATGTAAGAAAATTATGGAATTCTCACTGCGAATACAGTGTGCATGTGTGATAGATACACAGAGCGAACATGTGATTGATACACAAAAAGGTGAGCACAAAGTGTGATAGATGAACTAAGTGAGCAAGTATGATAGATACACAAAGCGGGAGTGTGTGATTGAGACACAGAGTGAATGCGTGTGATTGATACACAAAGTAGGCATAGTGTGAGCGTGTATGATTGATATACAAAGTGGGCAAAACGAGTGTGTAATAGATACACTATTTGAGCAAAGTGTAATTGATATACAAAGGGTGAAGTGAACAAAGTGTGATGGATACACTAAAGGTGAACACAAAGTGTGACAGATGCACTTAGTGAACAAAGTATGATTGACATACTAAATGTGAACACCAAGTGTGATGGATGCACTTAGTGAACAGGTATGATGGATATACTAAAAGGGAACACAAAGTGTGATAGATGCACTTAGTGAACGAGTATGATAGATATACTAAAAACGTACACAAAGTGTGATAGATGCACTATGTGAACAAAGTGTGATTCATACACTAAAAGCGAACACAAAGTGTGATAGATGCACTATGTGAACAGAGTGTGATTGATACACTAAAAGCGAACACAAAGTGTGATAGATGCACTATGTGAACAGAGTGTGATTGATACACTAAAAGTGAACACAAAGTGTGATAGATGCACTAGGTGAACAGAGTGTGATTGATACACTAAAAGTGAACACAAAGTGTGATACATGCACTATGTGAACAAAGTGTGATTGATACACTAAAAGAGAAAACAAAGTGTGATAGATGCACTTAGTGAACAAAGTATGATTGACATACTAAATGTGAACACGAAGTGTGATAGATGCACTTAGTGAACGAGTGTGATGGATACACCGAAAATGAACACAAAGTGTGATAGATGCACTATGTGAACAGAGTATGATTGATATACTAAATGTGAACACGAAGTGTGATAGATGCACTTAGTGAACGGAGTATGATAATATACCGAAAATGAACACAAAGTGAGATAGATGCACAATGTGAGCAAAGTATGATTGATATACTAAATGTGAATACGAAGTGTGATAGATGCACTTAGTGAACAAGTACGATGGATATACCGAAAATGAACACAAAGTGTGATAGATGCACAATGTGAGAAAAGTATGATTGATATACTGAAAATGAACACAAAGTGTGATAGATGCACAATGTGAGCAGAGTATGATTGATATACTGAAAATGAACACAAAGTGTGATAGATGCACAATGTGAGCAGAGTATGATTGATATACTAAATGTGAACACTAAGTGTGATAGATGCACTTAGTGAACAGAGTGTGATTGATACACTAAATGTGAACACAAAGTGTGATAGATGCACTTAGTGAACAGAGTATGATTGATATACTAAAAATGAACACAAAGTGTGATAGATGTGCGATGTGAGTAGAGTATGATTGATATACTGAAAATGAACACAAAGTGTGATAGATGCACTATGTGAACAGAGTATGATTGATATACTAAAAATGAACACAAAGTGTGATAGATGCACAATGTGAGCAGAGTATGATTGATATACTAAAAATGAACACAGAGTGTGATAGATGCACTATGTGAACAGAGTATGATTGATATACTGAAAATGAACACAAAGTGTGATAGATGCACAATGTGAGCAGAGTATGATTGATATACTAAATGTGAACACGAAGTGTGATAGATGCACTTAGTGAACAGAGTATGATTGATATACTGAAAATGAACACAAAGTGTGATAGATGCACAATGTGAGCAGAGTATGATTGATATACTAAATGTGAACACGAAGTGTGATAGATGCACTTAGTGAACGAGTGTGATGGATACACTGAAAATGAACACAAAGTGTGATAGATGCACTATGTGAACAGAGTATGATTGATATACTAAATGTGAACACGAAGTGTGATAGATGCACTTAGTGAACGGAGTATGATTGATATACCGAAAATGAACACAAAGTGTGATAGATGCACAATGTGAGCAGAGTATGATTGATATACTAAATGTAAACACGAAGTGTGATAGATGCACTTAGTGAACGAGTGTGATGGATACACTGAAAATGAACACAAAGTGTGATAGATGCACTATGTGAACAGAGTGTGATTGATACAATAAAAGTGAACACAAAGTGTGATAGATGCACTATGTGAACAAAGTGTGATTGATACACTAAAAGTGAACACAAAGTGTGATAGATGCACTATGTGAACAGAGTGTGATTGATACACTAAAAGCGAACACAAAGTGTGATAGATGCACTATGTGAACAGAGTGTAGTGGATACACTAAAGGTGAATGTGTGTGATAGATGCACTTAGTGAACAGAGTATGATTGATATACTGAAAACAAACACAAAGTGTGATAGATGCACAATGTGAACAGAGTATGATTGATATACTGAATGTGAACACAAAGTGTGATAGATACACTTAGTGAACAGAGTATGATTGATATACTGAAAATGAACACAAAGTGTGATTGATGCACAATGTGAACAGAGTATGATTGATATACTAAATGTAAACACGAAGTGTGATAGAGGCACTTAGTGAACAGAGTATGATTGATATACTGAATGTGAACACGAAGTGTGATAGATGCACTTAGTGAACAGAGTATGATTGATATACTGAAAATGAACACAAAGTCTGATAGATGCACAATGTGAGCAGAGTATGATTTATATACTGAATGTGAATACGAAATGTGATAGATGCACTTAGTGAACAGAGTATGATTGATATACTAAAAATGAACACAAAGTGTGATAGATGCACAATGTGAGCAGAGTTTGATTGATATACTAAATGTGAACATGAAGTGTGATAGATGCACTTAGTAAGCAGAGTATGATTGATATACTGAAAATGAACACAAAGTGTGATAGATGCACAATGTGAGCAGAGTATGATTGATATACTAAATGTGAACACGAAGTGTGATAGATGCACTTAGTGAACAGAGTTTGATTGATATACTGAAAATGAACACAAAGTGTGATAGATGCACAATGTGAGCAGAGTATGATTGATATACTAAATGTGAACACGAAGTGTGATAGATGCACTTAGTGAGCAGAGTATGATTGATATACTGAAAATGAACACAAAGTGTGATAGATGCACTTAGTGAACAGAGTATGATTGATATACTGAAAATGAACACAAAGTGTGATAGATGCACAACGTGAGCAGAGTATGATTGATATACTAAATGTGAACACGAAGTGTGATAGATGCACTTAGTGAACAGAGTATGATTGATATACTGACAATGAACACAAAGTGTGATAGATGCACAATGTGAGCAGAGTATGATTGATATACTAAATGTGAACACGAAGTGTGATTGATGCACTTAGTGAGCAGAGTATGATTGATATACTGAAAATGAACACAAAGTGTGATAGATGCACTTAGTGAACAGAGTATGATTAATATACTGAATGTGAACACGAAGTGTGATAGATGCACTTAGTGAACGGAATATGATTGATATACTGAAAATGAACACAAAGTGTGATAGATGCACAATGTGAGCAGAGTATGATTGATATACTAAATGTGAACACGAAGTGTGATAGATGCACTTAGTGAACAGAGTATGATTGATATACTAAATGAACGAAGTGTGATTGATACGCTAAACGAGAATGTATGTGATAGATACACAAAAGTGAATAAAGAAAGTGTGATAGATACACTAAAGAAATGATCTTAAACCGAACTTCTTTGAATGAACCGTACATACAATATCGTGCATGAATGGGAAAGAAACCTGATAGGTACAATGCAATACAATGCATGATGTTTAAGGAACGCAATAAACAAGCGTAACGGCGCTTTTAGAAAGCACCTCATGGGGTGAGTGGCGATAAACCGCTCTACTCTGACGGGGATCTCCCCTCATGCTCTTCGAACACTTACCTTCAACTCACAGTACAAAGGCTCTGAAATACTGACAAGGATTCTTTACGTAGAACACTTTGGATGTTGCCTTTCTTCCTGATCACATTCACAACTTTCCCTATTCTCCAACGGGGTAACAGACTAGGTTGGTTCAGTATCCAGAATTGAGGTACATACACGCTATCTCAACCTATGGGGCTTCCATACAGATTTCAAGCCAAGGACACGCCTCTGGGTATTTAAACCAGACTTTAGTCCCGAAAATCCCGAACCTTTACGTTCTAGGCATCAGCCATTCGAACTCTAGTTTCCACCGTCGCAGTTGGTCTCCTAGGAACTCATTGCGAACACAGCCAAGATGCCTCTGGCAGGGAATGGTACTCAGGGAGAGCACTTTTGATCGCCATTCTGGCTTGAAGCAGACTTGATCTTGAGCTTGAGGTAGAGGCACACTCGTACTTCAGAGCTTTGGCAAGACTTGAAGAGGTACACATGAAATGTAGTCTCGGAACTTACTGAAGTTCAAACAAGCTCAGATACCTGACATTTCCTCTTTTGCTTTTGCTTTGCAGTCCGGAACCATATATAGCTTCAGATAGGTCCTAGTTCTACTGTTCTGAGGTGACCTGGGTTGAATCCTGTGATTTTATGAAAGAACAAATTTTGTTTTGTACAAATGTGGAGAACGGCACGTCACTCGGAGCACAAAACGATTTTATTTTTGAAATTGGGGGATGAGTTTTCGACCAAGTATTGAGCCTGCGACTGAACACAGCAAAACGACTCAACAAGGAAATAAAAGGCACACAACCTAGACACATCGAGTAACACTCGAAACGACTCAAAACAAGAATCGAGATAAAACAAAAAGACACGACACTCAGACGTGCACAGGGAGCCTGTTTCACCGGGTAGTGTTTCCCACCCTTTCTCATTTGTGGTTCTCACATCACTCGGCCCTCAGGCTCTGTTTTTCTGAAAAAGCCCTTTCCTCACTTATCCTCTCATCGCACATCTCTCTATTCTTCAATCTCTCATTTTCCATCCTTTCCCTGGGTGGTTGATGGATAAACAGCAAATTGCGGGCTCGTGCCCCTAGCATTCTGCTAGATTCTCTTTCTTCCACTCATAGCTAGTGAATTCCTCCCACGGAAAGGTTGCGCTACAACTAGGTGTGTGACAAATCTGCAGCTAACATCAGTTGATGATGCTTTGCTGGGGAGTTTGGACGTGATAAGATCTGTCCAGATGATGGAGTGGAATATCTTGCCCCCTTCTAGTTCGTGCTTCGCACTTTGCTTGATACCTCGTTGCTTGGAGGATGTGAGAGCTTTCTGCCCTTTGTTGTGCCCTTTTCTGGCGAATACGGTGCCCTTTCCGACAAGTAGAGTGTCATTTTTGGCAAGTATTTTGACAAAGGGGAAAAGACAGAACACCTGACTCAACTGTGCCCCTAGTTCATCATTTTGACCATTTTTTGTTTTTGCTTTCTACTAAAACAGTTTTGACCAGCATGAGAGTTAGATTAACGCGCTTGTTCGATTTTCTGATTTAAAATCATGCAAGTTAGGCTATGAGCACTGAGAGTTTTCCTTTTTTGGGTCCGAGAAATGGTCCAGTTTTGAAAAATGGAGTACTTTTCGAGAAGATTAGTCAACCTCAATAAAAATTCTCAAAAACTATTTTTGCAAACGACCACTGCTCAACGAGCACGGAACCTACTCTTGAGATGCACAACCTTGGACCCATAGCAATGGAAAATTGCCCCTTGTCTGAAGGACACTGCATGGCAACAAAAAGTTGCCCCTTGTTTGAAATGACGCTGCGGCGTTTTGAATGGCAATGGAAAGTTGCCCCTTGTTTGGATGGCGCTGTAGTGCATTGTAGGCAGTCCTCAGAGTGACGAACACAACCAAATTCTCAGATACAGAGAAAGTGAAGATGATCAAAACCATTACATGGACATAGTTGAGTTTGAAGTGTTTTACGGTTGGACTTCAGAATGAAATTGCCTACGTATCCCAAAGATGAGAACCAAGCCTCACGTAGTTCGGGGTTAAGGTACACTCGGGTATTAACCTCTCCTTTTTAGGCTCTAACTTTTGCCAAGGCGCCCGTTGCGGGTTTTCGACCTTGCGAGCTTTGTTCTTCTTTTTTTCAATTTCTTTTCATTTCATTTCATTTTTTTTTTCTTTTTCTCTTTTTTTGTTCTTTGCATTTTTTTTTTTTTGTTCTTTTCTCTTCTTTTGCTTGCTCTAACTTTTGCCTGGGTCGCCCTTCCGGGTTTTCGGCCCAGCGAGCCTCTCAAGGGTAAAAGTGTAACAAGTCCATGCCAAATGGTTTTAGGGTTTTGTAGCCATCCGTATCCAGGAGAGTGGGCGTTGCATTGATTTACTGAAGGATCCATCTTCGGCTCTTCGAGCATATTGGACATTTTTGCCCCTAGTTCGAGGAGTGCTTCTGATCTAGCTTTGCAAGCTTCTTCTGATGAGATCTGATCTTCTTGATCTGACTTCCCTGCCGCTAATTCATGGGCTGCTTCGACTCTGGCCATTTAGGCCTCACATTGTAGTTGACCGTTGAACGTTCTGAATTCAAGTTCAAGGTTTTGAAAGCAGAGGGGTCGAGTCTCGAGACTGAGAGCAATCCTAAGCTGCACAATCCCAAGAGCGATTCCACACAGGTCTTCGCAGGATCGCACAAAACATTTTTTTTGAAATCTTTTAAGAAGGCGACCAGTCGCTCGCGCTGAAGACAATGTAGAACCAATCTGGATCAAGCTAGGATCCTTCCCAGTACTCATGCCGACGGGCACGATTTCAATCATTAAGGGCTTAGCACGCCTCTCTTTCTCTCAATTGATCAAGTTTTGCAAAAACCCAAGGAATTCCTTCCTTTTTGTTTTTCTCACAATGTTTCGAAAAAAGTTTTGGAAAACTTAGGTCGATGCAATGAATTCAAGGCACAGAAAAGACACAGCTTCTAGTCAAATACTGCCATCTCATTTGGAATTTCTGGTACAACTGGCACACGGCATAAGCAAACATAAAAGCATGAAAAACCACTGGTGTTCATTCAAATCTGTTGGCACAACTGGCTCCCCGGCAGAAATAGATTCAAAGGAAAGCAAAAAGACAAACACAAAACAAGCAAGTGATATCCAAGGTAACACCCCCGAAATCACCTGACTCTAACAAAACAGGACTGACTCGATACAAAATGACAAACCCAAAACAAAAGAGACTGACTCAAAACAAAAAGACAGACTCAAAAACAACAAGACTGACCCAATACCTAAGTCAGAAAGCACAAAAACTGGTGTTTGCATATTGCTCAGAACAGTGCGTGCTATTTCCACGTCTAGAGTTAATCGAGCGCCGCCCGCAGGTGGTTCATCCCCGATCACATAACAACACAGGTCCAGAGTACCCGGGGGATATCAGACCCTTCTGATGCTATGGTTCCAAGACTACTTAGCAAAAGGGGAAAACAGACAGCATCTCAGCCCGATTTGACGATAACCCATATGAGCAGAGCTGAATGACTGTGCCTCCTACAGAATCCTGCCCAAAATTTTGCCCGTAAACTGATACCCTCAGGTGAACTGAATCCCAAAATACCGAACTGGTGCCCGCAGGCCTGATGCCCAAACTTGCAAACTGATATATGCATTCCTGTAGAGACGCACTCTAAAAGCACATAACAGATAAGTGAGAGCCAAAACACCCCTATGTTGGGGTAGGGTTTCCCTGTCCTATTTTGTCAGGAGCTAGGGTTTCACTACGCACGCAGCGGTTTCAAACAACCTATATTGGGTAAGTAACCTGTCCTAGTTTGGAATGGTCACTATGGATCCGAATATGCACTAGGTCGAATGGTCAAAAGGGGTGCCCCGATAAAACCGGGGTTTGTGTTCCCATACTGGCAGAGCCCACAACCGGTCAGCCTTATGGTCATGCCTTGACAAGACAAGCCTCCGGCAAACCGTTCAGGAATAGCAGATGGCAAACACGGTGTCCTAGGCGCACCAATGCAAATGCAATGAAAGAAACACACAAGTGTAATCAAAACAAGATATCATGAGTTCGAGTCAAGTTCTCTAACTCCCCAGCAGAGTCGCCAGAAACTGTAGACGTCCCCGAACGCCCCGAGAGGGTGAGCTCCCGTTCTGTTCATTTGGGGTCACTACAACTCAGGACTCTCAATTTGTCACGGTTCTAAGTCTGAACCAAAGAGTCTAAATTCGGCAAATCGTTTTTGAGAAAACAGATTTTTAGAAAAGAAGTGCCAAACATGGATTACTTTGCCAGATACAGAGTCGCCACCTAAATATTTTATTTTGGGGAAATTTAGGAAACCCTGGCCTCTGATGCTCGGCCTTCACTTGGCAATAGGCAAGGGTTGCAACAAACCCACTGGCCTCTGATGCTCGGCCTTCACTTGCTGACAAATAAGGCACTTAGACACGAAGACTGCCACATCTCTCTTCATACCCCGCCACCAAAACTGGCGACCCAAATCCCGATACATCTTAGTGCCTCCCGGATGCACCGTAAGGCGTGAATGATGGAACTCTCGAAGTACTTCCTCTCGGCAAGACTCCGACACAAACAAACGGTCTCGGTATCTCACACTCTGGTCGGGATACACTGTCAAACCCTTCTCAACCTTCCCACCAGAGATCTTCTCTCGGAGGGATTCTACCTCAAGGTCATCTCTCTGTGCCTCTAACACTCAAGTCACAAGTGTAGGCTGCGCAACAACAGAAAACAAGGCTGCAGCCTCAACAGATTCGCCCAGAAGCAAATCAAACTCGCCAAGTGCACCCAACATCTCCTATTCCCGGATGGCTATACAAGCTACATCACTAATGGGTTTCCTACTAAGGGCATCGGCCACAACATTGGCCTTTCCTGGATGATAATGCAACTCAAAATCATAGTCCTCAATGAACTCCATCCATCTCCTCTGCCTCAAATTCAAGTCTCTCTGTGTAAACAGATACTTCAAACTCTTATGGTCCGAGAACACCTCAAACCTCTCACCATAAAGGTAGTGCCTCCAAATCTTCAAGGCGAAGATCACTGCTGCTAACTCTAGGTCGTGTGTAGGGTAATTCTTCTAGTATATTTTTAACTGACGTGAGCCATAAGCTACCACTTTCTTCACTTGCATCAACACACAACCCAAACCCTCTCGTGAGGCATCACAATAAATCGCATAACCCAACCCTCTCTCCGAAATAATCAAAACTGGAGCGGCGGTCAATCTAACTTTCAACTCCTGGAACGACTTTTCGCAAGCCTCACTCCACACAAACTTGACCCCTTTCCGCGTCAATCTAGTCAACGGCGAAGCTAGCCTGGAGAAATCTTTCACAAACCGACGGTAATACCCAGCTAATCCTAGAAAACTGCGGATCTCAAACACATTCTTAGGCTGTACCCAATCTTGCACTACCTCTACCTTGGATGTATCAGCAGACACCCCTTCCCCGGATACCACATGGCCTACGAATTTGACCTCTCCTAGCCAGAAATCACACTTCCCAAACTTGGCATACAGCCTATGGGCTCTAAGCAATTCAAGCACCACTCTCAAGTGTTCCTCGTGCTCCTCGTCAAAAGGCGAATAGAGAAGAATGTCGTCCACAAAAACAACCACAAAGAGATCTAGGAATTCCCGAAAGATCCGGTTCATCAAGTCCATAAAGACTGCTGGTGCATTGGTTACCAGAAACTCATAATGGCCATACCGCGTACGGAATGCCGTCTTAGGAATATCCTCCTCCCTGACCCTCAACTGGTGGTAACCTGATCTCAAGTCTATCTTAGAGAAACAATGGGAACCCTTCAACTGGTCAAATAAATCATCTATACGGGGCATAGGGTACTTATTCTTAACCGTAGCCCGATTCAACTTTTGGTAGTCGATACACAATCTCAAGGCACCATCTTTCTTTTTAACGAAGAGGGCCGGTGCTCCCCACGGCGAAACACTAGGGCGAACAAAACCCTTATCTAACAATTCCTGGAGCTGAATCTTCAACTCACTCAACTCGGCTGGGGCAAAACGATAAGGTGCCATAGAAATCGGTGTTGTGCCGGGCACTAAATCAATAGAGAACTCTATCTTTCGGTGAGGTGGCAAACTAAAGAGATCCTCGGGAAAAACATCAGAATACTCGCAAACCACCCTCGATAATACAATCTGGGTCTCATCACACTCACCACTCATAAAGCTAGCAGGTAGACCACTAAGCTTATTCCGCCCTCGCGGATCATACATCGGTGGCAACACACTACCAACCCGATCCCCCAAGAAATGGAAACACTCCCCGCTCAAGGTACATACTGTGACCCTCTGGTGGTAGCAATCGATAACAGCCCGGTATGATGATAGCCAGTCCATACCCAAAATAACATCAAAACCCTTCATGGGCATGACAATAAAAGGAAAAGGAAGCCTATGATCGGCGACCTCTATATCACAACCTCTACATCTGTGTTACAAAATCAATTCAACCCCAACAGGTGATACAACACAAATAGGAGATGCTAACTGTGCCAACTCCAACTCCAACACAGATGCGAATACAGCAGATACAAAAGAATGAGATGCATTCGTATCAATCAATACACTAGCAACCGAGTTGCAAAACAGAAAGGTACCTCTCACTACTGATGGAGCCGGTACTAGGTCCTGCGCGGTAACAGCATACACGCGCCCTGTAGGCCCCTGATCCACCTGCTCACCTCTAGGAGCAAAAGACTGCTGCACTGACTGGGATAACGAAGCTCCCGGATTGGCCCTCGAGGCCTGCACAGACTGAGCTGGCTGATAACTCTGAGTCTGCCTAGAACCAGACGCTCCTGAAGTGGCACTCAACTGTGGGCAATACCTCTTCAGGTGCCCAGGCTGACCACACTGATAGCAAGACAAAGGCTGGCCCCTGCTCTGACTCTGGCCCTGAGGTCTGGCTGAAGAAGAAACAGCTCGCTGACCCCCTCCCTTCTGTGGGCAAACCGAAGACTTGTGACCCAGCTGGCCACACGTAAAACAAGTCAAGCCTCCCTAACTACCTCTCCCAGAGCCCGCATTCGGTACTGGAAAGGTCGATCTAGTCAAACCTCCCTGAGATCGCTGAAGGTTAGAACCCCTCTGTCTCCTGCCGTCACCCTGACCATCTTGGCTCCTCTTGGAGCTTCTCTGCCCTTCATCCTCCTCCTGCATCATAATCTCCATATGACCTGCAGCATCAACCAAACATCTGTACTCTCGGATAAAGGACCCTCCAACTCTCAGCATGAGTCCACGCCTCAACTTTCGCTCAAACTCAAAGCAACGGCGTTCCTCGGACGCCACAAGTTCAGGTGCAAACCTAGACAGACTAGTAAAAGTAGCCTCAAACTCGGCCACTGACAAGCCCTGCTATTTAAGCTGGCAAAACTGCTCCCTCAGCTTCTCTCTAGCAGCTGAAGATAAAAACTTCTCCTGGAAGGTATTCATAAAAGCCTCCCATGCACCCCTAACTCTGCTGTCACGACCCCAAACCGCCCCTAGTAGTTTGGTGCCGTGATGGCCAGTAATCCGTAATTACCGAAGGCCAACTTACAAAATTCACACACAATCAGAGTATTTATATAGGGGGCTTACAAATGCGGAAGCAATAATTCAAGATACAAGTAGTCCATAAGAGCAGTGCATAAGTCAAATGAAATGGCATACATCTTTACATAGCTTTACAACTTGAATACATAAAGAAATGAAGTACAAAATACATATCACATCTTAACGAAAGGGCTTCTCAGCCGACATGTTCAAATACAAAAGCTTCAAGATTGCCGACGTCCTCACTGCCGACATAACATGCATACAAAACACACATCTCGGCGTAGCCGACTTCTAACTTGTTACCTACATATATACATAGGGAGGGTGAGCTTGGATACTCAGTGAATGATATAAGTAATAAAGGGGTAAATGAATGATTCCCGAGGTTCTTGTCAAAACAATACATATGTCATAACTTGTACAAAACAAAGCATGGGATGAATCAAGTTCATTAATCAAATCTTGGTCTTTCAAATCTTGCTTGGGATGTTAATAACATCTACATAATACTTGTGATGACATTCCGGACAAAACAAGGGAATAATCAACCCGGAATCGATTAGACAAATCCACCCGTTCATAGACCGTCGGTGGGGCCATCCGTTCATAGACCGTCGATGACAGAGATCTCTCAAACATGGTGCTACATGGGCTTAGAGTCCCCTAGCATGGGAGGACTTTCCAAGAATGTCATCCAAAACAAAGCTAATTACTTGATACACAAAATAGAGATAATCATTCATGCTTGATCAAATACTTTTCTAAAACGAAGCAAGGCTTTGTCAAAACTTTATAACATAACTTTATTAAAAATACCACTCACTTAGTTCTTGGGACGTCGGGATCAAGGCAAAGGTCCAAGTCCTACAAACACGTGGCAAAGTCTATTGAACGCACTCTTAAAACAAGCTTCACATGAATGCAAATGATCTAGGGAAAACATGCTGAAAACATCTAGGGAAAACATGCTGGAAATCATCTAGGGAAAACATGCTGAAAACATCTAGGGAAAACATGCTGGGTACCAACCAGGTCCTGGGATGGATGCACAGAGATGATCTAGGCTAAAACGACCTAGCTAGGTGAACTCAGGAGGTCTTGGCCGAGGTCCCACACCTCTTGACCGAGGTGTGGTTACCTAGGCTTCAGTATGCAGCTGTCTGCCGAGGTGTTACAAGGTGCTGGCATGGGTGTACCATGGTCGGCCTAGGTGTGCAGTGGTTAGCCTAGGTGTGCATGCAAGATAAACTAACGTGCAAGTGATCATGCAAGGTAGGCCAAGGTGAGATACGATGCTTGGCCTAGGTGTGTGATCTAGGCAAGAGTGGTGTCGGTGATCACACCTAGGGAAATGAAGCCTGGAAATCTGGGTTTCCTCCTTGAAGAACATGAAGAACATGAGCATGAAGAACATGAAAAACATGAATGCTAAAATCATAACTTGTTATTATGAGATCTGGGATTTCATGACATGAGTTCGAAAACATGGACCTGGTACCCATACTTGAAAATCATGCAAGAACAAATACAAAAACATGGATCTAGGCATGAGCCTTCGGATCAAAACATGACTTTTCTTGAAGAACACATGAAAACCATTTTCTCTTTCTAAAACCGAACTTCAAAGCAATGCATGGCTTACAAATCATATTCAATCATGCAATGCAATATCATAAACATATAGAACAACAAGAGCGGATCAAGAATCTAACCTTAGAACACGGATCCAACGGTTCGATCTCAAAGAATCAAGCTTGGAAATCCACTCTCTCTCAAGAACTCTTCTCCCTCTTCTAGAGCTTCTCTCTCTACTCTTCAAAACAAGATACAACAAATGAGGGGTTTCTCTCTCTGCCGGCTGACTTAACTCTCAGCTCGGACACGTGGCAACGGTTGGTTGGTTCTCTTCAAAAAGGTGATAGATTGACAAGACAAGGCCCTGACAAGGCGTATCTAGCAAGCTACTCGGAATGGCACTCCGGCAAGGGGTGACATCGGCTAACCACAAGACTTCGGCAACTAGGGTGACAATGACCTCGGCTAGGAAGGACAACACTTGACTAAGCTGTGCCACACCTCGGCCTAGATGTGCCACACCTCGGTCTAGGTCATTCCAGTCCCAGAACAAGATCACTAGGTGCAAGGATTAAGGATCTCGGACGCCTAGGTGATAACATCTCGGCCAATATGCCTAGGTGACGGTGGAGGTCAACCAAAGGGGTTCCAAGATGGTCCAAGGTGTAAGAGGTTCAAAGGTGTGACCTAGGCTTAACATGACCTCGGCTTGGCATGACCTAGGCTTAGCATGACCTAGGCTTAACATGACCTAGGCTTGGCATGACCTAGGCTTAACATGACCTAGGCTTGGCATGACCTAGGCTTGGCATGACCTAGGCTTAACATGACCTAGGCTTGGCATGACCTAGGCTTAGCATGACCTAGGCTTGGCATGACCTAGGCTTGGCATGACCTAGGCTTAACATGACCTAGGCTTGGCATGACCTAGGCTTAACATGACCTAGGCTTGGCATGACCTAGGCTTAGCATGACCTAGGCTTAACATGACCTAGGCTTGGCATGACCTAGGCTTAGCATGACCTAGGCTTAACATAGCAAGGAAGGAACAAAGCATGCATACAACACTTAGGGAAAACATGATAGCATCAAGACAAGACAAGAACCTTTACCTAGGCAAAACAAGTCCAAGTCTACAAATGCAAGCTTAACAAGACAAAATCATGCAAATGTACATGATCATGACTAAGACATGAATGTGGGTTATTACATCTGCCCTTCTCGTATTTCTACCATTGACCTGCATCTCCCTTCAGTTGGAAGGATGCCAAGGTCACCTTTAAAGCCCCGTCCTCGATGCCAAGCATCTCGAACGTCTTCTCCATCTATGCCAACCACTCGTCAGCCTTAAGTGGCTCCTTCGGATCCCCAACAAACTCGTCCGGATTGGACCGGAAGAATTCCCTCTTCAAGAAGGAAGGTCGTGCCTCAGCTGCGTGGGCCTGTTCCTAATTCCCTGCTCTGAGAATACCCAAAGCTCCTGCTATCTCTCGGGCCAAGGCACTCATAGCCTGCTGACCCGCTGGCTCGGCCACATTGGCCTGACCAACTCCCTCCTGCTGTGCCGGAATATCATCCGGTAAAGGCATCTCCTGCCTACCACGCGTGCCACGCCTACCACGTCCTCGTCCTGACATCCTAATAAAGGTAACCAAGACTATTAGCACATTCACAAATGTGCCGAAGCTATAACACTCACGTCCTAATGCATGGACAACTGTAATTCACTCCACGTAAGCACATAATCACATAAGCAATTACGAATTTCATTTCCGGATAATGATAGTCCCGAGGCATTAATAGAGTTCCGGTTAGAAACAGCATTGATCAAGTGCTTTTCCAACAAGACTCCCAGAAACCCAAGGATCCAATCCACATCCCAGAAACTACATTTCTATACCCACATAGTCACATAAACATGTTATCATATAAGCACATAACACTACATCTAAGTTCCTATCAAGCGAGACAAACCCATTGTGATCCTAATCACTTCCCACGTACCTAAAGTATTCGAACCCGGTACGCTCTGATACCAAGTTGTAACGCACTCAAAATAATACATAAAACCCACCACTATAGACATGCATTGATACAAAAGAAACCAACCATTTATATTCATCAGAGTAATTCTTACAACAGTATTACATGTTAACAACAAAAGCAAATGCCCTATGGGCTTACAGCTTTCCAAGTCAACACCTGGTTACACAAAAGAAGAGTACTAACTCTATACAAAATAAGTCCTTGGCTTGATATACATGCAATACAAACAAAATAAACAAAAACAAGAGTCTTCAACTCTCATCATCATCCAAGTTATGTCCTTGGAGGTGGCATACTATCTGTACCTGAAAATAATGTCCCATATAGCGTGAGCCAACGCCTAGTAGAAATATGTTAAACACAGTATGAGCAATAACTAAGACATTAGCAATTGATAAATGTTCAATTTCCATAAACCAATTCATAACCCATTTCCATTTCATGACCACTATGTTCATGTTTCATTTCAGTTTCCATTTCTTATCAATTTCACAATTTACATCAACGGCTCAGAACCTGACCAACCACTTATATGAGACAGTGACTCATATTAAACGTTTCCCGTTTTACGATAGATAAACATACTAGTTGTATCAACATCTCAACAGATAAGCATACAAGCTGTATCCACATTTCAACAGATATGCATATTTGCTATATCAACACTTCCAAAGATAAGCATATGAGCTGTATCAACACTTCCATAGATAAGCATATGAGCTATATCAACACGTTAACTGACAAGTATATGAGTTGTATCAGTGGAGTCCATCCCCTATCTCCTCCCAAACAACATCCGGTTTAGAGGTCCATCCCCTATCTTCTCCTAAACCGTGGAGTACATCCCTTATCTCCTCCCACACACACAACGTATATACACATAGGTCATATACACAATCAATCAATACATAATGTTAATGTATTCTATCAACCGTCATACTCTATGACATATCCAATTGATTCGTTTTAGTTTTCCTAATCATCATGCATCGTCTACAACAATCAAAACTACCCTCCACCGGTAGCCCAAGCAATTATTTCTAAACAGATAATAAAAGCTCCCACAGATAAAATATCAACGTTTTCAAAAGTGAGCGATTAATAAATCCAACTCCACTATTCTACTATATAATGAGCCAATTTCATTATTTCCAACTCACTTCCATATAACCACAATTTTCCCAAATTAATCATACCAATTAATTTATACAACCATTTAGGGTTTTCTACCCCATTATCCAATATTGACCCAATGGTCTATATATCAACAACCAACAACAATATCATTATTTTGAAACCCACAATACACATTTTAGAATCAAAATAACAAAATCCTCTTTTAACATTTTGAAACCCTAAGTCCCAAAATTACCCAACTTCAACACTTTATCAAAACAACCAAAAATCTATGTCAAAGACCGTAAGAGTGAGTAGGAACCCTACCTCAAAAGATGACACCCAACGAAGAAGATGACGAAAACGAAGTTGCTCCAAATCACAAGTTTCTCGGATCAAAATGTAGCCCTCGACAATCAACCCAACTTTTACGAAGGCCAAAGGTGAGAAAACAACTCCTAGTAGATCAATACTTAGAGAGAAGTTTGAGTTTTAGAGTGAGGTGCTCTCTAATGGCTTTTTCGGAAAAGTAAGAGAGAGAGAGAGAATGAGAGAAAGTGACTTAAAAATGCCCCACAGCCAACTGATATACGACATTCCCGCTCGAGCAGAAAACACAACGCTCGAGCGTCAAGAACAAAAACTAGGTCCGCTCGAGCGCAAGAAAGCCCGCTCGAGCGCCAAGACACAAGAATAAAGCACATCCGCTCGAGCGCAAAAACCAGTCCACTCGAGCGTAGATTTTCATCTCCCAGAACCTTTCAGAAAAAGAACTATCTGCTCGAGCTCCAACAAGATCGCTCGAGCGTAGTAAACCCGCTCGAGCATAGAAAACACACCTGCAGAAGTTTTTGTAGGGACACAAAATACTGGAAGGATGTAAACCACGCTCGAGCGCAGAATGACCCGCTCGAGCGGACCAGACAAAAACTGGGCAACAACAATAGGAGCCAAAGCTCTACCAACCTGTAACAACCAAGCCCAACACAACCTATAACTCAAACAAATGGAATCAAAGGACGACAACAAGGTAGATACAATTACCAGCTCCACGGAACCAAAGTCCGGAATACAACAGATACAGAAAGGGAAAACCGGGATCGCTATATACCCTATATTCAATTCTAGGTGGAGTGGATATACAACATGTTATACAAAATTAAACATTTAACAATAAGCAAAATGCCCTCATCCAGCTTACATCAATTACAATGGGATTAACCTTCATGTAATGCCCTTTGTTTTGTGAAACTCGATTTATTATATATAAACCATATTCACTATTCATTTCCATTAACTAATTGAATTATACATGTAGAAGCTGATAATGATCCCCAAAATGGAATAGCAATCATAAGTGTTAAATCTCTTCATTATATATATATATATATATATTTCATTTCAAATGTTCTTTGAGATTGCAAAAGGTAATTACATGCATTAATACATTCATAACTCTAAAAGCCTGAATCTACAACATATAATGTACTAAATACAAAATTGAGCAAAATCCAAATGAAATGCCGTAAAGGCATACAAGTTTTCAAGGGTTAGAACCCTAGTACAAAAGATAAGGGTATCTACCCAAAACACATAAGCCAAGTGCTATACACAAAGAAAACAAAAAGAGCATCTGTGCTACAAAACATCTCCAACCTTTAATAAGGTGGAAACCAATAATCCGTACCTTAAAAATGATTCCATGAAGAGATGAATGCTAATGCCAAGCAGAGATAATGTTAACAATGTGCATGATTTTTAACATTATCATGATCATGAGATGCGATGACATGCTATGCTCAAATATATGAAATTTTATTTCGATGAGGATGTTCCGTGCAAATCTTCCCAAAAATTGTCAACCCAATGCTTTCATATCTTCAAAAACAATTGGGCTATAAATACAACTCTAAAAATCCCTGGGAACATGTCCGCCAGTAGTCTATCAAATGACTACCGAATAACATCGCTTTATCGACTATTAACCGAAAGGAAATTGGAACTTATCTCGCATGATTTTCCGAACTTTCACTGATGACCTCAAGCCAACTTAATTCTCATAAAAACATCTACACCCCCTAACCAAATTTACCACATTATTTACCCTTATTACACAATCCATTTCAAGATTTCCAAATGATCGACATAACACATTTTCTCAATATGCGATAAAGAATGATAAATGAATTCGTGGAGATGCCAATGCAATGCATACTTTTCCAAAAGGTTTCAATTCTCCAAATTCCATATCAATTCTATAACAATTCAATGCAATCCTCCATTGATTGCCAAAAACAACTATCTCTATCAAAATATTCCAAAGAGACAATATTTAGAGTATAATTCCACAATTTTCTTTCAATAATATCAAAATCTAATCATAACTTTCAAGAGTTTCAAAAATTTCCCACATTTTAAGATACATCAATATCTCCAAGAATTCTCATAGTTTCTCAATTCACATTCAAACTTCTCACATATTCTAGGGTTTTAAAAAGAATTGGAGTTTTCTCGATTTAAGAACAAAATCTTTAAATTCACATACAATGAGTTATTCTCATCTCGAACCAACATCCACCAATGCATGGCATCATCTTCTAATGTAAATGCAGCTAGTTGTACTTTATGAGCTTCGGTAGATGGGAACACTTCGAACAACTTCTCAAACCCTAAGACCTAAGCTTCGGCCTTCAGTGGCTCGATTCCACCATGAAATAACGATGGTTTCATCTTTTTGAATTCTCTAGTCAAAGCAACAGTACAGTCCCCTGTTTGACACCCTGGAGCTAGAGGTGGTACAGGCATTGGAGGTGGGGGTGGCGGTCGTTGTTGTTGTTGTTGCCACTGCTGTTGTTGTCTTATAGCTTCAGCCATGTCCTGCATCATCCGTTCCATTCTATCCAGTCTTGAGGACGTTGCCTTCTCTAGCTCATCACCCTTTGTCCTCACCATTTTTCTATATAAAACTTGTATTATGATAAACACAACAACACCATATGTATACATGTACAAATTCAAATATGTAATCGTACATATTGTCTCACTTTAGCATTTAAATACACACGAATGCAAACCTGAAGTCTTCTCTAGACTCTCTATAGCTCAATGGACAAGTGAGTGAGATATAACTCATGCTCTGATACCACTCTATCACAACCCAAACCCGTTCCTATAGGTTTAGCATCATGACCGGCCAGTAATCATAGATTACCTACGGCCTCTATAAACAAAATTCGTTTAATACAAAGTACAGGGCTTAACGGAAGTAAATCATAACATAAAAAATAAATTAAAAAAAATTATCCATTGAGCCGTGTGTATATGAAAGAAACTTCGAATCAAAACTGTACAACTATTCTATAAGTAAGTGCATACACCACAAACATTTTAAATAAAAACAAACATTCAGCCCACAATTTTGAACTTGTCAAGTCTTATATACACAAAAAGCCCTATACCAAAAATCAACTAAGAGTTCACAACAAAAAGGGATTTAGACTTTGCTTGGCTCTGCACGAGTCCAAGTTGCCTCCATCTCGAGAGCTCCACAAAAGGCTGGCCACGGGGTGACTCCGAGGCGATCTCTATCTTTGATGCTCAACTTGCTCACCTACATAAATATACATAAATAATGAGCTAATGCCCAATGAGTAATAACAAAATAAAGAGGTTATATGAATGAAGTTTCACACTAGTACAAATATCAATTAGATTAGACATCATATCAATCCTTTTGCAATAACAAAACCATTGTTTGATAGCGTTTTCAATACAATTTCGATTTCAATATAATTCTCAATAATCCATGTTATCTCAATAGCATTACACACTCAATGACAACTTATGTGGAACATCCAATAAAGTAACAATGTATCAATAACAATGGGACCTCAGGGGTCAATCAATGGGACCGCAATGGGTCAATCAATATATCTTATCCAATGTGACCATTAAGGTCTAACTGCAGAGATCTCTGTATTTTAATTATCCAATGGGCCACGGTTTTGTTTTCCCCGGGCGAGGGCCAATGGGCCATGGTATTTATTTCCCCTAGGCAAGGGCCTCTTTATCAATGGGCCATGGTATTATATCCCCTAGGCGAGGACCTATTAAGCAATAGGCTATGGTATTATATCCCCTGGGCAAGGGCCTATTAAGCAATGGGCTTGATATTATATCCCCCAGGCGAGGAACTCACTAAAGGATGCCACGAATATATTTTCAAAAGGGAACTTCATTCATTCATAAGAAACTAAAGTTTCAAGAAACCATTCGATGAACAATAATAGGTTTGATAAATTGTCATGATGTTTTAATAAACCATTCGTTTCAATAAGCCATTCAATCATTCATATATCAATTTTGATAACAATAACATTTACAAAAATAAATATAACACGAACATATCTTTATAGAGTTATTACTCACAATGGGTTACGTTGTCACTAGGCCTCAAACGTCCACCTATACAAAACACATAACAAAATTGCAATTGAAGTACCATTCGATAACCATGCTGCTTTAATTAAATTTTCCTCATGTGCTTCTAACTCATTCCATGTTTATGTGAGCTCAATTGGTGCCTAAGAGTACTTGAAATAACATGAGGATACAAGTATGCACTTAGAAAATTTAGTCAAACTTTGTTAAAAATAGGGTCTCCACTCGAGCATAGTATCCTTCGCTCAAGCGGACGTTCAAAAATAAGGGTAGTCGCTCGAATGCAACTTCTGTCGCTTGAGCGCAACTTCTTTCACTCAAGCAGCCTGTAAACTTTGCAAAAGTACTGGTTGCATAAAATTTTCGCTCAACGGTCACTCGAGTGGAAGACTGAGTAAAAAGGGTCCTCACTCGAGCGCTACTTTGGTCGCTCAAGCAGTTTGTAAAATTTTGTAAAACTTCTAGGACTTCAATTTTTACACTCAAGCGACACTTTCTTCGCTCGAGCAGATAGGCCGAATTCTGGAATTTCCAGAATTGTGTTTGAAGTTCAAATTTGATATACAAAGGTCCAAAACTTGTACTTTTGGTACAAAAACATGGGAAAACATTTTAGAACTTGGAAATGTAGTCAATTTGAAACCAATTACTCAAAATCATGGACCCAATTCTCAAAATCAAACTAAAATCATGACGTTGGAACCATGCATGACATGCATTGCCCTAATTTCTTTTCAAATCCTTTCAAGACTTGATCAAATGGCATGACAAGTGTAAAAACATGAAGAACTCTTCAAATAAATGTGTAGAAGTCCCATGCAGGTAAGAATTCATAGAAAATTGAACTCAAAGATGAAGAATTATGCATACATGTATGCAATTATACTCAATTCTTCCATAATCAAGTCAATCCTTTCTACTTACATGCAAATAGACTCATAACTTCTTGAATTCATGGCCTACATGTTTTATTTTCAAGATTTAAGGAGGAATTCCATACCTAGGATGTGAATTCAAGTGTTGTCTAGCTCAATTCTTCAAATCTTCCACAATTTCTTCAAATTCCCCTTTCTCTCTCTCTAAATGTTGAGCTTAGCTTCCTCTTCTATCAAAATCTCAGCCCATGTGTTTGTATAAGTGAGTTCAAAACATGTGCTAAGCTTATATAGAGTGTAATTAACTTAGCCTAATCAAAGTTGATTAAGGTTAATTAATTAGGCTAATTTCTAACTAAGTTCAATTAGTTTATTCTAATTATTTTGGTCCAAATCAAGTTTTGCCAAAAGTTGCCGTAAAATTCTAAATATTCTAATTGGCCTATTGGGCTAGTCAATTTTGGATTCCAAAGCCGTTTGGGCTTTCAATTTATGATTCTAAGTCGATAAATGAACAGATATTCCATGAAATAACAGATAACTACAAAATTAAGCATGTAACACATAATTAAACACACAATCATGCAATTAAAGTTATTGAAACAATATAATATAATAATGCTGAGGTCAGGGCCGTCACGGACACACTCTTAACTTTTGTCCAAAGAACTATGGTGGAATTCTCACTTGATTTTTGTTGGACCAAGAATTTGCAAGGTTTTATTTAGGTTCTTAGAGAGAGTGAAGAGAAAAGAGATACAAAGAGAGACAATATATTGAGAGAAATGAGCAAAAAGGGAGAGAGAAGGATCAAATGAGAGAAAGGGGCACAAAAAATGAGGCAAAATGTGAAAGGCCGCTTTAGACACCTCATTTTGACCGAGCATTAAGACTTAGGCACTTGAAATGTTTCTTGATAATGAAATGGTAAAACTTAACTTTAGAGACGCTTGAAGTCACTGTGTGTTGATGTATCACCCTATTTTAGCCAAAACTATTCTTTTCAAAAAATGACCATTTTGCCCAAGAACTATTTTTAGCCAAAACTATTATTTTTTTAAGAACGACCATTTTACCCCTAAACTTGTTCTATCCAAAACCTACTTTTTTTGGATTTTTCCACAGAGAGAGAGAGAGAGAGAGAGGAGGGGAAAGGGAAAGGTCCGGTTGAGTTCAAGTTGGTGATATTTCAAAAGTATTGGTCCGATTGTCATTCAAGTTGATGATATTTTGTATGCTTGAGTGCAAATTCTAAAAACTTTACTTTTATTCACCTAATTAAATTCATTCCCCTTTTCAATTATTTCTCTGTCTATTTGATTATTCATTTATTGCATCTTTAGATTTAATTTCAACTAAACTAAAATTTGTTCAATAGATTAGAATCTATTTAAATTTGAAATTGATTACTGTAACATGCCCGAAGGATACTCGCACCCGTTAAACAGTTCAGACCTTCGTTTTCTTCGATCTGGTCTCACGAGTGCAATATGAAACATAGATGAGAGTCCAGATTTGACAACTTTATAGAAAATCCATTTTGTTGCAAAAACCATTGCCAGAGATGGACTACATCACCAGATCTTAGAGTCGCCATCTAATATTTTAGAAAAAATTAGGAAACCCATGACTCATGCCAAGGCCACTGTTCGTCATAACCAATGATGCTTGGCACGGAACCTAAGGTATGAGGGGGAGGTCATTAATTGAGCACCCCCATTCACCCGATCAAAGATCGACGTCTACTAAGTTATGATATGAATTTTATTTTCTTTATATGTTCATATTCCGATTATTTAATAAATGATAAAATTACTATGTAAAGAAAACAAATATAGCTTGTGTCATTTGTTTTGGAACAATTTGATTTCATGTATTTTGAAAATGTTTTGAATAGCATAAAATATAGAAAATTGAGTTTTACAAACATGAAAATCAATTTTATTTCAAATCAAACAACACAACCTTCATCTACTGGCATGCATAGAGTTATATCAAAGCAAATAGCCACATGGTAGGATGCTAACATAGTAAGAAAAACATAAACAAGCGGGATGCTGAAGCACAAAAACTTATATATTTACCGACGTCCCGTAAATAATTAAAACAAAGTTAGTAAACAAGTGCATGATCCTATATACAAGGTCCTAATGCAATTCACTCAGGAATTGCAACTAAAGATCCAACTTTTAATATATGACATGTGCATCATCTCAAGACATGAGGTAGCGCACAAAATCATATAATAAACGATTAAACCCACAAATACAAATTTAGCCGGATCTTAAAGCATGAACCATGGATGCAAAGCATGGATATGATGACAAGCAAGTTATACTACATATGTATAGATAAGGAAAGTGGGTAAAAGAACGGATAGAAAGAAGCGATGAGGGAAATTATTACATCATTTGAACATTACATATCCAAATAAGGGAGGTGAAGAATAAAAATGTTACAACAAAATAACCTCACAAATCTCTCTTAAATGAAAAGAAAAACAAAAAAATAGAAGCTTTAAGAGGCCTTGGAGACTGTTTTGCTCGACGCTAGGAGACTGTTGGGTTTTGTAAAGGAGAAATAGGCTGGCTGGCCAAAAGGTGAGCTGGCCGTCCAAAAAAGTAGCGGAATGGCCGATAAGGTTGCCGGCCAGCCAATTAGGCCAGGCCATAAACTCTATTTTGTTGCAACACCAAAGAAAGAACAAGCAGGGGATATATGGGTGGCTCAACTCACCACTTCCAATTATAATGCAAAAGTTTATAATACGAAATCAAAGCAAGAAAAGCAACATAAGAAAGAAAATGTAAGAAAATAAAAGTGTGCAAAATTCACCTTTCAAGGAAAGAATTTGATTTCTAAACCTCCTTTTGACCACCTTCAAGTCTAGGAAGTGTGTTCTCATCTTCTCAAGATGGTATATCAGTGTGCAAGGAAAATGGAAGTTTATGAAAACAACTCTTTGTTTTTAGTAAAAACTCTCTTAATCAAAGCTTTTTCTTTTTTTCTCTCTCTATCTCTTTTCAAAATCCTCTCCCTCCCTCACAATCTAATCACCTTCACAATCTGATTTTACATGAAACAAGATTTTTCGACAAAATTATCATCCTTTCCTCCTATTTCCAGATTGTTCTTTGCACAATTTCCTTAGAAAACATTTTATTTTGAAGTTTAAAAAGAAGCCTTGGAACACTACGGAAATACTCAGAACAAAGTGTGGAAAAGAAAGTTTGAAAGAGAGTTTTGAACAAGATTTGAACACTTAGCCAAAACAGGCTTGAGGTTAGGAATGGAGCACAAATTCTATCTTTCTTACTGAGGATTATGTGAGAAATACATTCTTATTTTCATCATCAGGTAATTAAAAGAAAGCACCCAAGTCTTAGGGCCGGTCAAAATGGGGTGTCTACAATTAGTTTTCTTAAAAATCATAAATCCTTGTGGGTGCGACTGGCATTCATTAAACTATACTATTGTACGGTTTGTTTATGAGTAATTAAAATTAACACATTAGAGGCCATTTGTTGTTTTAGAGGTATTGGAGGAGGTTTTCCTTATTTGGTGATCTTTCATGGATTCAGGTTGAGTAGTTCTTCTTCGTGGATATTCAATTGGTGTTCTACTTCAGAACTTGGTAGAGCTTTAGCATCCTCGATGGCCTCTTCGACATATTGATTGGCAATCTTCAACACATTATATGCATCAACTAGATGGTCTCATATTTGTCTACTATCTACTTGTAATATATCATTTGCCAAACTTCTTATTCAAATAATTAGATTACGAGCACAATTTCTAAATTATTTGATCAAGACAATTCTTCTTGATGATATTGCCAAGTTTACCTCACAAGTATTTGATAATTATTGCATGTTTGTTGGGAATGATCTTGAACATCATGTTGCCTATGTTCTACTTAAAATGGCTTAGTTGAAACTTTCATTAAAAGACTTTAGTTAATTGCTAGACCATTGCTTATGAAAACAAAATTACTTGTTTTTGCATTGCAACGTGTCATAGTACATGTTGCATTAATAATTTGTGTTAGACCAATTACATACCATAAGTACTCACCATTGCAGCTTGTACTTGATTAAGAACCAAACATTACTTGCCTAAGGATTTTTGGTTGCATTGTGCAAGTTTGTAATACACCCCTCAACGCAATAAGATGGGTCCTCAATGTAAACTTGAAATTTATGTCAGTTTTTAAAATGACAAGGGACAAACCATACACATGTAGTAAGCCATATGAAATAATTTCAAGTTTTCCCTTATAAACAATTCTTTAATCCCAAATTATGTAGCCCATCAATTTGTGCCATTAAGCTTCCCATTCTTCATAGTTCTAAAATTTTAATTTGGAACGATTAAACTATCAATCTCTGTAACACCCCAAAATAATCCAATATAAATTAAAGAATGATGGAAATTCTCCAACCTTTACATCATTAATCAATAAGGTTTGTACAAAAGTCTCACCTGCGAATTATACATTCAATGATATAGAAATACATGAATCTATAGCATGTAAAACATCAAATCCCAAAAATAAATAAAATGCCCTTAAGGGCTTACATATTCCAAGGCTTAAGCCCGGTTACACAAAAATGGTCTCTCGGATCCATACATGAATAGCCCTTGGCTAGCAAAATAAATCACAACAAAATAGAGTCATTACACTCCACAAAACAAAAATGTCCACACCCTCAACTTGGCGGGATCACCACATCTTTTCCTACACCAAAATCCCATAGGGTTGAGCATAAAGCCCAGTAGAGAATCCTTAACAAAGTATATACAATTATGCAAGATTTTCAATATTAAATGCAAATGCCATGCAATGCCAATTAAAAGAGGATTTCATTTATATGCCTTTTTTTTAAAAAGTCACCATGTTCAACAACAGTTTGAAATGACATGCAAGGTTTAGAAAAGCCAATGCAACAATTATCTATTCTACATCATGTTTCTCCACTTTCAGCATAACTCCAACAAATGTTCCATAAAGATTCAAAATTTCCGTTTTCTCTTTTCAATGCCATTCCCACAATTCGTGCACTTCCATCATTTTAATCATTTCAAAGTTATAGCAATATATAGACAACAACTTCCAATCTCAACAATTCTCATATGTTAAGAAACCCATCATCAATATATATGCATTTGTATAAAAACAATTCTCAACAAATTCCGAAATTTACAATTTTATTCAATGGGGGCAGTAAATACAACTTAGGTAATCCCTAGGTTAGTGTCTGTAAGTAGGCATAACTAGCACTACCAAGAACCCCACTTTACCGGTTGCTAATTGGAAGGGAAGTGGTACCTCCTCCGCGCGTGTTTTTGGTCTTTTACCCTGGACACTTTTGCCAACTTATCAATTCCATCTACACTTCCTATCCGAACTTACCAACTTATTTACCCCATAAACATTTCCATGATTTCATTTCACAATATTTCATTCTCAATGAAAGTTCCAATTCCCAATCCAATGTTCATGACATGCAAGGTTTAGAAAAGCCAATGCAACAATTATCTATTCTGCATCATGTTTCTCCACTTTCAGCATAACTCCAACAAATGTTCCATAAATATTCAAAATTTCCGTTTTCTCTTTTCAATGCCATTCCCACAATTCGTGCACTTCCATCATTTTAATCATTTCAAAGTTATAGCAATATATAGACAACAACTTCCAATCTCAACAATTCTCATATGTTAAGAAACCCATCATCAATATATATGCATTTGTATAAAAACAAGAAATTCTCCATTTTCTTTACTTATCATAGCACACAACAATGTATATATATATATATATATATAATATCAACCATGAACCCTCATCTTCTTTCATTTAAGGAAACCCCCAACTTTCTAGGTTTCTTCTCTACAACAACACACACACCGTAAACACTTGAAAGAAACCCTAAAGAAGACACCATTTCCTTGCCCAAGATGATTTCAACCCTCAAGTTATTGTCTTAGAAAGATTTGAGATTTTAAAACCCACTTTTTGAAAAATCCCTACATTCTTGAGCCAAAATCAAATCCTCATAATATCCCCAAGAAAAACCCAAAACCCACATCAAACTTGCAAAACATATATATATAACTCAAAGAAGTCCCTACTTTAATCTTGTTGAAGCGATGAGATGAAACCCTAGGATTCAAAAGTGTAAAATTTCAATCTCCACCGCACAAAGTGGATTTCTAGCTTAGCTTTCCAATATTTGTGAAGAATGTTAGGTCAAGATACTAATGGATTGCAAGAGATCAAATGTTCTAGGAGCTTTGGTGTAGGAAAAGTAGAGAGAAGGGAAAGGAAATGATTTTTAGAGATAGAGAGATGAGCTAAAAGTGATATACACACAGCCCTAAAAAAAATAAAAAAATAAAAAAATAAAATAAAAAAAAAACAGAGATTTCGAACTGCCTAGAGGCCCGCACTTGCGGCGCCCACTCCCGCACGTGCGGTGGCCCCTCCCCGCACCTCATTCCATACCTGCCTTTTTATGCAGTGTGCAAGCTGAAAAAGACCCACTTCCCCCCACGTGCGGCCCTCTCCCGCACATGCGGCCCAAGGCCCCGCACGTGCGGCCGTAGTCCTCCAGCCCAGAATTTTTCTGGTTCGACTCCAGACAATCCGGACTCGACCGTGCACCTTCCGAAACAAGTGACACTCAACCAAAATAAACAAAGACTGGAATGTGAGAAAAAGCTTTCGAACACAACAAACCTAAAGAGAACAATAAGTCAAGCGGCGTACAATGAAACCGGTCATCACAATCTCTGTGTTGTTTTCAAAATTGTCTCTATAACATAATTTAAGATAGTGTAATTCAAATCACTAAAATTTCTAATTACTCTCATCATTTTATATCATGATATATTAGGGTAAGAAAATGAGGGTGAACAGGTAATTACCACTGTTTTTCATTAATCAATCTTGATATAGAATTTAGCTGCTTCTGGCATTTCTCAAAGTGGTTGTTCATATCAGTAACATTTCATAGGACCAAAAAAACAAAAAAAAAACATTGTACATATTACAAGAGTTTTCCTAGCTTAATCATTTTATAACATAACAAAAATTCTCAAGTAAAATTGAAAATACATATCATTGCATCAAAATTTTCATCTCAAGTTCTATTTTTAATGGCATCTGCAAATTTTACACCAACTGCAGTATATTAGACAATACATTCAAAACAATTACACGACTAAAAAGATAGATATAACAAAAGACTAAGATTTTTCCCAAATCAAATTAGGGTTTAGTTGCATACATTCAAGAGATGGAAATGAGAGGTGAGAGGTGAGTAATTAATGGTGGTGGTGTTGTTGCTGCTGATTATTGTTGCTACAACTATTGTTGGTTAAACTATAGTTGTTGTTGTTGATGATGAAATTGTTGTTGTTGTGGTTGAATGTAGAGATTGTCCTAATTTCAGGATGCAGTGGGGTTATTGTGGACCGAAATGTTTGAGATTGTCAACTAGCTTTCTTGTCCCTATGAATGATCCATTAATGGCTTCTTTACTCTCTCTAAAAGGGTTTTATGCTATCCTACACTGGATGGAGATTGAGAAAGCTCAAAGGTGAATTGAAACCTAACCTCACAATTGTTGATATTCTTATTCCTCGAGATGTGCACCAATATATAGCAATCGAATAGCCGCCCATTTTAGTTTTCAAGGCTATTTTAGATTAGTAGTACGTATAGTTTGTACTTTATATCATTTCAATCATTGTAATTTCAATTAGCTCGATTTGATGCCTTACTTTTAAATTTTGTATCACTTGTGTGCGTATTTTTCATTAAACAAAAACACTAACAATTGTAATCAATTGGATCAAATTGAGATAAAATCATAAATTCATGTTCAAAGTTGAGCCAATTAAAATTACATGAATCAAAATAATATAATAACCAAAATATAAAAACTATTGATGTAATTTGTCTTAGTTTCAATGAATCTCTTTTAGTATTTTGATCCAATGGTCAATAGAAAGAGCTCCAATCACTTACCTCTCTTCAAATAGTTATGGTCACGACTACAACATTTAAAAGAAGGGAGTATGTTTTAAAAATAATTTTAAATCGGTGGTAAACTTTGCCAACTTTGATAATTAAACTTATAAAGTATTCCATGAATTTTTAAATAGTTTGTGAAGGTACTACTAATTTGCAATTTTTCCTTGAAAGAATGAATAGCCAAATGATGTCATATGTATGTATCCATCCTTGTCTTAAGCTCTCTCCCTAACTGACAACCGCTCAATTGCACATTCGCAACCCTTATTTCTAGTTCTGGGAGGGTAGGGAAAAAGGGTGAGCCTCTCTCTCTCTCTCTCTCTCTCTCTCTCTCTCTCTCTCTCTCTCTCCATATATATATAAGATATATAAAAGTTGTGTTGTTATCGGAAGGTGAAGCTGATCAAGTTCCCAATCTTAAGGTTTGGTTGCCTTGTTTAAATTGTGGTTTGCTTCAAATTTTTGTTTTGTGATCTCTATGAAACTGTATTTATTTTATGCTAATTTCAGTACTTTTGTTCTCATATGTAACTATTTTTCATTGGTTGCATTGAATTACATAACTTGGGTTTTGGGTGAGATCAATTCTTCATAATATATCCAAATCTACTTTTGTTGGTCTTTTTCTTACAAATAGGTTACTGATTCAACTATTAAAATTTGCTCAATTAATCTTAAGAAGGTCACTTTATACATAATGGGCCTGTTTGATTGAGGGATTATAGCATAGGATTGAGATTATTAATCTATAGGATTCACATTCCAATGTTTAGTTATAATTTTTGTTATCCGGATTATATTTCGATTGGATATTCTATCCAACAAAATTAGCAAATTTTTTTAATCCTACAAGTAATAATGTACAACAAACATATAGATTTGGAATTATATATTTTTATATTTATTGTTGCAAAATAAACATGGGCAAGAGGAAATTATTTATTCCACTAATCTAGTTGGATAACTTTATACACTAATTTTATGAATTGTCAATTCCCTCGCTATTAATTCTGCTAATAAAACAGAGCCAATAGGTCGGTACCTAATCCAATTAATGGAATTAAAATTTGAGTGTTTCATTTGAACGAAAAAGGACTTGTTCCCCAATAAATGTACTGGACTTATTTGGTTCCCAGGAAGATTTCATTAGTCTTGCAATTTTGTTATATTAAATTATAGCTACAAGGAAACTTATACCCAAAAACCTGTTTTCAAAACTGCGAGAAATTTTGAGAGAAGCTGTTGCAATATGATTTCAAACAATTTTGAAAAGACTTTTGAGAAAATCTTCAAAAATCCTTGGAAATTGTTTTGAAAATTTATGAGTTCATGTACTCTTACAACTTCCTTAGTCAATAGTAATACACAAGTTTTATTACAAATTCTTTAAATACCTTAATATTACTATTTAATCTATGGTACAAAACTTTGTTAGTGTTTAAAATTGTTTTCCAGGACTTGTTGACAATTTATTTTAAGCTTCGGTTTGGTTCTACATATTTTTTTCTCTCCCATAACATGTCTCACCATTTTGTTTCCATTGCCTTTTCCTGTTTCCGACCCCCTTGGTAACTATGATTTTAATTAACAAATATGTAGTAAGTAGTGCACAAGTCTTGTATGTTGATTTAAGTAAATCTAGAGGTACCTCTATCTTTCGGCATTGTTGTCCACTGGAATCCTTGACACTTTGACAGTTGATCATTCTTTAAAGTTGGGAGGTTAAGTCTTTTAAGGGTTTTCTCACATAGTTGGTGTGTAATACCTAGTCTACAAATATATTTGCCTAGTGGCTGACTGGTCTTAACTACAAATGTGAGAGACTAGAAATTATTCTTTACTATCCAAATATGAACTTCTTCTTTTTCAAACATTCATGTGTCTAATTTGAATAAGGGGTTAGCCACATATCTCATACCCTTATCCTTCATGTTTGATAGACACAAGTACACTCGAAGAATAGAAGAATCCATGTAGCACTGGTGCCAAGTCAAAGTTTCTTGTCAAAATTCTATGGCATGCCTGCCGTTTTGTAAACAATGTTAGAGTTTTAATGCTTAGCGTGTAGGAAATATGACTGTCTAGCCATCCTTTTATAGTAGAACAATTTTAATGCTTTGACGTGTGAGTCAAAAAGGTATCACTTTTCCTTTTAGTGATTGAACTTGTAATCTATTTGTTAGCAACGCTATAGAGGTCTTCTGTAATGCCTCAAAATTTTATTATCCAAATAGATTACCAATATCCTTTATTAACAGTCCATTCTCTAGAAGAGTAGTAGGAGATAGGTGACTTCAGCTATGGAAAGTTCTTCCTCTGTTGAGGGCTTGGTATTGTAGGACCATTCTCTAATGGAGAGCCATTTTACAATGACAAAGTGAAAAAATAAATAAATAAAAATAATAATAATTCATGTTCCTTGGTGCAACTTTAATGTTGTGTTCATATCATAGATTTGGATAAAAATTTTAAAAAGAAAAAGGAAAAAATGAATTCTACATAAATGAAATATAGGTTAAATGTTTCTTCATTTCTCTTATCGTTTTCTTTCTCTTTCCAAATCCTCATATAAATTCATGATTCAAACAGAGTCTAAGAAACATCATAATCTAAACAACCTTTCCGCACACGGGTAGGAATGCTTACGCCTTCCCCGAACCTCATCGCCTGCCTGGTGAACTAGGTTGCCCTTTTTACTTACAGTAATTCTAAGCATTGTTTGCATGAATGATACTGGCTCAAGAGAAGTTGCTTACATTTAATGTTAGCTTCCTAAATATATATTTGACATTCTAATGTAGCACTTGTGATTTCAGGTATACCATACGATATGACAATAAAACCAACAGTTGCTCTGAGGGCTATACTTGTAGGAGGTGTAGCTGCATTTGCAAAAATAGCTGGTGCAGCAAAGGCCGCAGGTGGTGCGAAGTTCAGTGCGGCAGCAGCTGCCATGTCAGCTGCAGCAACTGTAGCTATGTCAGGACCAAAACAAGATGCTAAGCAATCTTCAAAGTGACTTTTTTTGCAGAAGGCATGAGTTAATAATAAAGCATGTTTTGGAGGTTGATCCCAGCGAGCTTGTTGGGTATACTTAGGGTACATTCAATTGTAATTGTAGTAGTTATAGGATGTATAAACAATTGGAAATAATAATAAATTTTAAATAAATAAATAATAATATAAAAAAAAAGCATTAACTTGGTAACTGCAGCCAAACAATTCATTGATATTACATTTGGTTATGAGAATATGGCAGAAACAATAAATCAATCTTTCATGTGAAATTGAAATGGAGAATTTTGTGTTGATTGATTCCTTCATTCGTTAATCTAGTTTGTCCTCTCACCGGTAATGTGATGTCTAAGTTGCAGACATAACTATTCACTGGACCAATCGGCCAAGCAAGTGCTTCAGGAACCATGTTTCCTTGAGGATACATCAACTACAAGGTCGCCGCTCAGTATGACTCATTATATAACTTGTTAATGAAACTCAATGAGCTACAGTAGTAACAAGCTTAAATTGCAGGTTTGAAGCCACTATTACTCATCTGCCTATTGTTCTGGCCACCCAATGCGAGAATTATTTGTCTGCACAAACAATGTTGTTTAAACTATTCAACAAAGTGAACAACACTAATATTTTACGTGAAATCATTGTTGATTTTTATTGTTGAAAGAAACAGTGGCAAGCTCTCTCCCTCTCTCTTTCCACATCCCAGATTTTTTTTTTTTTTCTTTCAATGTTTGTTGTGATGCTGGTGATGAATATAAAAGCCAGAAGGTTGAGCTAATGTGATGATGCAGAATGTCAAGCTCTAGTCAACTGGACCATCCTACCTGTTTCATGTTTTCATGGATCGCAAGAAGATTCAATGTATAACAAATGACTTCAAAGCTGATGCACCCTTGAACCGCTTGGACCACATGTGAAGTCAGGCTGATCTACAGAGCTAACCACAAGCTCAGGATGCGGAGACTCTAACTCGAGTACGACCTGAGAAACCAAAAACAAAATGGAACTAAAGCACATCTAGTAAATAGGAAAATCATCTCTAGTAATCTAGGAAATCTAATTAAGAACAAACTGAAATATGTATTGAGTGGAGATAATCGGAAAATGGTAGCTTTAATTTTGCAGTCAAGGAGTTATTTAACGTGTGTATTATAGTATTTAAATGAGAGAAGTTTTGGCATTGACCAAATATTTTTCTTTTTTGCTTTTACCATCTAATTATCGTATTTTGTGTAACTGTGAATTGAAGATATTATGCATTGGAAAATATAGAAAGAATTCCACATGTTTTCATTTTTCTACTTTTCTATACTGGAGTCTACCATGTTAACACAATTCACATATTGTCCATCTCTTTCTCAGATACACTCATATGCTGTGATGTTAGCATCCCTTATACCCGCTTTCAGCATCTCAGTTAACCGCCAGCTTTTAGGTTTAAAAATGTGCCAACAACCCTATTTTATTCATTCTATGTTTGAAAATACAAATTAAAGAACGTTAAATTTACAACAGAGTAGGGTTCATGTTACATGTAAATCCAAGCTAGAGTGTACCTTAGCGGATACAAGACAAAAGTAAAAGAAGCCAAAAAAAGCACCCAGAAGCAAAATAAATAAATGAAAACGGATATCATTCACATGCCCAAGAACACACTAGAATATGTCAATTGTAAAACAATAAGGCCAAATCCAACATCATCTCGGCAAAATAACCAAGCTGCTAAGGAGAACAGGTCCTATTCTCATTCCAACTAACAGCATCAGCACAATTCCTTTTCTGCAATAGGGTTACGTTCTAGAATTTTCCATTCACTAAGCTCACATCTAAATGCCTAATCAACCTTAGAATCTTAGATGGTCAACTGATCAAAAAAAATATAACAATTGTTTTGTGATCCCTAATTCCTAATAAAAACTACAATTCCCACATGGAATATCAACCAAAGTTAACCTCTTGTCCAAGAAAAGAGGTGGCAACAACCTTCCAATAATTAAGGATGTCAGATAGAAGAATCTGTTGAATCCTCAGAGCGGCATGCCTAGAAAGAAGTAAAAACCTTATATTGATCCATGTTTAATCAAGGTGATCGAACTTAATATGAAGATGAAACAGTGATTAGTCTGTCTCATTGATATGCATGTAATAAATAAGTTAGACGAATATGTATCTCTCTCTCTAACCTAAATGAATATCATGTACAACCATGATCTCTCGCTTTGTGCTTTATGTAGAGTGACACAGAGGCACCCGAGAAACAAACTAAATGTCTAATTAAGAACTTAGTTTATTTACAGTAGATGTATGACAAAATTTCACATGTAACAAAGAACTCTTCAACGTATAAAGAGAAATATGGCATTTGGCATCTCCTACCACAACATTTTTTCCATTTTGAAGGATTGGAGCAGGAACATAAAGGTTGCATTGTGGTCCAAATGACTGCAAAAATATCAATTTAAAGATTAGTTTGGATAAGTGATAAAGACAATGACAAAACGAGAAAGAAAAAGACTTAAAATGCAAGCACTAGTTTACCGGCCAATATCTTCCAATGTTAAATTCATTGACAAATGCAATCCCTTTACCCCAGCCCCTGAATGATATGAACGTGTCTTTAAGTTGGCTTGTTTTATCAACAGTAAAATAACCAGCATAGAAAGTTGGTTCTTTTGAAGTGTTGTCTGCACACATGAATAAACACATACATAGCAAGAGATTAAATGCTGAATACCTTAATGTTTTCTATTCACTATTCTTTATGTTGTTGACTCAGCCATTCTTGCCAACTCAGGTAAACAAGAGCAAGAAATATTTTTCACTGTAGAAACCAAAAATGAGTCAAGAACATCAATTTGAGGGGTAAAAAAAAAATTGCAATGTAAGTTGTAGTGAACTCTTTGTAAATTAGCTCCTTATACTTATTTTTAGTAGAATTTCATACATACCTGATCTGTCTTTCAGTTTTTTGTGGGCAGTAGACGTAATGATTTCAGAATATGCAATCTCAATAATAGGATTGACTTTCTGCTTCTCATTTAAATTCTGAAAAGGAACTGAGAACATTTTCCACCTCTTCAGAATTTTTCCATCAAGATAAACAGAAGACAAAATACCCTGTAAAAAAAAACCGGATTATGAAGCAATATGTATTATACAAATTTCGAGACATGGAAATTTAGAAGTGCAGCATCTTAACAGCAATTAACAAATTACAGAAGATAATTACCTGACAGACACAATACCATATGAAAAAGAGTATAGGTACATGTGTTAGCCTCTGATGTGACGCATGGCCCAATGACACACTGCCACGTGTTCTAGCACTCTCCCCTCCATGGTTGAGCCACCCCAGCCAAGGCTACCATATAGGGTGTCTCAAACTTAGAAGCTTAGGGGGACAATTTCTGAAAGGCACACCAGACATGCTCACCCAGATGCACTTTGATTCACCCTCAACCAGGTCGAGCAATTCTCCACCCAAGTGCATTTTCCTTCGGCTCAGGCCTCCCTTCAATTGGACAGAACAAGTTTCCACCTACGTTAAGACCAATGCTCAGGGTCTCATTCAGGGTTGATGGTATGGTCATGGGTCGCATGGGCACTCCCTTCCCTTGTGATCTATGTGTGGTATCTCAAGGGTATGTAATTTGGTGACTAGAGTTGACCGTTCATCAAGGTATATGCTTCTTATCCTCCCTTGAGGGGACTTGCACCTTAAATGGTTTTAGAGAGATCAACACTAGAAGGCATTCTCCCAACAAAGACAAAGGCACATGGCATGTTTCATACCTCTATGTACCCAAGAAGCACGCCTCCACTACCTCTGTGACATGAGCGTCTAAGAAGATGTTATTATATGCATATCAGTTAGGGTTGATCCCATGGTTATTAGAATCGCGATCCGGATCCTAAATTGTTAAAATTATTCAAATCATTGTAGGATTGGTGCTATAGTAGGATTGGTGTTATAGTAGGATTGCAAGTAGGATCATGTAGTATGGAATTGTGCAGGATCGTAAGTAGGATCGCTAGATTTGAGATTTTTCACCTTATTTTTAATACGTATCATCCTTATTTGCATTTTTACCTTATTTTTTAAAGAAAATAGAATCTTACAATTCTTGGTCCGATGCACGAGACCCACTCACCGATCCTACGTAGGATCCCGATTTTAACAACCTTTGTTGATCCACTAACAAAATATTAGACCATGTAGGGTCAGTCACCTGTCCCTTAACACAAAATAGAATCTTACAATTCTTGATCTGATCCACGAGACCCTCTCACCGATCCTACATAGGATCCCCATTTTAACCACCTTTGTTGATCCACTAACAAAATATTAGACCATGTAGGGTCAGTCACCTGTCCCTTAACACAAATGGAGAAAGCTGGCCTCCATGGTCTGGCTACTCCTATAAATCATGGCCCTCCTGTGTCTCTAAGCAAGTCACCTCCCCTTGAGAAGTTTCGAGACTTTGCCCCACTATCTCCAAACCTTCATTCAAAGAAGCACGAGCACTTTTGCGAACAAAGAGTATTGTGTCCGACACCTGTGTTTGACAACGACACTCATAAAAAAGTGTCTGACACTTCTTCAAGATGTCTTACTTAAAAAAATGAAATTCATAAAATCTAACACTTTACTAATACTTCACAGACATTTGGCATTACTTCTTGAACTCTCCAAACACATCATATGTAATAAATCCTTTCATAATAACAATGTTTCGCATTCTTTAAAACACAACTTTCGCACTCTAAATACGTATCAAAACATTTATAAGATGATATATCATGTGTATTGCAATGTTAAATAATTATTTTGCATTCCTTAGAATGTAAAATTATTACATGAATCATATATTGACGTTTAAGTTATGACTATATAGCTTCTTGATGTAATTAGTATTATACTATATATATATTTTTTTATTATCTTTGAATTAATTATTCATATATGTGACATATAATAAAATTTTACAAAATATAAACTTTTAACAAGCCTCAAGCATGTTGTGCCATGCATTTTTGGAAAATCAACGTGTCAGCGTGTTTGTGTCAGGCTACTTAGCCTCCACCATTACTACTTGGCCTCCAAGGGGTTTTGAGAGAAAAGTACATCCAACATATATTCATAGTTTTAAAAAGCGGCTGCAATAATTACGTAACGGTTTTGGTGGCTACCGCCACCTATTAGGGCCACTATAGCGGTATGATAGAAATTCACAACCATAATGGCTATCACTCTTACATAAAGGCCATAATAGCCGTTAAGTGGCCATTAAATCACCATTATGATTGTTAAGCATAGACTTCTGTTTTTTTTATAGATTTTGTATATATGGCTATTTTTTCACATTTTTTTCTTTTTCTAATTGTTAAAATCACGCAAAAAGACACAGGAATTATGCAAAAATCTTTGATTTATATATTTCCAATATATAATCTTCAAATTCTGAAGACTTGAGTTGCTATTAAATGAGTTTACTTCTCTCTTTCTCTCTCTCTTCCAAACTTGCATCACTTTTTTATTTTTATTTTTATTTATTGACAAGCTTTTGATTACTTTCTCACTTGATTATTTCAATATTAATTTATATCTAACTACTCTTAGGTTAAATTTGTTGAAGAAAATTTGGATATCATGTCATGTAATTTACTTTTACATTAGTATGTTGACATTTTGCATTATGATATTATGTTTATGAGACTAGCATTTTTAATATTAAACATACTTCATTTTTCTTCCTTGAGAAGCTATCCATAAGTATAGTTAGTAAAGTACAGAAAATTAAATACATCTAAATATACAAAAAAACAAATCAAAATTTTATTATTTTTTTTTTTTTGAAAAAATAGAAACTAATTTGATAAAACTAAATATCAAAAAATATTTTTAATTTTAAAAAATTATTTCTCACCTCTCAAAAGATAAAATTATATAAAAATGATAAAGTGTTTTTATTTTTTTATTTCTTTCATCAAATTAATTTTTAGTTTTATAAATAAATAAAAAATGAAACAAATTTCTAAAATTCAAACCAAACATGGCATTAATATCTATTACCCCATTTTATTTTTCACAAAACAATTTTTTTTCCCGATTAACAAAAATATTCTTTTTGCTGATTAAGAAAAAGAATATTTTTATTTATTTATTTATTTATTTTATTTTCTTTGCATATTAACAAAAATATTTAGTAGATTTTGAAACATCACCCAAAACATAAAATAAATTTTAGAAGTCAAATTTGGCATTACCATTATATGGTAAACGATTCAAAAGGATAAATTATCATTTTTCATAACTTTTCAAACAAACATGAAATTTACCAGAATAGTCATTTATAGGCATTTAATTCCATGAAAAAACAAAAATGTGATACACATCATGTCTAATCAAATAGTCCATGGACAAATAGTCCCAAGATTAACAGTCCATTGGATTGTAATCTCCCCTTATCGAGTCCGTCCAAACAAATACATATATAAAACACAATTTTATCCCACAAAATAAGTTAAAAATATGATTTTTTTTATTTTTTTTATTTTTTTCTGAGATTGTGTATCCTTCAATTAGAAATTTCTTGGGCCCAACCCCTAGATATGGAACCCGCACCAGAATTCATTTAACATAGCTTTTAACTTGCATCTAGGTATTACAACCAATGCAAAGAATTACACTATTATAGCAAGGGATGTAGAACGTCATATACTTTTTCAAAACCACTAAGCATGGCAAAAGCATGGTCATAATTATTTATGTGGGTGAGAGCACTCAAAGTTCATAACTAGCATTGAAGAACAACACTGATTCACCAAGAGTTGAATGAAATCGATCGATCACCATAAGAATTGGAAATAATATGCAAGTACCCCAACATGTGCAAAATAGAAGTTTGTTTTGATCAGAGAATTTACCTTCCTGTCAAATATGAATGACCCATAATTCACGCGACCCATGTTTTCAACCTACAAGAACAGGAAATGGAATTGATTAAAAATAAAGATACAATATTTAGCTTTTAAAATACCAAGTATGACAACCTCAAGAATGTTCAAATTTTACACCCTCAAACCAATTGGATTCACGTATTTATCTATCCTATGGAATAAATATTATTCTTTATTGTTATCTGAAATGTTTTCATACATACTAGATGTGATTCATGAGATAAATAGTTGAACCCTTTTTAGTTACATTGAATGTCATTTCTGTAAATGAAAATGTCTCACTTCCAGGAGATATAATTCACAAGCTCTATAACTAAAAATTCACAGTTGCTAATAGACTTAAAAGTCTCCATAAGGACAACTGCAACATGATTAAACCCTGTGGGAGAGGATGGTTTGTCTCAACAATTAAGGAGAAAAACTTCGAGTCAATATGTTATTCTATTTAGTATACACTGAAGGACTACAATAAGAGTCACACTATGTAAAACCCTTGTCTACCTTACTGTGAATCTTATAATGTCCAATGCATTAGACTTGTAATCCTAAGAGAAGTTATGAACTCAAGCTTTTAGTGAAGATGATAACTTTAATTTACTAATAAGTGAGGTTTTATTACTTGGCTAACACCTTGGTGTATTAAGTGATTTAAGATTAGAGTTGTGTGAACATTCTTTCCAAGATGAAATTCACCCTTTGTGTTAAAGCACAGTAAACATCCTTTTGAGTTAGCTATTTCAATTTGTTTAGTCACTTTGAACCCAGGCCTGGTCTTTCATAATTTGTTCATTAGAATGCAAGTGGTAAATATGTTGTGTTCCACCAGTACTCAATGTAGATAAGAAAGCTTCAGTTAGTTAATAAATTTGTATTTACTCGATTGCTACTCATGGACATGGTTATGGTGAAAGGGTTGCATTGTGGTATTGTGGCACATAAGTTTTATTAATTATATCAATTAACTCTTTGTTGCAATTTATATACAGTTAATTGCAATTAAATGGTATCACTTACCCTTGTGAGATAAGGTGTAGAGTCCAATTAGAGCTAGGCTTTAGAGACGTCTTAGAATTCTCAATCCAAGCCTACATAGGAAAAGGGGCCACAAAGGTCTGATACTTTGGCTTGCAAGAAGACCCACAAATATATGATTCTACTTATAATTCATCTAGAATCTTACGAACACGAGTTCACATTTAACATTATATGCTTCCGTTTGGTTTTTGAAACCAACAGACATTTTGAAATCCGCAAAGAGAATATTATGGATAACTCCCTGTGTGTAGTGTCAAGCAAGAAGTTGCTTTTTCATCAGTTGTTCAAAATTGGCAAACAAACTTCAGCTTTCAACAATAATCAACTACCCAGAATGATTAACCCAAAACCCAAAGTACTTTAATTAAAAGCAAAAAAGAGAGAAAAGAGCCACATACCAGAATAAACAATCTAACGTTGGAAGGGCAGTCAGTATAAGGAAGACTAAGAGGTCTATTTGACCATCTTTCAATTATACCAATGTATGTTGATCTTTTAGCATCATCTTTAGAAGGGCATGAAATAAAAACTTGAGCTCTGTCATGCACCTGCAATTGATAATGGTATAGATTTTGAATTCACCTATACAAATGAGATCTTCTGCAAAATTTTATACGTCAAATTAATGATGAATATAAGTGAGAATCTGGCACTGAGGAGTAAGAAGTGGGAAGAAAATTTGTCATAGTGACAAAGCATAACAACAAATAGAGATTCATAAATGTAATGCGGCCTTATACCATGTGACTCATATTTTTTGCAATCTTACCAATGTCAATTGGCACAACAGTGTGGTAATGAGCTTTGTATCATATTTTGTTCAAATTGTTCTTCAAACATATAATTCAACTTCATGTTGCCAATTTATTGCTGATGCAATGGACTATTTAACTTATATAGCTTGGTTAATTGCATGAAAAAAGTGCTTTATGTGAAATTCCATATGTGCCCCTTTTCTTCTTTACATGCTCTTTATCACTCTAGCAGCTAATGTTGTTCAGGAGGACATTCAAGAAACAGTAATAGATGCTCCACTTTATTTATTTTTTTTTTGTCCTTCTCTAGACCATTTAACTGGATCTAACATTTCACAGGTTCATCCAATTACAGAGCAAAAGACTTGCATTAAAAAACAGTACATTCTACTTATAAGGAAGCACCATAATTAGTATCTCATGCACTAATAGAACAGCATGGCTTATATACCCTAATGGCATGTTTGATAGGAAGGATTAGAGCATGGGATTGAGATTATTAATCCGCGGGCCCAATTATTCTATGTTTGTTTTGACATTTTGTTTTAGGATTATCAATCCAATGGATAATTAATCCAACAAATTTGTAGGATTATTAGTAATGGGGTAGGGGTGGGATTGTGAATACCACACTAATTTGATTGGATTATTAATACCTCACTATTAGTCTTGTGGAATCAAACATGACCTAACATGTCTATATTAGTAAGTACCACACAAAAATCAGAAGGGCCCAAATAAGTACCTACTAAATCAATACATATATATGTAGAGGAAAGGCAGTACCTCTGGTATGAACAGAATGTTTCCATTGTCGTTTGCAGTATATTCAGATACATATAATGAAAATCCAAACATCTGAACAGAAAACACATTCAAGTTTAGCAGAATATAGAGTCAACCATTTTGACAGTTGGGAACAGCCATGGATGATGAACTTTGCAAGCACCAGAGCATAAATGTCATGTACCTGGCCAGCAGACTCCATTGAAATTGGGCTCTCAAATTCAGCCACACCAACAGCATCTTTGATGTTAAGTGTATCAAACAAAAATGCAGTTTTCTGTAGCTGGATACGTCCATATCCTGTCTTTTCATTATTGGAAGGAACTGAAGGAAGAGATGTTTCACTGTATTTATCTATTACCGACCGCAGAGCTGAATTCAGTACCATATTCATAAGTAGATTATTTATTAGATACCCAATCACAACTTGGAAGAGAAATTGAGAAACTATCATAAACCAATGTGGTTTTTACTAGTAATGAAAATTAACATGGTTTGAGATATGTAGGAAAGACATGGTAAAGTATGGTTTAACTGAACTTATGACCCTTGAAAGAGAGAATGGCAAACTACAATTCATGTAACCGACCTCAAATAGTTTGGACAAGGCTGTGTTATCATCATTGTCAAACATCTTGACATTAGATATCATAATAGGCAGCCTGTAGAACCACATGATATAATCGGAATACATGGTCAGTCATATTATAAAAAAATGTAGGTCACTAAAAAGATGCCAGCTAACTCAGCGTACAAGCAATCAGTATAGAGCCAGGCTACTCTCTCAAACTTGTCACTTATTTTACAATATTCTCTTCCAAACACTATGCAAATACTGAAATGATCATCATCTTCTGCCTATTTTTAAGCACAAAAACCCTCTAGAATCAACAGCAAACAGTTTAGTGACTCTAGCCATATAGAATGCTTACTGACTTGACCTTTCCCTAAATATTCAATTATACGAGTGAATGACACTGAATTTCTCACCCAAACATAAAAATAGCGAGTCTCTTGCGCCTAGGCCCCAAGAGACCTAGGCGCCTCGGTGCGCCTATCGCTATCGCTTTTAATAACGCTGAGTTTTCAATACTTAATTTTCAGTCTTTAATTTTCAATTTTCAGCTTATCAAACACCACCTAGCTTTCACTCTTAAAACATAATAGATGCAAAAACCGAAATTATCATTGTCTTCCTTCCCCACTTTTTTTGAGAAAATCAGGATAACCTTTGATACGTAATTCATCCCATAGATTAGGGAGTTTATGAAAATACCTATCTAACCAAGGTAGATTACCTGGTGAATCAATCAGATAGTAATATTTTTTGAAGGTTTGTACATAGTTTTAAAAAAGACAAACATTACATAATTCGAGTTTAGCCAAAATATAATTTACATATTCTTGCAAAATGGTATCTCTCTAGCAAAACCACATAAATTTTCTTTTTATGATCTTTGCAAATTCAGCTAATATTGTATCACATGTGAGAAAATTTGATAACAAACAGTTTCATGGCTTCTTCCAATGTTTGATTTTTTTTCCCTTTGTCTAAATCATTGCAGAAAGTCTCTTGTAGAGATGCTGGAATATAATCAAGGAAGTTTTCCTTGGACCACTGAGTCTTATAATTAGTAATAATGGTGGACAGGGATAATGCACAATCATCAACAGCAGTTGGCGTCCTTAAGAAAAAATTTGTCAAATCTAATTAAGTACCATGTTGAGCTATGGGGTACTTCTAATGGTTGTCTTTTCTAGATATCATTGGTTCTGGTGTTGGGTTTGAAGTACACCCATTGTCATTTTTAACTTCATTCGCAGAGCAATTCAAATTCTCCGGTATCTCCGCAAGAACCAAACAATTTCTGGATCGAATGGCTCTTCTGCCTTTCTCTTGGCTTATTTAATTTCAGATGAAACATCTTGACCTAGAGTTTCTTCAAATGAAGATGATTGACTATCATCGTCTGTAAGCACATCAATATAATAATTAAAGTGTTGTAAAAGGGATTCATGTTGAAGATAAGTTTCTCTTATCTAATCCAACAGTTGATTTCTTTCCTCAATACCTAAATCAGGATCTTTTATACAACTGTCTCCAGTAGTCTAAGATCTTAATGATAGTTTCATATTCAGTTTTGTTATAGGTATTGGTTTGTATTTGTAGTACCAAAATATCTTCATCACCATAAAATAGTCTAGGGATGGTGTTATGTCCTCGACTATTCATTCCACTAGTGTTTTCAAAGGATATTGATTCTAGTTTTGTGAGCAAACTTGCCATTTGATTTTTCTTGTTTCATTTTTAAGGTCCATATCCACAATCTATGAAGCACGAATACTTCTAAACGAGCAACGTATCCGTATTGTATCCATATCGAATACCAATACTCCTTGAATACTCACATATATGTATCAGATACTTATTAAAAGTATCAAATACTTCTTGATTAATTTTTCATTAATTTTGTAGTATCGAATATTTAATTTTGAAGTATCAGATACTCCAAGTCACGTATCACCTTTTCGAAATTAGAATTGTAACATTTTTTGCATAGCATTATAATATAATATAATTGTGAGGATAAATATAAGAATATTTTTCTAATACTTTGCTTGGTTCTTTGATAAGAAGAACATAGTGAATTAAAGTAATATAATTTGTCAAATAGACTTATTCTTATTGTATCATGCATAACCCTTATAATTATAAAGAAAGTAAGAATTAGAAAGTATACTTAAACCCATAAATCGTTGTTGTATTATTATAATATAAACATATTAGACTTGATATTGAAATGAAATATTTGTAAGACTTATTAAAAATTAGGGTAAATTTACAAATACACTCTGAGATTTGCTTAAAAGATGAATTGTCCCCTGTGGTTTTAAAAATTACATTCCACCCCTTAAAATTTCTAATTTCATAACAAATGGCCCCTTTTATAACAAATCATCAAGTCAATTAATAGTATTTAATGATGTCAGAAATATATTTCAAGTAATTATATTACTGTGTAGGAGAATAGTTAGGAATTTTATTTATTCAGTTAATTCTGTTAAACAAAAAATTCTGATAAGTATTTGTAATTTTCCAAATTCAGGGCAATCCATTTTTTAAGTAAATCTCATGGGGTGTATTTGTAATTTACCCTAAAAATTAAAAGAAGTAAACTAGCTACCAACTTAAACTAATATATGACTTTTAAAAATTAGTATTTTGCATTATAAAATTACAGCATGATTTCACAACATTCTTGATTTCATATGTAACTGACTACTAATAATTTTTTTTAAATATTTTTTTTTACAAACGTATCCTAGCCGTATCCTAACCATATCCGTATCTTATTTTGTAGATTTTGTCATATCGTTGTGTCGATATCGTATCATATCGTATTGTATCCTTATCCGTATCTCGTATCTGTATCCATACTTCTTACTCTACAATAGAACCTATATTACCTAGTTTAGATTCTATAGACTCAATTTTAGCTTCTAAATAATTTTGATTAGTTTTTTGGTTTTTTTCTAATCTTGAAAACCATGAACACATTATATCAGTAATATTATTCAAACAAAAACACACTATTTATAGACAGAGTGTTTTTAGCTATATGTAAGTCATGATCATATTTATTTTCAATACAGTTAATTGATTTTCCTACACATATAAAGTCTTTGCTTTTAAGTGCCATTACAAATTGTTGTTGGTACCTAAGATAATAAGACCCTCCTAGTGTACATGTCAGGTGCCAAGTGCCATTACAAATTGTTGTTGGTACCTAAGATAAGACCTTCCTGTGTACATGTCAGGTGCCTAAAAACGCCCTGTTTGAACTTAAGACTTTAAACGCCTAAGTACAGAAAAACAGTCAATGATCTAATGGTACATGGGCTTTAACATACACTAAGCATATAGGTTTTACAACAACTGTAAAAGAAAACAATTAATTACAAAGATTAATGAGTAGAAATTACAAATACTATATTGTCAATAACTGATCAAATGTTTACAAACTTAAAATATTAATCATCTGTTAAAACATAGAACATAGAGAAGAAGTACTTACAAACACTATAGATATAGACTTCTTGTTGTTCAAGCTCTTCACCAAGTTCTAGTATTAATTACAACTAAAGCTACTGGAAAGGCGCTGCTATTACTAATGTCAACTAATATTTAAGTGAGTGAGGTAAAAGAGAGTCCAAGAGTTATGAAGCTAGGAAGAGAGCAAGAGAGTTAAGTGTGTATAATTTACATGTCTATTTCTAATGGCAAAGTTGCCTATTTATACAAGATTTTGGCGAATTCCAAAATTATCACTTGACATCCGTAGTATATAAATTTATCCATATACATCACTACTCATGTTGTTAACAAGATTACCTCACTATATACATCAGTTATTTCAAAAAATTATTTCAGATTGACGATGATAATGTATTGATCGGTAATCCTATCAAAATGATATTTTATGTAGTGATAACAACACAAACCCCCTGTAATAGAGTGCTGATATTCATATTTAAGGAATGTAATGTGAGATAAAAGAAAAATCTGGCCGTAGTATATTTTTTATATACTACACTAGGGGTGAGTATATTAGTTTATAGATGCAAAAAAAGTAGATATTAAAAATGAAAAGCCTGTGCAACAATATATTTACTATGCTAGCGGCAATCATATATTACTACTTTAGTATATATAGATTGCAAGAAACGTAAATTACTGAAATTGAAAAGTCCAGGCAATAGCATATTCTCTACACACTACACTAGAGGAAATATGTATATCTAATACCTTCTACATGAAAAGACTTTGTCCAAGCACCAATGTTAAAACACAATATTTAATGCAATATAACACAAAATATAGGAGCAAAAGAAAACTCAAGAATACCTTTGAACTTTGCATTGTCCACATCACCAGTTTCCTGAATAGGTGCATCCTGAAAGGAAAGAGTATCAGCTTAACAACGATAATGAACCAAATAAGTGTTGACCTCAGTGGAGTGTCAAAACAAACAAGGTCAATCTTCCTCACATAATCATAGGAAGTAAGATCAGGCTTGTAATCAGACTCATTTGCACCAGTATTAGCACCACTATAAAATCCGAAGTTTGTTCCACCATGCGCCATCTAGATATTTGAAAGGCATACATAAAATCAGTATCATGTGGATAATCACTCACAAGGAGCAAAAGTTGACACTTTAGAACATACATAAAGCACAGCCGACCCATTCTTTGACAAAATCTTTTCCAGGGCAGCTGCTGTAAAATCCGCATCTGTTTTCGCAATATTCTCTCCCCAGTGAGTAAGCCAACCAGTATAAAACTCTCTGAAATAACAAACATTATGAGCATCATAAACTGCACTTGTCAACATGTTAAACTATTAAAGAACAAAATAAACTACTAACGCAGAAAGAGGTGGTGATTTGCCCAGGGCGTTGAACTCCTTTTGCAACTTAAAAATAGGCCATGGCTCATCACCAGTCGTGAAGTCAACAGCTACATATCAACAATCAAGGTCAATAACTTATTAGTTCAAAAAAAGCATGAAAATTGATATGCATGTCAGCATCTAGGCAAATAAATTTACCTGAAAACACAGCATCTCCATGAATGGTTCCTTTCTCTAGAGTTTCCCTTGAACCTCCATCTGTGGTATACCTGGAAACCATAGCTATCTGGTCAAGAAAGATTTTGACGATCAAAGAAGAAACAGTAATATATTAACAGTCCACTTTGATCAATCTGCGAAAGTAAAATACCTTGCATGATAGATCATGGACCACAAAAATTTTAAAAAAGGCATAATCTGCATAACATCACTGGTGTACACAATTTCATGGGTGTGTTTGTGCATACAGCCAAAATGGAACAAAAGAAAAGATAAGGGACATCACACTAAGATCATGATGTTGAGAAGGAAATGAAAGAATAACTTGCTCAAAATTGGCCCAAGAAAATTAATACAAAGTCGATATCCTGTCTACGAGCATAACACACATAAGAGTTTCATACACAACATACGGAGACATTGGAAGGTACCTGCACAAATCCACTAGTACTCAACTACATATTTCGCACATGCCTACAGAAACCAAGAGGAAAATGAAGATGGAGATGTCTACTGTTATCGTAAACAACAACTTGCAACCAAATGATGAAAGATTTTTTGGATCTCCGTGGAAAGAAAAAATAAGGAAAATAATAATACTAATAATAATAATAATAATAACATATAAAGACAATTGAAGAAGAAGAAGAAGAAGAAGAGAGAGAGAGAGAGAGAGAGAGAGAGAGAAGAAAAAAACAATTAAAAAGAAGTTGATCACTTGCCACATCGCAATAAAACACTTCACAATAGTCCTTGAGATCATCCAAATCCCACAAAATGGGTCACATAAAAATTTGCAACTGTATACAAGCAGGGACAAAGTTAGGGTTTTCCTATAAGATTTCATGGGTTCATTGTAAGAATTTAAAGAATATCAACTTTTAAACTTTTTGTGGGGCATAATTCAAAATATACATACAGGTGGAGAATTTTTCAGAGCCCTCACACCCACATCGGGTCGTTTCTGTGTAGAAGTTGACTTCAATACTATTTATAGTTTAATCAACTCAAAAGGAATGATTTGCTAATGCATGTTTTAAGAACTCAAGTACACTTGCTAAAAATACAATTTAAAGAAATGAAATGAGGAATGTTCCAGCAATTATATGTCGAAAGGGAGGACATGACACACTATCTGCAAACAAAAGAGGTTCCAAATATATTATAGTGACCCTTTTATACACAAAATCATGAACATAGGTCTGAAGACATAAAACTACTTACAAAATTGTGTCATCCCCAAGATGCCCCCGAGCTACTGTGACCAGATGATGAAGGTAAACTTTGTCATCTCCATAGGAACCATATTCATTTTCGATCTGTCATAATAATTTTTACGCATATCACCAAGTTGAAACCTGAAGGCTTTAGTGGGCAGACAATAAGAAGTTCAATGATAAATAAAAATATAACCTTTTTTCTGGAATCATTTATGCTTAACCGTTGGAGTGCAAAACTTTTGAAAATAACATATTTAATTTCGCAAATTTATATTTGGAACCAAAAGATACCTTGAAGAACATAAGGCCCCTTATCTACCTTTTTAATAACAGTTTATTTCTTTCTAAAGGAATAAAGGAACATCAAATTCGTTCGAGAAGGAAGCATCTAAGAAAGGAAGACCATAATCATATAATCTCAATTTCCACTCTTCCATACAATGATATCCTTTTTATTGGGTTTCTGCAGAATACAAGAAGAATCAGCTATTATTTGTTTTTGTTTTTTTCCTGTACCATTGTTGTTCATGATGAAAATTAGTCCTTCCATTTCTTTATGACTAAAATGAATTATAGGTCAAACCAAATAGGAAGCATATTTGATCAAAATGATGAACCCAATACTCGGGGGTGGGTGCAGGGTGGATGGTTAATAAATTGTTTAACATCTCATGTGTCACTGTTAAAACCTATCACCTACTTCACCCACTTAAACCTACTCCACTAAACCTAACCCACTACACCACTACCACCTCACCTACTCCATTAAACCTAACCCACTACACCACTATCACCTACTTCACCCACTTAAACCTACTCCACTAAACCTAACCCACTACACCACTACCACCTCACCTACTCCATTAAACCTAACCCACTACACCACTAACACCTCCACTTCACCTACTCCTTACCTACTACACACTCACCCTCTTCTATATATAGGAATCATGAATCATTGTAATAAATAGAACATTAATATCAATCAATAATACAATTCTCTATTTCTCTTTATACATTAAATTTTCTACATGGTATCAGAGCAAGGTTAAGCACTTAGTATTTTTCGCTTCACCGGCGGGCGGCAACCTCGCCTTGGCCGCCCGCCGGACCTCAACCTAATCTGCTAGAATTTTCTACACATACCTTGAAATTTCTTCGAGTCCACCACCACTGCCCCTCCTCTCACTGTTGTCCTCCCATACACCACCGTCTCGGTCGTCTTCATCTACAATGTTGCAGTGAAGGATCTCAAGCGTGGTTTTGTTGCATCCAACTCAAAGGATGATCCAGCCAAGGAAGCTGCAAATTTCACCTCCCAGGTTATTATTATGAATCACCCGGGTCAGATTGGTAATGGGTATGCTCCAGTTCTTGACTGCCACACCTCCCACATTGCTGTCAAGTTTGCTGAGATTGATCGTCGATCTGGCAAGGAGATTGAGAAGGAGCCCAAGTTCTTCCGTGAACATGCTCTCCTTCCTTTTACTCTTGGAGTGAGGCAGATGATTTGCTGCTGTAACAAGATGGATGCTACCACTCCTAAGTACTCAAAAGCAAGGTATGATGAAATTGTGCAGGAAGTCTCTTCCTATCTGAAGAAGGTTGGTTACAACCCTGACAAAATTCCTTTTATCCCCATCTATGGTTTTGAGGGTGACAACATGATTGAGAGGTCCACCAACCTCGATATGATTACACAGCCCAAGAGGCCATCAGACAAGCCTCCTCTTCTCCACATTCTTGATAACACCAACAGCAACAGTTTGACGCATTTATTAGAGAAAAGGTCCAAAGGAAGCTCCTGTCAAAGCTAATGCTCAGCAGGCTGTACCACCTATTGAAGTGCCAGCACTATCCTTGCACATGGGGGGCACCCACTCATTTCTTTATTGTTTTCTTTTACTCACCCATGTGACCCACGATGCAACCTATACTTTTTCTTTTCTTTACACTCTTGTTCCCCACTTTCTTTATTATATATATATATATATATATATCTTTTTATTATATTATATTAAAAAAAAAAAAAAAAAAAATCTTCATCTCTCCTCCGTTTGATTTCCAACTCCATTATTTTTATTTTTATTTATTTTCTCCAAACCACTTTCTTTATTTCCTCTATCTTTCATTTTTTGATTTCAAATATATTTTTATTATTTTTTCTTTATTTTTCTTTCACATTCTTTTTAATCTTTTTCCAATTCCCTTCATACCATATAGCTTTGCACACCAAATCATATTTTATTCATCTCAGGGATCAACCCCGATCACAATTTTACACCAAAAAAAAAAAAAAACAAACAAACAAACAAACAAACAAACAAACCACCACAACACACCCGCACCCACAGTGGGATTTTTCTTCTCTACTCTGCTGCAGGTCTCTTCTTCTTGCTTTTCTCTTGGGTGTCCCTTACCGGCGCTGCCTCCATACTACCCACTCCACCGAGCACGTTCACTCCACCCTGCTCCTCCACTACAGCATATGGTGGACCTCCAAATCGGAACATCACGGTAGCCTTCCGCTTCAGCTCCTTGTTTTCTGCCTTCAGCACACTTATCTCTGCTCGCGCATCCTTATACATGCGCTGGAGCAGAGCCAATTGGCCGTTTAAATGCTGCACCTCATTTGTCCTACTCTGCAGCCGGTGCGACAAGTTTGTGACTGCCGTCATCGTCTCCACACAGGACTTCAAAGTATACTGATTGGCTTCAATGTCAGTTTGCACTGCCATTTTTTGCTCCACAGACCGCATAGGAAAGTTCAACGGAGCAAACCCTGGGGCGCTTGGTTGAGGTTCACTGGCCCCCGCACCAGTTATCTCTCTTGTTGACTCGTTAAGGTCTGGAAAGAGAGTGAGCAGACCACGGGAAGACGAAGCCATTTTCTGGACAACAGAGTGTTACAGAGTGTCTCTCTCAGAAATCTCTCTCAGAAAACAGAGTGTTACAGAGTATCTCTCTCAAAAATCTCTCTCAACAGAGTGTTACAGAGTATCTCTCTCAGAAATCTCTCTCAAAAAACAGAGTGTTACAGAGTATCTCTCTCAGAAAACGAAGAGTTTTTCAGAATTTTTCTAGCAGGTTTTTGTCTCTGCTTCCAAGCCTCAGCCTCCGCTTCGGTTTATAAAGACCATGACAAAGAGGCCGACACGCGTTCTGTCGATCACGTGCATCGCCGCGTGTCTGGCGCACCTTTTGATGGCACGCCTTTTTATGGATTGGGCACGCCTTTTGATGGCACGCCTTTTGAAAACATGGGCACGCCTTTTGATGGCACGCCTTTTTATGGATTGGGCACGCCTTTTGATGGCACGCCTTTTGAAAGATTGGGCACACCTTTTGAGGGTGCGACTTTATAAGGGTCCGACAAGACTCTGTAAACTGTCCCGACATTGATTCCGGTTAGCTCCTTTATGGGTCCGACAAGACTCTGTAAACTGTCCCGACATTGATTCCGGTTAGTTTCTACAAGGGTCCAGCAAGACTCCGTAAACTGTCGCAACAACTGTCACAACATTGTCTGCTACAACGGTCCGACATGACCCCATAAACTGTCTTCTACATCGGTCTGACACCGCCATCCAGTGTCCTCTACACCGTTATGACACCATCATACAGTGTCCTCTACAACGTTATGACACCTCCATACAGTGTCCTCTACCACGTTATGACACCTCCATCCAGTGTCTTCACCAATGGTCTGACACGACCATACAGTGTCACCTATCCTCTTTTATTTTTATGTATTTTCTTGTTTTGTAACTCTCTCCAACCTCAAGTTGGCTAGTTCCTATCCCCCTTGAGTTTGCGGGGGGCTGTTAAAACCTATCACCTACTTCACCCACTTAAACCTACTCTACTAAACCTAACCCACTACACCACTACCACCTCACCTACTCCATTAAACCTAACCCACTACACCACTATCACCTACTTCACCCACTTAAACCTACTCCACTAAACCTAACTCACTACACCACTACCACCTCACCTACTCCATTAAACCTAACCCACTACACCACTAACACCTCCACTTCACCTACTCCTTACCTACTACACACTCACCCTCTTCTATATATAGGAATCATGAATCATTGTAATAAATAGAACATTAATATCAATCAATAATACAATTCTCTATTTCTCTTTATACATTAAATTTTCTACAGTCACCATAGTATTAGCCTGATGGGTCCACCACTCATGTATGTTAGCAATGCAGTGGTTTATACAGCTCAAGGTACTTGTTTCAAAATCTTTCCATTGACGCGTCAGAAAATTTTTTCTTTACAAGAAGCAAAATGATACATAAAAGGCAACCTTTAAATTCTGTGGTTCCAGCTAAGCCCACAAAAGAACGCTGTAAAAGCTATTAGATACCCAAAACACAGTGTCAATGGTCTCTCATAGTCCCTGTGATCCAATGAAGCAAACTCATTTATCACTTTGCAAGGCATAAACCCTCGTACTTTATTTGAGACCTCCAGCAACAGCAGACCACTCCTCCAATTTAATATCATGGGTACTGTGAAGGTTCCATATATCAACTGATTCTTGAGATACAACAATCTACCTAGGTGAAAGCGTAATATTTTGAAGTTAAAAAGGCGAAAACTGTTATTTCTTAGTTTTTTTTATTACTAGAGTATCAATGAAGAAAATGCAAAGAAGAAAAGATCAAAACACCCACCTGGACCATTATAATGGGACCTCCGTTGTCATAAAGAAGAGGGGCCATCAGTGGAAGCAGTATTCCCCACCACTTGTCAACCTGTAACAGTTCATTATATGTCAAGTCCAATATTACCATTAATATAATAACAAAAGGAAAAAAGGTCATAAGTAATATGGCCAAGTTTGTTTCGCATATAAGATTGGTTGAGGGGATTGGATGTCCAGGCACAATTTGTTTTGGGACATCCAGTCACAGGACTATTTTCTACTTCAATCCAGTCTTCTCTAATGTTTGGTTGGAACAGGATAAGAGATGGAATAAAACAGGCCCCATGTATTTATTGTTGTTAGATTTTGTGCTAGCCTTATCCCACCCTCTTTTTCGCAACAAAAGAGTGGGTCCCAAGGATTGTTATTATAATCCCGCACATACCATGAACAAACAAACATGACTTAAATGTCAAGGAGAAGACTTATTTTTGGTAAGTGTCAAAGACAAGATATGCTCAGCTTTGATATCAAGTAAAATAGGCATGAGGCACTTGCAAGTTTATACACAACCATCACAGAATACTGCAGGTCGAGCTACAAGTGATACTATTAGAAAAGCAAATCCAACATTTGAAGTAAGATAACTTAGATGAACAATCACTACAAGGAAAAAACCAGAAGCATTCAAATTTTTTTCCCCTTTTCATTTGATACATATACTTTCTGTAACAAAAATTAAAAGGGAGTGGTGATCTAACTAAAAGTTTTTACCTGGGAACTGTCTCTCAATTCAATTAGAATTTTTGGCTAATATTAATTTATCCCCCTACTCTCATAGAAAATGCACTCGCATGCTTTTAGAAAGATTAGAAGACCATTACCTAGTGTTGGTGGAGCCAAATTGCTTATACGGGTTCTAGGATGAATAAACTAGACACAGACCTAAAATTGTACACCATGTGCACGAAGTGGCTGCTTCACACTCAAACCAGAATTCCCAATGTTGATAACCTGAGCATCTCCCACGCACCAACAAATGGCTGCTTTCTTAAAAGAATCACTACTATTACTCGATCATTTAGATGTGACCAAGATAGCGAACTAAAAATATCCTCTATACAACCTTCAAACCCTAGGATGTTCCTAACTTATGAAAACATATCAGAGATTTGGGGCACCTTGTTCTCAGTGCTTGGTATAGCATGAGTGATGCCTAGGTCAGTGAAGGACCCTTTTGCTTTTTGGCATAGACGATGTCAGGGTAGTGGTAATAAAAATGCTCGGGATGTGGCCCTTTTATGCCTCACGTGGTTCGTATGCATAGAGAGAGAGAGAGAGAGAGAGAGAGAGAGAGAGATTATTGTAGATAATTTGAGAGAAAGGATTGCTCAATCTATCTGTTGAAAGGAACGGTATCAACATGCTTGTATTTCAGTGCAGAAATGATTTTCCCTTATCATTGTATTCTTTCGTAGATTTTTTGGGGGGACATGTACATCCCTATATATATTGGAGATTTTCGGATAGAGTTCTTAACTTTTCCTTTTTCCTTACTCCTTGTGCACAGGGTTTTGGCCATGGCACTTTTCTAAAGTACATTTACTTATCAATATATATATGCACACACACCAATGGAAAACATACCAAGTCAAGGAAAGCAGGGTCTGATGATCTTAATGTAAGAGCTGGTTCTATGGCAAGTAACCATGCAGGGAAACCTCCCAAATCCCACTCTGCAAGAAAAATATGTTCTTAATGGGAACCATCTAACTAAAAACATGAGAAACAGCTATATAGTAATATGATGGGCATTTTTTTTTTTTTTTTATCACGTGGTAATTGACATGACATGTAGAATAGAGGGGGGGGGGGGGGGGGGAGCCTTTTTTGTGAAAAGAGTTTACAATGGAACTTTAAAAAAAGTGATTAGTGATTGAGGCCTCATGAACTGAATCTAGCATGAATGCCCAACCTTGACAAATTGTGTGAATTTTACAAAACATCTAAAATTCCTTGAACTGACTGTTTTTGTCATACCCGCACATATATAAGGTCCAGGTCGAAGCATAACTAGGAGATCCAGCTTCTGGCATAGCTTTAGAAATGAGACTATATCTGCAATACCCTCAAAAACCAGTTGCCCTTTTCTTGGTTCATGCAAATTCCAAGGAACATAAATCTGAATGGTATTCAAGCCCAATGCCTTTGCCCTCAAAAGCCTATCTTCCCAGTACTGCAATCATACAAAATATAGACACCAAATCAGAAAATCAAAACAAAAAACACAGAACAGAACAAAAAACAAAAGCATTATAAATTAAAACCAGATTATTTGATGAAATAGTCATCCAGTTTCAAAAACACTTATAAAATTATATTTTGTTACCAATTTTTTGCAATCTTATGATAATATATTGTGAAAGGTTAGGTGTGTACCCAACATTTCCCCTCCCAAACCTTAGTAGCAGGAATCGTTACAGTAGGTAACGATTTTCCGGAAGAAACGCGATTCTTTAGAGGGAAAATCGCGATTTTTTTGGGAGAGAAATGCGATTCTATCCAAGAAGGGATCAATGATGAAAATCAAACAACTCCCGAAGCAACAAAAAAAAAAATCCGAAGTAGATTTGGGCATAGATCTAAAGATATGGATCTGATCGAAGGAAAAAAAATAAATAAAAAGATAATTTTTTTCAAAATCAGATGTGGGCTAGAAGAACAAGAAGAACAAGAAGAACAACAACAACGACGACGACGGCATACCTTTCAGAAAAAAAGATGAAGCGAAACAGACCGAGAGAGAAGTCGAAGGAACAAATCAACCCAGTAATTGAAGACAGAAGACGACACAGCTGAGCTGCCCCACTTGCTCTATGTATCTTTCTTTTTTTTATATATATTTTATTTTGACCTAGCATATGGTCATGGGCTGCAGTTAAAATGTTCAATGGGCTTCATTGGGCCTATAGCTTACAGATTCAAAAAATAGTGGATACCAATTATAATACAATCACAGTCCATTAAAAAACATACATATTATATTATATAAAAAATAAATAAATAAATAAACAGGCATATTTCTGTTCTCTCTCTCTCTCTCTCAAAAGATATTTAATTAATATATATGTCAATTATAATAAATATATATATGTCATATATCAATAAAAATAACTATTTATAAATCATATTTATTTATAATATATGTCAATTAAAAATTAAAAATATATATATAAATTAATTAAAAATATTATCAATAAAAATAATATATAAGGATAAAAAAATAATAAATATATTTAAATAAAACATAAATGTTGTTTTATTAAATAAAATATAATAAATTTTATTCCAATATAATGACTAGTGTTCTAAAAAATACCACTCCACTACTTTTATTTGTTATTCATTTTTAAAAAATATTTTTTATGTTGTATTTAAGTAATTAAATATTACATAAAAATAAAAAATTTATAACATATATATGTTAATTAAAAAATTTTAAAAAAATGTTTATATAGATAAATTAAAAATATTTCAATAAAAATAATATATAAGCACTCCCAAACTACGACTCCTTTACATGGCCACGCTTCCCCGCCCCCGCTCCCGCTTCGTGCAACTAAGTCCCAAACACACATTAACGTGTACTATTTGGGCGTTGTTTTATGATAATATATTGTAAACACCTGACAAGCAGCAAGACATGAAGAATTTGCGTCAAGAAATTTAAATCTTCTGTGTAACAGTCAGGAGATTTATTTAAGTTCATTATGATTTATTCAATGTCATGAGTAAAAATTAATTTTCTGAAAAATAAAGGATGTTCACAGATCGGATTTGTCCGGTCTAGAGTAAACTGGGAACCAAATTGGTTCCTAAGGTTCAAATAAAATTGTAACCGTAACTGAACCGTTAAACCTAGGAACCAAACCATAGAAACCGATTTGGTTCTATTTGGTTCTACGGTTCTAGAAATTTTATATAACAAATATGATATATGTTTTATGTCAATAAACAAACTAACAACAATTGGTTTGGCTAAGTTGGTTAGAGTTTGTCAATTTCACAATCAACACTAGTGTTCAAATCTTTATAAGAAACTTTTATATTTTTATTTTACATTAAAAATATAAAAATAAACAAATATATCACGGTGCAGTTCAGTTCAACATTTTACCCAACGCCTTAGAACCAGGAACCGGACCAATTTGAATAGTTCAACCATTTTCAGAACCAAAAGGAAAACCAAAGCTAATAAAAACCAAACCAAACCGGCAGTTTAGACCAGATTGGATCAGTTTATCAGTTCCACCAGTTTTTTTGAACACCCATATAAAGATCTCATTTATAAACAAGATGTAATCAAGAACACTTGCAATACCTTATCACAATCATTAGAGTAATTACACAAGCAACATCCATGGCTTTATTTCTCATAAAACTTGATTAAAAAAATGCATATCGGAAAAATCTAAACCCTCCCCCTCTCTCTTTCTCTCATGAATCAGCATCATTTGTCATGTTGTGCTCTCATTTTGATATCTCATAAATATCATGACCGAGTCTCTTGACAACGAAAGGTAGCATTAATACACTGCCCTTATGATTTGTAAGAATAACTGTCACACCCCGGCCTCACCAAGACTCACCGATTTGAAGGCTAGGTCATACCATTCCCCTTAAATCCACACCTCATGACCCTCGCTCAACGTGCTACGCAAATTCACCCCGACACCTCGGCAACTCACAAGGCCATTACTTGATTCAACGATAGTTCCACCATCACTAACCCGCATTGTACTCACTAGCAATGCCACTCCCATGGCCAACTATAAAAGGTCCCACCTTCCATCTAGAAGCATTCCAATCAAATAAAAAGAGAACACTCGCAAGGTCGATAACAAGTCTGGAAACTAATCTATCCCAACTTACTAAAGTGTGAGGGGTGGAGAATAAAGTCTCGATGTTACCTGAGTTACACCAAAATGACACTGACTACTGTCCCAATCTCACACAAAAGACCAATGCAATCAAAAATTGCAAATTACTCTACCACACCTTCATATTCCTAGTTACTCCCATGCTCTATCCAAAACTGCCAGCTGAATTATTCCTGCACAAGGTTTAATAAGACTAATGCGAGTCACAGCACTACTCATTCATGATAAAATAACTTCCACACAAAAGAAGGCATACTTCAGTCGCTCTAACAAGGGATTAAAGACCAACACTATCAATAAATATCCTCTCCGCCAACTCCTCCTCCTCCAACTGTAGTTCACCAAAAGAACAAAAAAAAATTTAAAAAAAAAAAATCCAAGACATCATTATCAAAATGGCTCTATAGGGTAAAATTTGAATTAATGCTCACACTTTTCTACTAAAGGATATTAGGCACTACACATCCGGACCACTACCGATCACTCAAGGTCAAATGCACACAAAAAAACCTAATTCAATGGTGCTACTAAGACCTATGAAGCACGTGACAAGTATGATTATGCGTACCAGTACAATACGGGTACATCAATACAATAAAATCTAATAAAAGTAGGGTACAGGTACGGCTTGATACATTTGTAAAAAAATATTTATTTTTAATTAGGAGTAACACAAAAATTAGTTAAATGACTTAGTTTGTTGAGATCCAACCTACAATTCACATTTAATGCTAAAAAGTAGAGGTATAAATGAAAAATTAAATGTCATTATATTAAATAACTTACAAACCATAGTTTAATTTTAAAATCATGCTAAGAATCAAAATAAATGAATAAAGTCTAATGAAACTAATTTTATCTCTGTAATTAAAAGAAAATATTGTTTCAATTGAGATACGATATGGGTTGGGCATACACTAGATACGTCTAGGGTACAGCAAAAGTTAAGAAATAACAATTTGGTACATGTTTTGGATATCCGGTAAGTATGCAAAAGTACCATACGAAGTATTGGTACCCAGTAAGTACCTAGTAAGGGTACGGCATGTTTGTTTTAGTACCCATGCTTCATAGACTAAGACTAATGTGATAATGATGCAGATTCTTATGACCCCAACTACGAAACAAAAAATTGATACAAGGACTCATGTTTCATATCATAAGAACACAAGACAGTCTTATAGTCAAAATGGTAAGGATATCAAAATAAATTCCTATCTCAATTGCACAACTACACCATCATAGGGAACCCCAAACTTAACCAAATACTCCTCTACGCTTCAAGGTCTCACAACCAAGAGTAACTATCAAGTGTTACCATCCATCAACCCCAATGAGTCAAACACAATCCTCCATGGATTTACTCGAGTCCTAATCACACCAACTGAACTACCCTAGTCACTACCTCCTTTAAATCATAACGCTCTTACAAGCTAACTATGAAAATCTTCTCTAAGAACACTGGTATGCTAGCACGAACCCCGATGCACTCATCACATTCTCTCATCAATTTCAACTTCTACACTCAAGTATATCAATAATCAACTCTGAGGCAACTAACACCACCAATCTCAAAGACATCTAAAATCAAATCATGTGTCCCAACGTTCAACACCCCAAACTACCAATCCCTCGATCACCAACTCCGCTACATGACATTCAACAATACTCACAACATTAATTGAATTTTACTCACAATTTGATTTACCTTAAACTATTCATCTTGTTCACATTCATTAAGATCCACTGCGTAGTTCCAAAATAACCAAACTCACTAAACAACCTGCCACTTACCAAACATCGTAAAACATATCAACCAAGGCCACACTTAACCCCAAACACATGCAAAAAAATGTTGACCCAAGGCCCAGCACTACCCCACGAGTAATTACTCAAGCAAATGAAACAACGCAACCTACAATAAAGAAGTAATGCAAACTCATAATGTTTATGCCTCTCGCCAAGGTAACTTACACTCCAAAACAATTCAAACAAGACAAGTCACATAGCACATAAACACATAACACATAATCACATAACAGATTGCACCTACAAAGATCATTACAGGTTCCATGCATCTCCCTAGAACTTTTATTAGAAACAACGTTGATCAAGCGGATTTCCAATGAAATTTTCAAGAATTACCTCAAGGACCCCCATGAAAAAATTGTAGGTACACCCTTGAGTATCAATTGCAATCTTGGATAGAAAAAGCTGGATGGTTCCCGAAGCCAATCCCCCACCCAAAGAAAAATGATCTTACAGATTAATGACAGGACTAAAATTGGGTATTGGGAATCCAAGAACGTTCTCGTATTTTGTATTGCAGTTTATCTTATTCATTTCCATATGTAGCATATTTTAAGAATACAATGTGGTCATTGTCAAGAATATTTTTGAAATCCAAAAATGCTAGCACAACAGTAAAACCATTAAAGAGAAATACCTCTGGGAGAACCCGGAAATAATGCAAATCTCCACCAATAATTTGGAAAGGTTTACCGTCTTTCCAAAACATGTCCTCAGCAATCTTAAACTTTCGAACATTAACCTGATCACAACCAAACAAATTGCACTATTCAGACCACACACAACTTAAAATTCGCTAAACCTATTTAAAAGAAAAGGAAGAGGCATTTGAGTGGATTTAGCAAGGTTAATCGTTGACAATTCCATCCAAGGACAAGAAAAATTAACTTGGTATTATGCGTAGCATGGAAAAAAGATATGATCAAGAAAACAAAGGAAAGGCAAGAAAACTAACTTGCCCTTTTGGTGCATGAATTTGATAAGGGAAAAAGAAAAGAAAACACAATGGGGATCACAATTCCTTGGCCCCCATCCCTCAAAAACAATGTGGAAAAAAAAAAAAAAATATATATATATATATATACAAGGAAAGCATGTGAGCAATATTTAATTCTAGATATCCCTTTTCTTTTCTTTTTTTTTTCCATTCCTTGGTCATGAGCTTTTTTTCATTTCATAAATATATTTAACTTCTTGAATAGAGAAAAAAAAAATAGGGCAAATTACATATACACCCCTCCAGGTTTGACAAAATTACAGATACCCCTGAGGTTTGAGAAATTACGAATTTCCCCCTGAATGCTATATTTGCATAAGAAATTAGGGGGTAATTTGTTATGAAATATAAACCTCAGGGGGTAAATTGTTATGAAAATACAAACCTCAGGGGGCGAGATGTAATTTCCGAAACCTCAGGGGTATCTGTAATTTAACCAAACCTGGAGGGGTGTATATGTAATTTGCCCAAAAAAATATTGGCTTTCCTTGTCCCTTGCTTTTTCCTTTCCCTTTTCTCCTACAAGTTTCAAACAAATGTGCTCCAGAAAAACAATTGTTTTGTAACATGGTCAACGCCATAAATTTACACTCTATTTGAGTCCAAGTTCCCAACCAATCGGAAAACTTAATCTTTAACCTCTTTTTCTTTCCCATATTTTCTCATCATCCAAACAGAAACGGAGGATTATAGCTTCAATTACCCTACCTACCATTTCAATCATCAAACTAAGCCAAAATTGAAAATATTATAAAGACAAATATAATTGCAGTTCTTAGAAAAAGAGATAAATAAAGAGTTTTAAGAGAGAGAGAGAGAGAGATGGATTACTTTGTTGGTATTGTGGTGGGAAGAGAGAGAGGGGAGGGGAGCAAAGACGGGGGCGAAAGCTCCGAAGGCGACGAGAAAGAGGAGGAAGAGGAAGATTTTGGTTCGGATGCTTCGGTTTCTAGCCATTGTTGAAAGTTTGGTGTCGGAGCTGATCGATTTTCCGCTGCTACCACTTGTGTACTGCTGCTGGTGTCCTTCACTCCTCTTCTCAAATCTCATGTCGCCCAACCGGCCCATTTCCCTCACAATCATACCGACAAAACTTTATTCTTTACAATTATACGATGGGTTCTTGACTTTTTTTTTCTCATAATAAATCAATTTTTTTAAAGCCTTTTTATAATATGATTTTTTTTTTAAAGTTATTTTCTTCCTATTAAAGTTAATTAAAATATTACGTAAAAATTGACTTTCTAAAAATTAATTTTAATTAAGTTATATTAATTATCCTAATTAATTAAATTTGACTTTTGAAAAATTGATTTTGCCAAAAAAAAAAATTTATTTTTAACTTAGATATTTTATTTTTCACACTAAAATAATATTTATATAAAAAAAACATTCTTTATAAAACTGTTTTTAAATGGGACTTTACAAAAATCATTTTCTAAATAACCTTTAGAAAAGTCAAATTTTACTTTAATTTTTTTGAAAAAATTACCCATAAATTCTAAATGAGAAAAAGTTAAACCATTTGGTTTTGAGAGCTTTCTTGTATACCAATTAGTCCTAATTTTTTAGTAATTATTATTTATATGATTTTGAATTTATTATGATTTTCCATTGTTATCCTTATTTTGTTTGTGTTTCCGTAATGAATTGGTTGACAAGCGAAGGGGATAAGGAAACCCATCTAAATAGTGGGGGGAGTCCGTTTTGAATTGTTTTAACATTGGTCTCATTATTTTGTGGAGTTATTGTTTGGGGCTATTATCTGGGATTTTTAACAATTTGCATTCCGGCAGCGACGGTATTTTGGGTTTATGTTCATTTTTAGTGATTTTTTGATCTGTTTCGTCAGGCGCGGTCTATGGTCATCATGGTGTAACAGGTCAATAGTTTGATTGTGTTGCTGTGTTTTTGTTTTTTTTTTTTTCCAGTGCTATTGGTGATGGGTCGTGAGGGGTGTTTTTGGTGTGTTGGGGGGTGGTGTTGTGTTTGTTGCAATGGTAACTGCTTGTGTGGTTTGTTGTTTTCTTTTGTTTTGCTACACAGTTATTAGTATATGAATGAATTACAGAGAAAATGGAGATTGTAAAAAACATCACCAACGCTGTGGTGTTGTTTTCTTGTGTTTTGGTACACAGTTATTAGGATATGAATGAATTACAGAGAGAAATAGAGATTGTAAAAAACATCACCAATGTTGTTAATGTTAATAGCAGTTGTTTATAAATAAATAAAACGATTTCATGGTAATAGCACGTACATATTGTTGGGTTTTCTTATATGCATGTTAAATTCGATTTGTTATATTGTGTTTTCCATAATGGGTTCGGAAATGTTGGCATTACAAGTATGGGTGATGGTATATTGTTGGTGTGCACATACGGCCAGACTAATATTCTGGTTCGGTTGCAATACGGGTGGACATTTGCACAGTTGGTTAATGTTATTTGTGGGAAATTTGATGGGTTGGTGCCAGGTGCGGTATGTATGTTGTTTGATGTCCCCGAATATAAGAAGTTTAAGGTGGATAGTGATAATGATATCCATAATATGTTGTGTCTTGGTAAGTCGTTCGGGTTAAATCACATTGATGTGTTAATACAGGCCCGTAACATTGGGGCGGGAGGCAATGATGTGGTGGTGGATTGCATGGAGGACGGTGTGAATCCCCTTGGTAATCCGATTTTTGGCCATGACGATCAAATGGATTTATTATCAACATATTGCCCTAACAAGTTGTAACGCCCTCAAAATTAACCCATTATATATATCATTGACATGCATTACTTAAAGAAGACAATATATTAATTCATTCATCAGAGTATTACTAAATAAAGCATTACATGTAACATTGAATAAAATGCCTTACAGGCTTACATCTTTCCAAGCCAACACTTGGATACAAAAATATGAGTTCTAACTCAAAACAAGAAAAGCCCTAGGCTTGAATGTTTACATGTACTAATAAATAAAGACAATTAACTAAAGGTAGTCTTCTTCAAACCAGAAGCCAAACCCTCCCAAGCTAAGTCCTTGGAGGTAGTTTATCATCTGAACCTGAAAATGATGTTCCCATAAAGGGTGAGCCACAGCCCAGTAGAAATATTTTAAACCACATATAAGCAATGAATAAAGCAATAGCATTCAACAGATGGTTAACCAAGATAATCAATTACTTCATTTTACAGCCTCATGACACTATTGTCTAAGATACATTTTACTTTCCAACTTAATCAACATGGCTGAGAACCTGGCCGAACTTACAACAGTGAATTATATATATCATATTCACATTCTTCCAATATCAACAAACAAATGAGACTCAAGCTCAATTCAAAACACTTCATACTTCCAGATTGATACACATTTTAGTGTTGTATCAATAAAACACTTCTATATAAATAAGCACACATAAAAGTGATGCTAATGGAGTCCATCCCCTATCTCCTCCCAAACAAAATCCGGTTTAGAGGTCCATCCCCTATCTTCCCCTAAACCGTGGAGTACATCCCCTATCTCCTCCCACACAAAACAATGTATGCAAATGCAATGCTCAATCAATACACGTATTTTCTGTATCAATGCAATAGTCAAAATTAATGACTTAACCAATGTGATTAGTTTCAGTTATTCCTAATCCACATGCAATGTCTACAACAATCACGACTATCCTCCACCGATAGCCCAAAACAGTTATTTCTAAACTGAAAATAACTATGCCAACAATTTAATAGACAAATGATTCCAATTACCCAATTACGCCATTTAATCAATGAATTCCCCAATTCCATGAATTTAACCCTCTTTTCCCAATTCCATGAATTACTTATACAAATTAATTCAATAATACAACTAGGGTTTTCCCAAAATTTACCAAAGTATCCCCAACATATCAAAATACCAAAACTTAGAACAAAACCTATAAAATGGAGTAGGAAATCCCTACCTCAAAGAAAACAACCCAAATGGTGAAGACAGAGATGAGTGCCCAAATTCCAATGTGCTCCAAATCACCAAATGTTCAGATTAGAATGAAGCCCAAGCCGCCCTCTATCTTTCTTACAAAGAACTTAAGATGGATTCACACTAGAAGTAGATGAACACCTAAAGAGAAGATGAGTTTTGAGGGAGAGAAGTCGGACCTAGGGTTTAGAACCAAAAAGAATAAGAAAAGACTGATCAAAACCCGCTGCTGGGTATATAAACTGGACAGGCTCGCTCGAGCGAAGACTTGGTCGCTCGAGCGACCAGACACAGAGAAACTACGCTCGAGCCAAGGAAGCCTTGCTCGAGCCAACAACTCAAAAGCTCGCTCGAGCGAAAGAAAGCTCTATCGAGCGAAGAACTCAAACCCTCAGGTCTGCAACAAGACACACGCTCGAGCGAAGGAACTATTGCTCGAGCGAAGGACGAACTAACTCGCTCAAGCGAAGAAAATCTCGCTCGAGCCAAGAATGAACAGCTGCAGGTCCAAATCAAACGCAACCATTCGCTCGAGCGAACAACTCCTCGCTCGAGCGAAGAACCAAAAACCTGGACAGCAACACTTGGTTTCTAAACCCAACCAACCTGAAACAAACCTGCCCAACACATCCTATAATTCCAAATGAGAAAATAAGGGACAACAACAACAATTATACAATGACAGAATCTACGGAACCTAAGTCCGGATACAATAATCAAGTGGGAAAAGACCGGGGTCGCTATACAAGTCGAAGACTTTTTTGTTCGCTCAATAGGCGTATGGGATTACCCATGTGGGTCAATGTTTTGACGGAGGAGCCTACGAATTCCATGAAGTTCTATGTAAATATGCAGTGGAACGTAGATTCTAATTCAAGTATGTTAAAAATGATTCGGTTTGGATTACTGTAGTGTGCAAGCTTGCAGCGTCCATGGGATGTACGTGGTCAATACATGCGCGGGTGTTACCATCGAGCGGGGTGTTATGTATTAAGAGGTTCAATTGTGTCCATAATTGTGGCGCTGTGGTACAAACTTATAGGAACCCGCAAATGGGGTCTGAGTAGGTTTCTGGTGTTGTCGCAGATTGGGTGCATGGCCAGACGTTGGTATGCCCCATGGATGTGGTGTTTGATTTGAAAAATGACTATGGATTGGACATTAGTTACTGGGTAGCATGGTTGGGTGTCGAGAAAGCGAGGAGTGAAGTTTTTGGGGATCATGCCATGTCTTCGACTAACTAAGGTGGTACAGTGAGTCCGTTATAGAAAAAAAATCCCAACAGTTACATTAATCTTGAATTTGATCCAAAAAGTGGGAGGTTTGTTCGGTATTTCATATCATTATGTACTTGTATAGATGGGTTCAGTCATTGTCGACCTCTGCTCTTTCTAGACGGAACATTCCTGAAAGGCAGATTTAAGGGTAATTTGCTTGCCGCTACCGCTAAAGACGGCAATCAAGGTACCAAACTGTTCTTCTTTTTTATTCCCATGTATGACTACGCATATAGTGTTCCATACGATATTTTTACAATTCAACTTGCTCGTATAATTTAACCCATGTACAAATGTGATGTCATGAAATAGTCAACACATGGTAATGTAAAACGTCTTCACATTCCTATTATAAGGTTATTACAGTTTCGAAATGTATGCATTGCACAGATGATTATACAACATGACACATTGCAATACCACTTTTGATTATACCATTTCCATGCCATCCAATTTATTATACCATGTGCTTTCATTATTTATTTGTAGGATTGTTTTCGATTGCGTTCGTTATTGTTGATTCTGAAAATTCAATTAATTGGGAATGGTTTCTTTGGAATTTGAAAGAATTTGTTGGTAATGGTCGGATGTTGACATTTATATCTAACCGCCACGCTGGACTACTGTAATCTATGCCAAAAATATTCCCGTTGGCACACCATGGATATTGTTTGTTTCATCTTCAAATGAATTTACAAGACCGCATGAAGTACGTTAACGCATCGCACAAGGTTGGCTTGATGCGCAAGTTACGTGATTGTGCTTAACACCTACCGTCACTTGTTTCAATGAGAAATTGGATGTAATGAAGAAGTCCAGCCCCGTTGTAATTGAGGATTTTATGAAAGACTTACATCCTAAACACTGGGCTAATGCGTATTTCAGGTAGTACACACTTTGCTCAATGTTTTACGGGAGTGATGCGTACGCTACTATACTAATGTATTTTTTCATGGTTCATTTTAAGTAGCTGTTTGAGATGTCATCGTTTCTATCCTCCATTTGGACTCACATTGGGTATTTTACAGAGGCCAACACCATGGAGAGATATGTTCGAACGCTGTCGAATCTTTCAACAATTGGGTACGCGATGCTCGTCAACTTCCTATTACTAGACTGTTGATATGATAAGGGGGCAAATCATGGAGCAAATGACAGAATGCAAAGTTAAATGCACCAAATGGGCCGCGCGTGATATGTCCAAAAATGGAAAGAAAAAAAAAACTAACAACGGCATACAACGACAACAGATCTTGGTGTGTCAGTTAGGCTAATGACAATGTATATAAGGTCCACTCTCATCCGTCAGTTTTGGTGGACGTGGCTAGGCAGGTGTGTTCTTGTTTTCAATGGCAAATAAACGAGTTCCCATGTTCCCATACGTTGTTGCGTTTCGTAATAGTGGAAGGGACATTCATGAATTGATAGACCATGCATTCCACATTGACACGTTCAAAGCAACGTACAACGAAACAATATATCCTATTCCAACTACGGGGAAGCCATTTTCCACACCAGTCGACTACATGATTACGCCACCAGTAGTGAAGCGTCCACCAAGCAGGCCCAAGCAAAAAAGGATTCCATCGAGAGGCGAAGTAGTACAGCGCATCAAGTGTAGTCGATGCGGAAAGTTGGGCAACCATAATAGGAAGACATATAAAGAGCCAATATAGACTAGTTATTTAATTTGTTTTCCACAAATTGGGTTTGTGACAAGAACCATTATGTTTCAATGTTGGTTTTTTTCTTTCCAATTGTCAACCATTGACTGATTTTACATTTTTAACACATGCTGCGACAAATATAATGGCCCCTTGAACATCATTTCCGTTCACACTGTCCCCATGCCATACACTGCATACTTGTTGCCCATTTGCATTTTCCACCATATTTTGTATTATATTCCATGTGTGTTGCTGTGCATTACATTAGCCAATAGCACCACACACCCTTTCAGTGTAATTGATTGGAGTAAAACATATTTGGACCACAACACACACCAACAGAGAACAAAATTTACGACACCGAAATGGGATGGCATGGAAATGGTGTAATCAAAAGTGGTATTACAATGTGTCATGTTGTATAACCATCTGTGCAATGCATACATTTCGAAACTGTAACAACCTTATAATAAGAATGTTAAGATGTTTTACATTACCATGTATTTGGACCACAACACACACCAACAAAGAACAAAATTTACGACGCCGAACTAAATAAGCCAACCACACCAAGAACCCCTCTTACAATAACATTTGTTTACATCACATGGGGACAACGTGAACATAAATCACCAGATGAGCAACTTAACAATTCCATAATCATACGATGTAATTAACATATGCAAACAATGTTCACGTCAACAACAAACATTATTCATACTAACATAACCATATCACCATACAAACCATTATATGTTCATCACATACACATATGGACCACCTTCACTTCAGCCATAGAACATGCTAACATCAACAACCAAAATAACTTCAAAACAAATCAACCACTCCACTTTGTGCATAACAAAACAACCAATGTGCTTATTCGGTTGCCAAAACAGACCATTACGCCAATATTACCAAACCAATTAATGTACCAAAAAACAATTAACTACTTAAAATGCATCCAAATTATGCACATCAATGTCGAACAATTCCCAAACTAACCAGCATATATCATGCAGACTCGGAAGCTAGCATAAGTTTTCAAACCAAACAGATGACTACAAAATGTGAAAAAAAAAATTAGACCACCATTAAACTAACGAACACTGTCTAACAGATCAAAAAACCAACCACCCGTACGTCCACAATGTTTCCCGTTACCAACAAAAACTAGCTAAGTACCAATAAATAAATAAATAAAAAACAAATAATTCAGGTGGATGAGTGGTGCTGCTGTTGATGCTTATCAAAACCAAATTATATGTTGTCCTGGCATGTAGTCCTCTTGCTAGCTCATTCAAGAACGTCTGAACTACCGTAGCCCGCAAACCAATGGGAGTGATCTCGTCCATCGTGTTGTTGATTTCTATTCCGTGAATGTACTAACAGATGATGAAACATACCATAATTGCGCAATATGACCTGCATACATAGTACCAATTCTAACATCATAATGTAAACATTAATATGAAAAAAAAACTAGAGCAAACAACACTTACGAATCGGGCTCTTGTTGCGAGCAATCCACAATTGACACAAGGGGTCCATTAAATTGCTCTGTCCGCATGTCTTTCGTTCCAACTTTTGGCTTCACGTAATTTGTATGGTGGTCGGCCACCCATTGTTTCTGGTGAGCAATTTCATGTCAGTTCAGTCATGTTATAAGCAATATGTTTGTTAATTACATATCATTCTTACACGCATCGAACCAGAAAACAATAATCCACGTAACACATCCATACCACTTTAAGAGCCTCATTGTAATGCACGTCCCGAACCCCACGCCTAGGTCTCATGGAATTGTAATGTTTCCATAAATTGCATTTCGCATCTTGGACCATGACAGTCCAGTGGTTCGCATGGTATATTGGGTAAACTGTGAATCGACACCCTCTTGATGCCTTCGTGTGCACATTCAAGTACTTAGCCCTCGATAGTGCGCTAGTGTTCCTCATCATGTCCTACACATACGGTATATGTCAATTGATACACTTGTTCTGCAATGTTTTCAATGCCTACTATTCTGTATGGACTGGTTAGGTACGAAAAACACATTACATACTGCAAACACACTACTGTACGAGTACGTCGTGCCCCCATGTCTTGTCCTATAAGCCACATTCCTCTGTACTTCCATTAGTATAGCGGTATACGCATCAATTACCTACACCATATGCCAACCATAAGGATTTCAATCTACTATTTACATTCAAGAAATACATTACTATCACAATGCCATCGTGTTTTCACGCATCCTAATGTGATATACACGTTAAGTGCACACAAATATTTGGTCACTGCAAACACATAGTGTTTTTCTGTTGGTGTTTTCCATATTGTCCACACGTAAACAATATAGAAACTCATGTGTAATGACTAGAAACTGACATCGTTGTTAAATTTAAATTACCCTACCCATCAATACAGTATGCATTCTTACCAACCCCACCAGTTCACATAACAAATTTAAAATTCTTACATTAACAGCCATATTAGTCACAAGCAAACCTAACGACGACATCATTTGACAACTATACGATGTGCGCTTACGTTCCCATGGATCGAGTTCTATTGTACCAAGTCTTGGACATCAGTAAAATACACTTGCACTCCATTGTCACCACCATCCCATACTAATGCCCTGCAACACACACCTCAAATTTAACAACACAACAACTACAACATTGTTTCCTTCATACCAGAAAAATATTATAACAAATTAAAAAAAAAAAAAAAAACTTGCCCGTCATCGTCCAAATTGTATATTGTCTCCAGTAGTCTCACCTCATCATCCTTCAGCATGTTCCACACGGCATGTCGTTTGCTCATAGCAAAACCATTCCACATTTTACGCTCATCCTCAACGTCCTCAACACTGTAAATCACACCGGGCTCTGTAGATTTACGCATCACTACTCTGTTGCTTTGTTTGGCCCGCCTCCTCACAGCAGGATACTCAAAGTCAATCAGTCTAAATTCGTGTCTTGGCTTGTTCTTTACATGTCTAACTAGTGACGTTACATGATAACCTGGGCTTGCACCACCTCTTTTTTCTTCGCATACTGTGTTCACATCAATACCAACAGCTACACCATGAACCGTGTCTGTATCAACCCTACTATACCCATCTCCGTCGTCCACAGTTAGATCTTCAACTTCATCCATATCTTTAATTAACTCGATTGTAGGTTTGGGGACGTCCTCGTCTCGGCCTGCAGCGGATGAAGGTTGATGTGCAATTTTCCCACTTGTGTCGGCCCCTGTAACATTTTCCTCCCCAGACGGGCTGTTAGAAGGTGTTCAATGATTGGATTCATCATTCGCCACGGATTATGTCACATCATGCACCTCGCGATCGTCCTCTAAATTAGATATTGTACCCTTCAACTGTTGAACCAAGTTTTCAAGACATGCGATTTCAGCATCCTTTTCAACAATAACGCTATTAAAACCTATGAACAAATTTGCAGCCTGTTTCCCAAGCAACTTCTCCATTGATTTGACCCGCAATTCCAATTTATATACCCGTGCCGTCTTCATTTTTACTTCGTTTTCCAAATAGTTAATCCTCTCCATAGCCTTTTTCAACTCATCTTTCTGTCCAGATGTGTCAGTGTGAACTGTATCAATATCTGCTGTGCATGATAGGTCTAACAGATCTGGAAACAACACGCGCCATGATTCCCCAACTACAAGTATATTCCTATTCATTTTTTTCTTCCGATCCGATGTCCTAATATTTTTGTTCTCAGTTTCACTTAATCCACTCATCTCAACATTACCACCGTTAGGCGAATCAGGCCGCCACCAATCAAAACTTGGCTCCACAACAGCCACATCTTCGATACCAACATCAACACCCTCCCTACGCCACATAGTCACCAGATCAACATCAAACACGATCCCCTCATTTTGGTCCTCATCCATCCTATTCAGCGTCGATTTTAATAGGTAACACTCATTACTTGTCCCAACAATTTTATCACACTTAACTTGCAAAATTTTAACAATGTCGCAATCATAAATATTAACTTATGAACACAAAAAAAAACACAAATTTGGTCTCGGGACATACCTTAATGGAGCCTATTACCAACAAGTTTACTCCTTTTAACTGCCCTATTAGTGTTCCAAGGTTCCATCTGCAAAAGTGAGGCATCACATTACTGCGATCTGGCTTAATAATTTCTGAATGCTCACAAATAAGGAACTGCAATAACAATGTCACACACACGTTAGCCGATCACGTACAAAACATATACCTACATATGTGGAGCAAGAATGTGATGCAGTAGAATGTTTAGAATACGTACTAGCAATGCGATGATACCACCTGTAACCCTCTCTAGCCTACTGTGCATTTCATTCAGCGAACTTATCAAGGAGTTACAGATTACCACAGTCTAGTCATACATCCGTAATGTTTCCAGTTTGTCAATGACACGCACAAATGCCCACCCTATATGCTCGCCCGTAGTTGCGAAAAATAATTTCGCATAGACATAAAGGCAAAGCAGCTTGGCTACATCTTCTTCGTCGTTTTCCATATGACCACAAATAGCCTACATCAGTAAATCTTTGATGACTTTCGAAGACATCCAATCCACGTTCAGGCAACGTCTCTGCATAAAATTTGACGGACCTTTCGCATTTTGCACCAAATCCAAATTGTCTTTACCACATTGAATTCCAAACATCAAATGGATATCGTTGTTCTTGAAGGGGAGCTCAACCCCACTAATGTAAAACTTCTTATCTCCCGGATGGTACATTTGAATGATCCGACATACTGTTGCATCACACTTCATATATGCTCTAGGATCTAGTCTGTGGACCTGGATAGCATCAACGATTGGCCAAAACGGTGCTCCAATTGCCGAATATGTCTGTCACCCAACTCCGACTCAAGCACGGTCTTGATAACTCCCAAAATGTTTGACCAGTACATTAGTCTCGCAGGGTCAATTTCAGAATGTTTAACAGTACCATTGTCTACCTTCTGCTTCTTGAATGGCAGTCCGATTTGCCTTCTCGGGGCCAACTTGGTTGACATGTTGCCTGACTGTCCATGACATGGCGAGATGCTATTAGCGTTTCGTTTCCCACTTTACCGACCAATGCTACCTGCCAACAGTTTCAAACACCCATCATTACAAAATTCAAGAAAATCCAGTGCCTCAGCAAGTATAATGTCACACCTAAATGCATCTAAAAAACAAAATTACATTACGTTACAAACAAACATGCATTAGCAAGCGTACAAACACATTAACTACCGTACAAACACATCTACATAACAAACATAACATCAAACATCACATCATCTGCTACCCAATGACATCTCACACACTACCAACCAATCACATCGTTACCTACTGCGAATAGATGACTAACACACCCAACCAGGCTAGTCGGTAACTAATGTAAATGCCCCAATTTTAGCAAACTTCTCACACCTGTGTAATCAAGTAAGCTTTGAGTTTTGTGTTATCAATTATTCACCATGCTTGTTTCCACTTTTCAAAAACCACTTTTCAGAAAATTTTACTTTTTTATTTTCCGTATTTTTTTGTTTTTACTGAATTTTTTAAATATTTTAAGCAATTTTTTTACTTTTTAAACACACCTAACATAAATACACCTAAAAAGTAAAAAAATTGTAAAAAAAATCATTTAAAAATTCACTAAATACCAAAAATATAAAAAAATATATATAAGAATTCAGTACATTTTTTGTATTTTTATGTATTTATTAATTTTTTTACAAATTTTTTACTTTTTAAATACATCTAAGTAAGGTACATCTAAAAAAGTGAAAAAAAAGTTTAAAATTTAAAAAATATTCACTAAAAACAAAAAAACACGAAAACCAAAAAAATCAATTTTCAAAAAACTTAATCCAGAAAACTCAAACCAAACGCAATTGCTTTTTTACGTAGTTAGTAACCTAGTTTTAGAAAAATTACACATCAGAAACACTTGTTAAAACCTCCCTACCATTCAATTGACATTTTCAATACGAATTACCATATCGTAATGTGTACCCAATCAGAAACAGATGAACATTCCCCTTGTCCCTAATATGGCAGAAAAACACCACGTTGGCATTCAAAATGGTAAATACCATCAGTCTAACAATTTTCAACGTCTGTGTAGTACCGTAAATTTTAATTTCATATTCACAATGTCTACATCACGCGTTGTTAGCAACTCCGGTTCAGTAACATTATGAATGCACATACAAATGAATATAATATCACAAATATAGGAACTATACCATTTCTCTAAAAATGACATTTACAATAGAAATTACCATAATGTAATATATACCCTTGTATCTACAATGACAAAAACCACACCACATTTACATAGAACGTAAATAAATCCTGTTTGATGAAACTGAATTTTTTTTAACAAAATGGTTTCAAGTTTTTGGAAAAATTGTTTATGACAACTATTTCATTCTCCCTTCAATTCCAAAAAACAATCAACATCATTCGCATTTGCATTTAACGTAAGGCGGGCTACCTAACAAAGGAATTATTTCATTTTCCATTCAATGTAAAAAACCACGGAACATCCACATCTAACATTAACGACTCCTTATTGATTAGTAGGCGGGTTTAGTAACAAAGGAACTATTTCATTCTCCCCCAAAAAACAATTACCATCTTTATCTAACTGTAACGACAACGGAGGCTCACATTTTTAGTTAATGTAAAGCCTATCGAGAGAGGAAGTTGGTCCTTTGTTACTAAAGTAGGTTTCAAGCTATTGGTAAAATTGTTTATGAAATTGATTAGTTAGTAAGGTGGGCTTAGTAAGAGAGGAATTATTTCATTCTCCTTTCAATGTAAGAAAAATTCCAAATATGCAGATAATGTAAACTACTACTATACATGAACCCTAACAAACACTTAACTGTCCACACATAAAACACACACTTCAAGTAAACACTCTAAATTAAAACACAATTTCTCAAAAAAAAATCACAATTTCTCAAACATTTGTATCAAAACCCCCCAAAAATGCAAACAACATTAACCTGAACATACCACCAACACTCAGCATCAACATTAACAACAACCATAATTGAAAAAATTACAACACACATACAACCCCTAACACAGACCAATACGAACACCAGGGAGAACATCTTGAGTGCACATATATAAGGGAACAACTTACCCGACATCATTTGTTGATGACACGATTACCGGCAACGACGAATTGATGTTGTTTTGTCGTCGCAGAACACACACACTCACAACGCCGCTCTAACTTCACCAGAATAGGGGCTTTGTCTGCTTTTAAGGTTTACGAAGCAAAAAGGGATGTTCAACTTACAATACAAATCCACACCAAATCAACATTGCCTGCTACGAATAGATCACTAACACATTAATCAAAATCCCATTAACATTGGAACACAATAGAACTTCCCCTCTTACGTCTCTTCTGTTTCGATTGGTTTGGAGGGAAACAAAATTTTCCCACATGAAAGATTTGGGGCATAAATGTAAATGCAACATCAACAAAACCCACAATTACCCCTTCTTTAAGTTATAAAACATGGGCAATACGTCTTTTACACTGGGATGGGACTTATTGGTTCATCAGATTAAAAGTAGGACTAAATGAATCACAAGATTGAAATTTAGGATTTATTGGTGCATCACCCTAATTTTTTTTTTCCCTTCTCGCTTGAAGTCAAACTTAAACCACTTTGGCTCCAACACTTTCACCACGTCATGACAAAGACGAGGTGAAGTACAATGGCAAAGAAGAGGAAAAAGACATGAAGACAAATATGACACTAAGACGCAATATGAAGAACAGATCACCGCGACTAGCAACTTCTGCTCCACCATTCTCTCACGCCAGAGCAATGCACCTCTCCCTCTCATCGTCCAAATTCATTTTTGTATTGCAAAAATTAGGGTTTTAATTTTTGATTTAGGAAGTTTCAATTTCAAAATCGAGGCCTTTTGAAAATGGGACTTTGATTTTGATTGAGATAAATGCATGAGAATGTTGTCTACACTTTTTAGCAAATCATGTGCCATATAATTTAATTAAGCTTTTTGGGGTCATTATCAGTTCAACGATGAGATAAACTTTTTGTTTTAGGGGTTGGGAGTTTGGCCTCTCCATGTGGAGAAGTTATTGGTTGGTCTTGGAGCATTACACCACTCCATTTATTGAGGGACAAGTGTTCCATTGTTTCCCCAAAAAAGACAGAAATGTGATGCGTCCCATTGATTCAACCAATAACAATTAAGTTAGAACATCATCTCAACTTGCCCCAGGAGCAAACAATAATTTTCCCTCTATGTGTGGTGTGGATTATTTAGGGTAAATGAGCCTACATTAGAAAATTTTATATAGTTGTGTTTTAGTTCTAGCGCATTACAACCAAACCATTGACCAATTTTTGGATGCTTTTATAATAAATTTATTTACAAAAATAATGGTTCTATTAGGTAAATAATGGAATGCAATTTAGAACAATGTAGGACGATGTACTAACACGTCGCTACCATTTTTGAGGTCAACACCCTCTATTCCTAAGGTCGACACCGAGCTCTCTTAGACCCAACACTCCACTACTGTTTTTGAGTGTTGACACCCTCCATCCCTAGGGTCAACACTGAGCTCCCTTAGACCCAACACTCTACTACTGTTTTTGAGGGTCGACACCCTCTATCCCTAGGGTTGACATCGAGCTCCCTCAAACCCAACACTCTGCTACTATTTTTGAGGGTCGACACCCTCTAGCCCTAGGGTCGACACCACTGCTTTTGGCTGTACCCTTGTGGTTTTGGAATTTTTGCTTTTCAAATGTGCCTTTTTTTTTTTGTTTTCTTTCCGTGGTGAGATTAAGATCTAAATAACTATGTTATGGTTTTAGGATTTCATGACATTAGCTTCTATATATGTCACTCACTTTATATATCTTATCTTAGTTTGTATCAGGCATTATAATCACATCATATCCTATCACTCAAATGTCATATAGTTCTCTTCCAACAATTTGAATCATTTATCTTCGCCAAAATACACATAGCTCAATCATCTAAATCAATTTCCCTTTTGTGCTTCGTTTGTGATTTTGAAAAAATTGAGATAGTTTGAAAGTGAAGGTTACGCATGGAAGCTATGAGCATTATGTTCTGTTAGGAAAGAAACATTATGCGAAATCCCCAAGAAGGTGTGTTGTATGACACCGAAGCACAAGGGTTGTATAATGTGCAAATGGGGATAACATTGGGTGAGTTGGAGCCTATGATGGTGCCGAAGGTCACGAGGTATGGGAAAAACATGCGATTGAAGTTTAAATGTAAATCCCCATGTAGGGGAAAGTTAAAGTTGTTGCCAATCAATGATAATGAGACCTTGGTTAATGTCTTGGATCTCCCAAAAAATTAGGGGACAATTTCTTTTTGGAATTTTATGTGGAGAAGGAGAGCATTTTTGGTGGTGCACAAATGATAATTCTGATAGGAGAGTCATTCATTAAACTGTTGATACAGTTGCAGTCCCCTGACAATGCACTTGTACAGTCTTCACCGATGTTCCATCAAGATTACACTCCATTCAATTCTTCGTCATAATTACACTGAATTCAATTCATCACAGAGCCTGGATGGTTATGCTTTCACTGTTACAATGCAGGGCCAAGTGTTCTAGCAGTGTATAATCCTATGGTCAACACTCGTATAACCTTATTTGCATAGTGGAGTGAAGAATGTCCACCGTTTGTGAATGTTGAACGTGCAAGGGAGATGATTGTACAAAATTATGTAGCCTCCGATAATACAATGTCGGATCTTGATTTCAATGTTCAGTCTGAAGTGAATGATGAAGATTTTGTAGAGAATTTCGATGCAGCGATGAAAGGTAAAGAGAATGTACACGTTTATTATGAAGTCAAATGGCACGATGATATCCACGAGTTACACCCAAGTATTCCTTTCTACCATAATGTTCATCTCAATAATGATGGTTCCATTAAAAACAGCGATGTAGTCGAACATTGGCCATTGTAAGACTCCCAAACTACTAAATTAGAGAAAGGAATGATTTTCAATGATAAAAAAAGCTTGGTGCACGTTGTTCACTTGTATAACCTAAAGCGTGATTAAGAGTGCAAGGTTATAGAATCAAAAGGAAAAAGTTAGGTGGCCGAGTGCAAGCACAGCTACAGCTAGAGGGTTTGTGCAGGGAAATTGAAAGACAAAGACTTCTTTCAATTAGAAAGTTTAAAGGGCTGCATTAGTGTGTCTACTCGAGAATGACTAGGGACAATTGTAACCTCAAGTCCGAACTTATTGCTCATTTCATCAAGGGACATATTGCGGTAAGTTATGTGTTTTGTTACTTTAATATGATTTTGTTATGAGTTTAATATATTAAAATATACTTTGTTTTTGTAGATATCACTAGACTTACCTCTTGCTAGCATAATTGAGATCGTCAAGAAAAAGTTCAAGTTCACGATCACATATAAGAAAGCTTGGCTTGCAAGGACGAAAGCAGTCACAATGGTTTTTGGGAACTAGGATGAGTCATACAGAAAGTTGTCCAGATATATGGCTGCATTGCAGTAATTCAATCCAGTCACCATTATTATGTGGGACATTTTTCCTAAATTTACTGGAAATGAAAGGTACATGAACTATATATTTTGGGCATTTAAATCAGCAATTGAAAGCTTCAAGTACTGTTGTCCAGTGATATGCGTTGATGGCACACACTTGTATTGAAAACACGAAGGCAAGAATGTTGCAACCATTGCAGTGATTGGGGTAGACAAGGTTATACACCTTGCTTTTGCCATTGTTGATGAGAAGATGCTCGAGAGTTGGGGTTGGTTCATTACTATCCTTAGCGGACACATTTGTTGTGACCAAGTGAGGGTCACATTGATATCTGATTGACATAAGGCTTTACTTAATGTCGTGTCAAGAATTTGGAACAATTCATCAGTGTAACCTAGAGGATATCATAGGTATTGTTTGTGACATGTGTGTAGCAATTTCAATGAAAGATTCAACAATACAGTAGCTAAAGATCTTGTGTGGAGAGCTTGTTCTGCACGCCAAGTGCGAAAGTTCAACAAAATTATAAAGGATATCGACAAGTTAGAAAAAAAATACTAAATGAGGGATTAGTCGAATGAACTCTACTCATTGGGCTTTGTGCCGTGATGGTGGCTGCCGTTAGGGCATATTAACGACAAACCATATTGTGGGTGTCGTTCCTTTTTCGAGTCTAAGGCTCGTTTCCCATACAAACATTGGACTAACTTGTTGTAACGACAAAGAGTCACCACTTAATTTTTAAAGGGAAATTAAGAAACCTTTAACGATGAAAACTAAGTTAAGGCCTAGTTCGTCATAACTAGAAAATTTCTAGGTTTGGGAACTTAAATACAAAAAGGGAAGGTCATTTATGTGAAAGCACCCCTTTTGCCCAATCCGAGGATTGATCTCTACTCACTTTCTGTTTTATAATTTTAGTGGTTAATCATTTCATACAATCCATTTTAAGCCTAAAACCTTTACTAACCCTAAAACTAGGTGATTTGAATAGAGTAAATATCATCTATTTTAGATTCAAAGAATAAAGCCATGTTTTTCCACAAAATAATGATTTTTCATGAAAAAAGGGATTTTTAATATAACATGGTTTAGACACCATTTTGACCGGCCCTACGACTTGGGCACTTTTTGTTAATTACCCGATGATGACAATCAGAATGTGTTTCTCACAGAATCCTCAGAAGAGAGATGGAAATTGAGCTTTAATTACAACCTTCACACATTTTTCCCTCACCCAAGAACCAGGCCCGACAAAGGACCCTCAAGTAGGATATGGTAGCGGGAAACGGCCCATGTGCCGGCAAACTGGCCTCGCACCCCCTTGGCATCAAGGCCCATGGCTGCCACCTGATCTGCAAACAGAAGTTGTACAGAGTATTAGTTGCTGTTAGCTGCTAAGTGAACATTTTCAAAACAGAAATAAAATAACTGTGCTTTCGGAATACCTCATAGGCTTCTACTGTATCAAAGTACCGGCGGAAGAAGGTGAAAGGCTCGCGAGTCCTGCGACGAAGCTGACCATCGTATATCCATGAGTAGAGTACCATCAACGGAAGCTCCACGACGGGTTCCGGGACAAGAATTGGGAAGTATGCGTATTCCCATAGCTGTAGGGAAAATACAGTGGTATGTGAACAATATAGTATCAAGCAGGTACAGAAAGTGTAAAGTAGAAAGCACAGGTGTTGAACAAATATAAAACAGGAGCTATAAAAAAATAAATGTGAAGTGTAAAGAGAAAACTGAGGTGTGTACCTCCCAGGTGCGCCAGTGACCTCCAATCAGGCTTCCTTGCAGGCGGGAGATGGAGCTCATGTATCCGGACAATGTGGTGAGGCCAGTTCCGTCCCAGTTATAGAAACGAACCCGATGAAGGGTCACCAGGGCACTCAGCAAATACAGGCCAATGGTATTCCACCTGTTCGAAAACAAGGTGGTATCGAAAAGAAATATTAGGAAGCCCCTGGCATACTGCTCAGTCTCCTCCGTTGTCTCGGGCTCAGTCCCTCTGAAGTGCTCTACGAACCAAGTGTATCTCACTATCCCTGTTCGGTATATCGATGGGTGCGTAGCAGCTCGAACTAGGCTGCCTCCCACTCCTCCATATTAGTATCAAAAAATAAAAATAGATTTTTTCATATTCAGATTCATTTAAAATTGCAAACATGAATAACTGCTTCAAACTTCATTCAACAAAGTAATCAAACAAATGAAAGGTCAAACCCATAACAAGTTAAAAGAGAAACTATTATTTTTCACTTGCCTCAAGCTAACACCAAAACCTGTAATTTATTCAAATATAAAACATGAAACAAAACCATACAGACAACCCCTAAAAATAGAGACACAAAGAGATTCACGTTGCAGCATAGATCATCAATAATATCAAAGAGAAAGAGCATATATATATAGAAACCAAATAGATTTGAAAACTTGATCTAAGTTCATGCAAAACGAACAGAAAGCTTACAAATCTGAGTTCAAGATTTTTAAATGAGACAAAAAAGCAATGAACCGGTGTGAATGTGTCATGATGTAATTTGTATAATTTTGATCATATTTGCACAGCTTAATCGACTTCTTCATTTGTGATATGCTTCCTCTTATGGCCCCATTATTATAATTATTTTGTATGTTTGTATGAGGCCGAAGGTAATCAAGTGATTACTGGCCAGTTATAATCCAAACTTTTAGGGGCGGGTTTGGGTCATATCACTTTGAGCATAAGTTTAAGCCAATGCTCCACGGGCAATATTGGTCTCTCGATGATTTCCTTACATTACTTGCTATTCCATAACGACAACATAAGGCTAAATCAGGTCATTCTGAACATAGCCACATCCACGCCGAGATGGATACCTTTAGATAATGTGGAATACACCATTGCAATTTGTGTTTACAAAGAGGTCATGACAAGAGAAAATGTCCAGCAAGAGTTCGATCAGTTCGACACTAGTTTCTTTATGTCATTATTAAAGTTCTTGTAATATTTAATGAATAGTTAATCACAAATATGATGATTTACACGTTGTTGTTGTTGTTTTTTTTTTTTCCTTTTTAAATAATTCATTAAGTGAGGGAAGGCCATGTGACCAAGAGTAGCAAATCTCAGAAGTTGATTACATTTAGGGTTTAAAGCTTAGTTATTTGGAAACGTTTGAGTTGTGGATTGTGAACTTTGCTTAGAACTCTCTAATATATATTGTTTATAGTGGCCCGGGTTAGAAAACTCGACCCATTATTCTTTGCTTGGGACACGGGGTTGTCTCGAGTGACTTTGACCTTATCCAGGTAGGTTTGAACCTCTGAAGTGCCTCAGGTTAGCTGCTGAGCAGTGTAGCTTGCTTTTCGTACTCCTTTCGGATACGATAGCCCTACAGTTCGGACTCCTGTGATTCTGAATCTGAATTCACAAGTGCAATGTGAAATAGATAAACACATATGAGTCTAAATCTGGCAAATCTTTTGGAAAATCAATTTTGAATAAAAAAATGCAAAAAATGGACTGCTTTGCCAGATTACAGAGTCACCACCTAAATGTTTTTGGAAAATTTAGAAAACCCGTGACTCTTGCCAAAGGCCACTTATCTGTCATCACCAAAGTGTCTCAGCTCGGGAACTTAAGTATAAGAGGGGAAGGTCATGAATTGAGCACCTCACTCACCTGATCAAAGATCAGCCTCTACTAATCATGATGTGATTCTTATTTACATTATATGCTCTTGTTCTAATTTTTAGGCTAACTTTACTAGGCAATGCACACAAGTATAGACTAATTTGCAAAATTTGGAACATTTTGATTTTATGTTTGCTTTGAAAGAGTTTGTCAATGCACCACTTGAAAAAGTGAACTCATGTGCACATTAATCAAATCATCCCAAATTAAGCAATTGGCATTCATCTACTGACATTCAAACAAGTATATATCAATTAAGCACTTAGCCTCATGGTATTATGCTCGATATGATAACAATCACACGCATGCAATATGCTAAAGCAATAAGCACTTACCTAGTACTCAACCGAGGCAAGCCCAAAGAAACAAAATTGTTAGAAAAATGCATGCTCTAATATGCAAGTGCCTAATGCCATACATGCAAGAATGCAATTAATAGGTTCGGTTGTCTAATATGTCATGTGAATCAATTTGATAGCATGCGGTAGCGCACGTATTCAATGAAGTAATAAATGACAATGTTGTTAGAATGACGAACCGAACCTTATGCATGCAAGACAAATGGATGCAAATCATGAAAAATGCTAAAAGAAACATGATGCTTTACACTATCCATCATAAGCAAGTAAATAAAAAAGAGAAAGAAATAGGGATTAGAAGATATACACATTATTACAAGTGTGCCCTCGCACAAGAGGAATCGAATGAATGTCTTAACAAATTATTACAACGCCAAAAATCAACTAGCTATCCTAACTAATCAATTAACTACAACACAAGAATTAACTAGCTATTCTAACTAATTAATACAAATTAGAATAAAACTAACGAATTAGTTACAATACGTAATTAATTGACTAAGTAATTAATTATTATAAGTCCACTACTTTAAGTACAACATACTACTATTAAACATAATTTTAACGAGCCCCGAGAAACGAGGGAATGTTCATGCATGAATGCGGATTTCCACCTGAAAATTCCTCTATTCTGCTGCCAAAATGGTTCCATTATGTAGTCAGAAAATTGAACTGTTTTTACCCTAGCCTCTGCTCTGTTCTGCAAGGAAAAAGACACTACTTGGCTGAAAAGAGAAGGCCGGTCGGGCAGTAAAAGTGGTCGGCCATACAGAGAGGTGGCCAGAAGGCCACTAGTTTTAAGTACTACCCTGCTGCAACAGAAAAGAAACGAAGCATAAACAGAGTATTTTCAGGAGATATTTGTTTACACTGCCTCTCCTTATCATCAAACAGATCGAATGAGAGGTAGGCTTGATTCGCAAGCCATCAATCATCACAAACTCGTTGTGTGATAACTTATGAATCAAGGGCTATAATCTCAATATATGACAATGAATGACCCAAACATTGATTACCACTTGCCAGAACAACCGAACTTAGCAACTGAAATAAGAGCAAAGCCTCTCCAATAGGAGAGAAGTGTAGGGATTTTTTGTTTCTTTTCTTAATCCTATTATTCATTAATTGAATATATGACAATCAAAGATTCAAAATTACCAACATCTAGTAGACAAGGACCACACCTTTAAGAAGAAAAAAACTAAAATATAGACAAAGCTAAACAGGGAAAACCACCATTAAAAGAAATAACTACTCAAAATAAGAAACAAAGAAAAGGACCAACCAACAACTGAAATAAAAACAATTGGCACATTGATTACCACTTGCCAAAACGACCGTACTTAGAACCTGAAATAAGAGCAAAGCTTCTCCAATAGGAGAGAAGTGTAGGATTTTTTTTTTCTTTTCTTAATCCTATTATTCGTTAATTGAATATATGACAATCAAAGATTCAAAATTACCAACATCTAATAGACAAAGACCACACCATTAAGAAGCAAAAAAACAAAAATATAGACAAAGCTAAACAGGGAAAACACCCACAAAAAGAAATAGCTACTCGAAAGAAGAAACAAAGAAAAGGACTAACCAACAACTAAAATAAAAAAAATTGGCACATTGATTACCACTTGCCAAAACGGCCGTACTAAGAACCTGAAATAAGAGCAAAGCTTCTACAATAGGAGAAAAGTGTAGGGATTTTTTTTTTTGTTTCTTAATTCTATTATTCGTTAATTGAATATATGACAATCAAAGATTCACAATTACCAACATCTAATAGACAAAGACAAAACCTTTAGGAAGAAAAAAAACTAAAATATAGACAAAGCTAAATAGGGAAAACCACCATAAAAAGAAATAGCTACTCGAAAGAAGAAACAAAGAAAAGGACCAACCAACAACTGAAATGAGAAAAATTGGCACATTGATTACCACTTGCCAAAACAACCGTACTCAGCAACTGAAACAAGAGCAAAGCTTCTCCAATAGGAGAGAAGTGTGGGGATTTTTTTTTTTTTTTCCCCTAAATCCTTTTATTCGTTAATTGAATATATGACAATCAAAGATTCAAAATTACCAACATCTAATAGACAAGGACCACACCTTTAAGAAGAAAAAAAACTAAAATATAGACAAAGCTGAACAGGGGAAACCACCATCAAAAGAGATAGCTACTCGAAAGAAGAAACAAAGAAAAGGACCGACCAACAACTGAAATAACTACAATTGGCATATTGACTACCACTAGCCAAAACAACCGTACTTAGCAACTGAAGTAAGAGCAAAGCTTCTCCAAAAAGAGAGAAATGCAGGGATTTTTTTTTTTTTCTTAATCCTTTTATTCGTCAATTGAATATATGACAATCAGAGATTCAAAATTACCAACATCTAATGAACATGGACCACACCTTTAAGAAGAAAAAAAACTAAAATATAGACAAAGCTAAACAGGGAAAACAACCATCAAAGGAAATAGCTACTCGAAAGAAGAAACAAAGAAAAGGATCGACCAACAACTGAAATAAGTACAATTGGCACATTGATTAACACTTGCCGAAACAACCGTACTTAGCAACTGAAGTAAGAGCAAAGCTTCTCCAACAGAAGAGAAGTGTAGAGATTTTTTTTTTCTTCTCTTAATTTTATTATTCATTAATTGAATATATGACAATAAAGATTCAAAATTACCAACATCTAATAGACATGGACCACACCTTTAAGAAGAAAAAAAACTAAAATATAGATAAACCTCAATAGGGAAAACCACCATCAAAAGAAATAGCAAGTAGAAAGAAGAAACAAAGAAAAGGACAAACCAACAACTAAAATAAGAACAATTGACACATTGATTACCACTTGCCAAAACAACCGTACTCAGCAACTGAAATAAGAGCAAAGCTTCTCCAATAGGAGAGCAGTGTAGGGATTTTTTTTTTTAATCATTTTATTCGTTAGTTGAATATATGACAATCAAAGATTCAAAATTACCAACATCTAATAGACAAGAACCACACCTTCAAGAAGAAAAAAAACTAAAATATAGACATAGCTAAACAGGGAAAACCACCATCAAAAGAAATAGCAACTTGAATGAAGAAAAAAAGAAAATGACCAACCAACAACTGAAATAAGAGCAATTGGCACATTGATTACCACTCGCCAAAACAACCATACTCAGCAATTGAAATAAGAGCAAAGCTTCTGCAATATGAGAAAAATGTAGGGATTTTTTTTTTCTTTTCTTAATCCTATTCTTCATTAATCGAATATATGACAATCAAAGATTCAAAATTACCAACATCTAATAGACAAGGACCACACCTTTCAGAAGAAAAAAAAAAACTAAAATATAGACAAAGCTAAACAGGGAAAACCACCATTAAAAGAAATAGCTACACGAAAGAAGAAGCAAAGAAAAGGACCAACCAACAACTGAAATAAAAACAATTGGCACATTGATTACACCTTGCCAAAACAACCGTACTCAGCAACTGAAATAAGAGAAAAGCTTCTCCAATAGGAGAGAAGTGTAAGGATTTTTTTTTTTCCTTAATCCTATTACTCATTAATTGAATATATGACAATTAAAGATTCAAAATTGCCAACATCTAATAGACAAGGACCACACCTTTCAGAAGAAAAAAAAAAAACTAAAATATAGACAAAGCTAAACAGGGAAAACCACCATTAAAAGAAATAGCTACATGAAAGAAGAAACAAAGAAAAGGACCAACCAACAACTGAAATAAAAACAATTGGCACATTGATTACCACTTGCCAAAACAATCGTACTCAGCAACTGAAACTAGCACAAAGCTTCTCCGATAGGAGAGAAGTGTAGGGATTTTTTTTTTCTTATTCCTTTTATTCGTTAATTGAAAATATGACAATCAAAGATTCAAAGTTACCAACATCTAATAGACATGGACACACCATTAAGAAGAAGAAAAAAACTAAAATATAGACAAAGCTAAACAGGGAAAACCACCGTCAAAAGAAATAGCTACACGAAAGAAGAAACAAAGAAAAGGACCAACCAACAACTAAAATAAGAACAATTGGCACATTGATTACCACTTGCCAAAACAACCGTACTCAGCCACTGAAATAAGAGCAAAGCTTTTCCAATAGGAGAGAAGTGTAGGGATTTTGTTTTTCTTTTCTTAATCCTATTTTTCATTAATTGAAAATATGACAATCAAAGATTCAAAATTACCAACATCTAATAGACAAGGACCACACCTTTAAGAAGAAAAAAAACTAAAATATAGACAAAGCTAAACAGGCAAAACCACGATTAAAAGAAATAGCTACTCGAAAGAAGAAAGAAAGAGAAGGACCAACAAAAAACTTAAATAAGAGATATTGCCGCATTGATTACCCCTTGCCAAAACAACTGTACTCAGCAACTGAAATAAGAGCAAAGCTTCTCCAATAGGAGAGAAGTGTAGGGATTTTTTTTTTCTTTTCTTAATCCTGTTATTTGATAATATAATATATGACAATCAATGATTCAAAATTACCAACATCTAATAGACAAGGACCACACCTCTAAGAAGAAAAAAAAAACTAAAATATAGACAAAACTAAACAGGGAAAACCGCATTGTAAAGAAATATCTACTCGAATGGAGAAAAAAAGAAAAGGACCAACCAACAACTGAAATAAGAACAATTGTCACATTGATTACCACTCGCCAAAACAACCGTACTCAACAACTGAAATAAGAGCAAAGCTTCTGCAATAGGAGAGAAGTGTAGGGATTTTTTTTTTCTTTTCTTAATCCTATTCTTCATTAATCGAATATATGACAATCAAAGATTCAAAATTACCAACATCTAATAGACAAGGACCACACCTTTAAGAAGAAAAAAAACTAACATACAGACAAAGCTAAACAGGGAAAACCACCATCAAAAGAAATAACTATTGGAAAGAAGAAACAAAGAAAAGGACCAACAGAAAACTGAAATTATAGCAATTGCCACATTGATTCGCACTTGCCAAAACAACCATACTCTGCAACTGAAATAAGAGAAAAACTTTTCCAATAGGAGAGAAGTGTAGGGATTTTTTTTTTCTTTTCTTAATCCTATTAATTGAATATATGACAATTAAAGATTCAAAATTGCCAACATCTAATAGACAAGGACCACACCTTTCAGAAGAAAAAAAAAAAACTAAAATATAGACAAAGCTAAAGAGGGAAAACCACCATCAAAAGAACTAGCTTCTCAAATGAAGAAACGAAGAAAAGGACCAGCCAATAACTGAAATATGAACAATTGGCACATTGATTACAAATTGCCAAAAAAACCGCACTCAACAACTGAATTAGGAGCAAAGCTTCTCTAATAGGTGAGAAGTGTAAGGATATATATATATATATATATATATATATTTAATCCTATTATTCATTAATTGAATATATGACAATCAAAGATTCAAAATTACCAACATCTAATAGACGACGACCACACCTTTAAGAAGAAAAAAAACTAAAGCATAGACAAAACTAAACTGGGAAAACCGCCGTCAAAAGAAATAGCTACTCGAAAGAAGAAAAAGAGAAAAGGACCAACCAACAACTGAAATAAGAGCAATTGGCATATTGATTACCACTTGCCAAAACAACTGTACTCAGCAATTGAAATAAGAGCAAAGCTTCTCTAATTGGAGAGAAGTGTAGGTATTTTTTTTTCTTTTCTTAATTTTATTATTCATTAATTGAATATATCACAATCAAAGATTCAAAATGACCAACATCTAATAGACAGGGACCACACCTTTAAGAAGAAAAAAAACTAAAATATAGGCAAAGCTAAACAGGAAAACCACCATAAAAAGAAATGGCTACTCGAGAGAAGAAACAACGAAAAGGTCCAACCAACAACCGAAATAAGAACAATTGGCACATTGATTACCACTTGCCCAAACAACCGTACTCAGTAACTGAAACAAGAGCAAAGCTTCTCCAATTGGAGAGAAGTGTAGGGATGTCTTTTTTCTTAATACTTTTATTCGTTAATTGAATATATGACAGTCACAGATTCAAAATTACCAACATCTAATAGACAAGGACCACACCTTTAAGAAGGAAAAAAAAAACTCAAAATATAGACAAAGCTAAACAGGGAAAACCACCATCAAAAGAAATAGCTACTCGAAAGAAGAAATAAAGAAAAGGACCAACCAACAACTGAAATAAGAACAATTGGCAAATTGATTACCACATGCCAAAACAACTGTATTCAGCAACTGAAATAAATGCAAAGCTTCTCCAATAGGAGAGAAGTGTAGGGATTTTTGTTTTTTTTTTCTTAATCCTGTTATTCGTTAATTGAATATATCACAATCAAAGATTCAAAATTACCAGCATCTAGTAGACAAGGACCACACCTTTAAGAATAAAAAAACTAAAATATAGACAAAGCTAAACCGGGAAAACCACCATCAAAAGAAATAACAACTCGAAAGAAGTAACAAAGAAAACACCAACCAACAACTGAAATAAGAACAATTGGCACATTGATTACCACTTTCCAAAACAACCATACTCAGCAACTGAAACAAGAGAAAAGCTTCTCCAATGGGAGAGAAGTGTGGAGATTTTTTTTTTCTTCTTAATCCTTTTATTCGTTAATTGAATATATGACAATCAAAGATTCAAAATTACCAACATCTAACAGACAAGGACCACACCTTTGAGAAGAAAAAACCTAAAATATAGACAAAGCTAAACCGGGAAAACCACTATCAAAAGAAGTAGCTACTCGAAAGATGAAAAAAAGAAAAGGGCCAACCAACTACTGAAATAAGGACAATTGCCACATTGATTACCACTAGCCAAAACAACAGTACTCAGCAGCTGAAATAAGAGCAAAGCTTCTCTAATAGGATAGAAGTGTAGGGATTTTACTTTTCTTTTCTGAATCCTATTATTCCTTAATTGAATATATCACAATCAAAGATTCAAAATTACCAACATCTAATAAACAAGGACGACACCTTTAAGAAGAAAAAAACCTAAAATATAGACAAAGCTAAACAGGAAAAACGAGCTTCAAAAGAAATAGCTACTCGAAAGAAGAAACAAACAAAAGGACTAAGCAACAACTGAAATAAGAACAATTGGCACATTGATTACCACTTGCCAAAACAACCGTACTCAGTAACTGAAATAAGAGCAAAGCTTCTCCAATAGGAGAAAAGTGTATGGATTTTTTTCTTCTTTTCTTAATCCTATTATTCGTTAATTGAATATATGACAATCAAAGATTCATAATTACCAACATCAAGTAGACAAGGACCACACCTTTAAGAAGAAAAAAACTAAAATATAGACAAAGCTAAACAGGGAAAATCATGATCAAAAGAAATAGCTACTCGAAAGAAGAAACCAAGAAACGGGCCAAACAACAACCGAAATAAGAACAATTGGCACATTGATTACCACTTGCCAAAACAACCACACTCAGCAACTGAAACAAGAGCAAAGCTTCTCCAATAGGAGAGAAGTGTAGGATTTTTTTTCTTCTTAATACTTTTATTCGTTAATTGAATATATGACTGTCAAAGATTCAAAATTACAAATATCTAATAGACAAGGACCACACCTTTAAGAAAGAAAAAAAAACTAAAATATAGACAAAGCTAAACAGGGAAAACCACCATCAAAAGAAACAACTACTCAAAAGAAGAAAAAAAGAAAAGCACCAACCAACAACTGAAATAAGAACAATTGGCACATTGATTAAAACTTGCCAAAACAACCGTACTAAGCAACTGAAATTAGTGCAAAACTTCTCCAATTGGAGAGAAGTGTAAGGATTTTTTTTTTCTTTTCTTAATCCTATTATTCATTAATTGAATATGTGACAATCAAAGACACAAAATTACCAACGTCTAATAGACGAGGACCACACCTTTAAGAAGAAAAAAAAACTAAAATATAGATAATGCTACACAGGGAAAACCACCATCAAAAGAAATAGCTACTCGAAAGAGGAAACAAAGAAAAGGACCAACCAATAACTGAAATAATAGCAATTGGCACATTTATTACCACTTACCAAAACAACTATACTCAGCAACTGAAATAAGAGCAAAGCTTCTCCAATAGGAGAGAAGTGTAGGGATTTTTTTTTTCTTAATCCTATTATTCGTTAATTGAATATATGACAATCAAAGATTCGAAATTACCAACATCTAGTAGACAAGGACCAAACCTTTAAGAAGAAAAAAAACTAAAATATTGACAAAGCTAAATAGGGAAAACCATCATGAAAAGAAATAACTACACGAGAGAAGAAACAAAGAAATGGTCCAACCAACAACGGAAATTAGAACAATTGGCACATTGATTACCACTTGCCAAGACAACTGTACTCAGCAATTGAAACAAGAGCAAAGCTTCTCCAATAGGAGAGGAGTGTAGGGATTTTTTTCTTTTTTTGTCTTAATACTTTTAATCGTTAATTGAATAGATGACAATCAAATATTAAAAATTACCAACATCTCATAGACAAGGACCACACCTTTAAGAAGAAAAAAAAAACTAAAATATAGACAAAGCTAAACAGGGAAAACCACCATCAAAAGAAATAGCTACTCGAAAGAAGAAAAAAAGAAAATGACCAACTAACAACTAAAATAAAAAGAATTGGCACATTGATTACCACTTGCCAAAACAACCGTACTCAGTAACTTAAATAAGAGCAAAGCTTCTCCAATAGGAGAGAGGTGTAGGGATTTTTTCTTTTTTTTTTCTTTTCATAATCCTATTATTCATTAATTGAATATATGTCAATCAAAGACTCAAAATTACCAACATCTAATAGACAAGGACCACACCTTTAATAAGAAAAAAAAACTAAAGTATAGACAACGCTAAACAGGGAAAACCACCATCAAAAGAAATAGCTATTGGAAAGAAGAAACAAAGAAAAGGAGCAACCAACAACTAAAATAAGAACAATTGGCACATTGATTACCGCTTGCCAAAACAACCGTACTCAGCAACTGAAACAAGAGAAAAGCTTCTCCAATAGGAGAGAAGTGTGGAGATTTTTTGTTTTTTTTCTTAATCCTTTTATTCGTTAATTAAATATATGACAATCAAAGATTCAAAATTACCAACATCTAACAGACAAGGACCACACCTTTAAGAAGAAAAAAAACAAAAATATAGACAAAGCTAAACCGGGAAAACCAACATAAAAGAAATAGCTACTCGAAAGATGAAAAAAAGAAAAGGACCAACCAACAACTGAAATAAGAACAATTGCCACATTGATTACCCCTTGCCAAAACAACAGTACTCAGCAACTGAAATAAGAGCAAAGCTTCTCCAATAGGTGAGAAGTGTAGGCATTTTTCTTTTTCTTTTCTTAATCCTATTATTCATTAATTGAATATATCACAATCAAAGATTCAAAAGTACCAAAATCTAATAGACAAGGACCACACCTTTAAGAAGAAAAAAAAACTAAAATATAGACAAAGCTAAATAGGGAAAACCACCATCAAAAGAAATAGCTACTCGAAAGAAGAGACAAAGAAAAGAACCAACAAACAGCTGAAATAAGAACAATTGGGACGTTGATTACCACTTGCCAAATCAACCGTACTCAGCAACTGAATGAAGACCAAAGCTTCTCCAATCAGTGAGAAGTGTAAGGATTTTTTTTTTCTTTTCTTATTCCTATTATTCATTAATTGAATATACGACAATCAAAGATTCTAAATTACCAACATCGAATAGACAAGGACCACACCTTTAAGAAGAAAAAAAACTAAAATATAGACGAAGGTAAACAGGGAAAACCACCATCAAAAGAAATAGCTACTCGAAAGATGAAAAAAAAGAAAAGGACCAACCAACAACTGAAAAAAGAACAATTGCCACATTGATTACCACTTGCCAAAACTACAGTACTTAGCAGCTGAAATAAGAGCAAAGCTTCTCCAATATGAGAGAAGTGTAAGGATTTTTTTTTTCTTTTCTTAATCCTATTATTCATTAATTGAATATATCACAATGATAGATTCAAAATTACCAATATCTAGTAGACAAGGACCACACCTTTAAGAAGAAAAAAAACCAAAATATAGACAAAGCTAAACAGGGAAAACCACCATCAAAAGAAATAGCTACTCGAAAGAAGAAACAAACAAAAGGACCAACCAACAACCGAAAGAAGAAAAATCGGCACATTTATTACCACTTGCCATAGCAACTGAGTAATAAGAGCAAAGCTTCTCCAATAGGAGAGAAGCGTAGGGAATTTTTTTTTTCCTTAATCCTATTATTCATCAATTGAATATTTAACAATCAAAGATTCAAAATTACTGACATCTAATAGACGAGGACCACACCTTTAACAAGAAAAAAACAAAAATATAGACAAAGTTAAACTGGGAAAACCACCATCAAAAGAAATAGCTACTCGAAAGAAGAAACAAAGAAAAGGACCAACCACCAACTAAAATAAGAACAATTGGCACATTGATTACCACTTGCCAAAAAAACCATACTCAGCAACTGAGACAAGAGCAAAGCTTCTCCGATAGGAGAGAAGTGCAAGGATCTTTTTTTCTTTTCTTAATCCTATTGTTCGTTAATTAAATATATGACAATCAAAGATTTAAAATTACCAACATCTAATAGACAAGGACCACACCTTTAAGAAGAAAAAATGCTAAAATATAGACAAAGATAAACAGGGAAAACCACCATTAAATGAAATAGCTACTCAAATGAAGAAACAAAGAAAAGGACCAACCAACAACTGAAATAAAAACAATAGGCACATTGATTACCACTAGCCAAAACAACTGTACTCAGCAACTGAAACAAGAGCAAAGCTTCTCCAATAGGTGAGAAGTGTACGGATTTTTTTTTTTCCTTGATCCTTTTATTCGTTAATTGAATATATCATAATCACAGATTCAAAATTACCAACATCTAATAGACAAGGACCACACCTTTAAGAAGAAAAAAACTAAAATATAGACAAAGCTAAACATGGAAAACCAGCATCGAAAGTAATAGCTACTCGAAAGGAGAAACAGACAAAAATACCAACCAACAACTGAAATAAGAACAATTGCCACATTGATTAGCACTTGCCAAAACAACCGTACTCAGCTACTAAAATAAGAGCAAACTTCTCCAAAAGGAGAGAAGTGTAGGGATTTTTTTTTTTCTTTTCTTAATCCTATTATTCATTAATTGAATATATGACAATCAAAGATTCAAAATTACCAACATCTAGTAGACAAGGACCACACCTTTAAGAAGAAAAAAACTAAAATTTAGACAAAGTTAAAGAGGGAAAACCCCCATCAAAAGAAATCGCAACTTGAAAGAAGAAACAAAGAAAAGGACTAACCAACAACCGAAATAACAACAATTGGCACATTGATTACCACTTGCCAAAACAACCGTACTCAGAAACCGAAACAAAAGCAAAGCTTCTCCAATAGGAGAGAAGTGTAGGGATTTTTTTTTCTTTATACTTTTATTCGCTAATTGAATATATGACAGTCAAAGATTAAAAATTACCAACATCTAATAAACAAGGACCACACCTTTAAGAAGAAGAAAAAAAAGCTAAAATATAAACAAAGATAAATAGGGAAAACCACCATCAAAAGAAATAGCTACTCTAAAGAAGAAAAAAATAATAGGACCAACCAACAACTGAAAGAAGAACAATTGGCACATTGATTATCACTTGCCAAAACAACCGTACTCAGCAACTGAAATAAGTGCCAAGCTTCTCAAATAGGAGAGAAGTGTAGGGATTTTTTTTTTGTTGCTTAATCCTATTATTCATTAATTGAATATATGACAATCAAAGATTCAAAATTACCGACATCTAATAGACAAGGACCACACCTTTAAGAAGAAAAAAACCTAAAATATAGAAAAAGTTAAACAGGGAAAACCACCATCAAAAGAAATAATAACACGAAAGAAGAATCAAAGAAAAGGACCAACCAATAACTAAAATAAGAACAACTGGCACATTGATTACCACTTGCCAAAACAACTGTACTCAGCAACTGAAATAAGAGCAAAGCTTCTCCAATAGGAGAGAAGTGTAGGGATTTTCTTTTCGTTTTCTTTATCCTATTATTCGTTAATTCAATATATGACAATCAAAGATTTAAAATTACCAACATCAAATAGACAAGGACCACACCTTTAAGAAGAAAAAAAAACTAAAATACAAACAAAGATAAACAGGGAAAACCACCATTAATTGAAATAGTCACTCGAAAGAAGAAACAAAGAAAATGACCAACCAACAACTGAAATAAGAACAATTGGCACATTGATTACCACTTGCCAAAACAACCGTACTCAGCAACTGAAACATGAGCAAAGCTTCTCAAATAAGAGAGAAGTGTAGGGATTTTTTTTTTTCTTAATCCTTTTATTCGTTGATTGAATACATGACAATCAAAGATTCAAAATTACCAACATCTAATAGACAAGGAGCACACCTTTAAGAAGAAAAAAAACTAAAATACAGACAAAGATAAACAGGGAAAACCACCATTAAATTAAATAGCTACTCGAAAGAAGAAACAAAGAAAAGGACCAACCAACAACTGAAATTAGAACAATTGGCACATTGATTACCACTTGCCGAAACAACCGTACTCAACAACTGAAACAAGAGCAAAGCTTCTCCAACAAGAGAGAAGTGTAGGGATTTCTTTTTTCTCAATCCTATTATTTATTAATTGAATATATGACAATCAACGATTCAAGATTACCGACATCTAATAGACGAGGACCACACCTTTAAGAAGAAAAAAAAACTAAAATATAGACAAAGTTAAATAGGAAAAACCACCATCAAAAGAAATAGCTACTTGAAAGAAGAAACAAAGAAAAGGACCAACTTACAACAGAAATAAGAACAATTGGCACATTGATTACCACTAGCCAAAACAACCATACTTAGCAATTGAAATAAGAGCAAAGCTTCTCCAATAGGAGAGAAGTGCAAGGATTTTTTTTTTTCTTTTTATAATCCTATTATTCGTTAATTAAATATATGACAATCAAAGAGTTAAAATCCCCAACATCTAATAGACAAGGACCACACCATTAAAAACAAAAAAAAAACAAAAATATAGACAAAGATAAATAGGGAAAACCACCATTAAATGAAATAGCTACTCGAAAGAAGAAATAAAGAAAAGGACCAACCAACAACTGAAATAAGAACAATTGGCACATTGATTACCACTAGCCAAAACAACCGTACTCAGCAACTGAAACAAGAGCAAAGCATCTCCAATAGGAGAGAAGTGTAGGGATTTTTTTTTTTCACCCTTTTATTCATTAATTGAATATATGACAATGAAAGATTCAAAATTACCAACATCTAATAGACAAGGACCACACCTTTAAGAAGAAAAAAAACTAAAATATAGACAAAGCTAAACGGGGAAAACCACCATCAAAAGAAATAGCTACTCGAAAGAAGAGACAAAGAAAAGGACCAACCAATAACTGAAATAAGAGCAATTGGAACATTGATTACCACTTGCCAAAACAACTGTACTCAGCAACTAAAATAAGAGCAAAGCTTCTCCAATAGGAGAGAAGTGTAGGGATTTTTTTTCTTCTTTTCTTATTACTATTATTCATTAATTGAATATATGACAATCAAAGATTCGAAATTACCAGCATCTAATAGACAAGGACCACACCTTTACGAAGAAAAATAACTAAAATATGGACAAAGCTAAATAGGGAAAACCACCATCAAAATAATTAGCTACTCGAAAGAACAAACAAAGAAAAGGACCAACCAACAATTGAAATAAGAACAATTGGTACGTTCATTGCCACTTGTCAAAGCAACCATACTCAGCAACAGAAATAAGAGCAGAGCTTTTCCAATAGGAGAGAAGTGTAGGGATTTTTTTTTTTCTTCTTTTCTTAATCCTATTATTCGTTAATTGAATATATGACAATCAAAGATTCAAAATTACCAACATCTAGTAGACAAGGACCAAACCTTAAAGAAGAAAAAAACTAAAATATAGACAAAGCTAAACGGGGAAAACCACTATTAAATGAAATAGTTACTCGAAAGAAGAAACAAATAAAAGGACCCACCAATAACTGAAATAAGAACAATTGGCACATTGATTACCACTTGCCAAAACAAGCGTACTTAGCAACAGAAATAAGAGCAAAGCTTCTCCAATAGGAGAAAAGTGTAGGGATTTTTTTTTTCTTTTCTTAATCCTATTATTCATTAATTGAATATATGACAATCAAAGATTCAAAATTACCAACATCTAATAGACAAGGACCACACCTTTCAGAAGAAAAAAAAAAACTAAAATATAGACAAAGCTAAACAGGGAAAACCACAAATGAAGAAACAAAGAAAAGGACCAGCCAACAACTGAAATACGAACAATTGGCACATTGACTACAACTTGCCAAGACGACCGTACTCAGCAACTGAATTAGGAGCAAAGCTTCTCCAATAGGTGAGAAGTGTAGGAATTTTTTTTTTCTTATTTTAATCCTATTATTCATTAATTGAATATATGACAATCAAAGATTCAAAATTACCAACATCTAATAGACAAAAACCACACCTTTAAGAAGAAAAAAAAAACTAAAATATAGACAAAGCTAAACTGGGAAAACCACCATCAAAAGAAATAGTTTCTCAAATGAAGAAACAAAGAAAATGACCAGCCAACAACTGAAATACGAACAATTGGCCCATTGATTACAACTTGCCAAAACAACCGTACTCAGCAACTGAAATAAGAGCGAAGCTTCTCCAATAGGTGAGAAGTGTACGGATTTTTTTTTCTTTTCTTAATCCTATTATTCATTAATTGAATATATGACAATCAAAGATTCAAAATTACCAACATCTAATAGACATGGACCACACCGTTAAAAAGAATAAAAAACTAAAATATAGACAAAGCTCAATATGGGAAAACACCATCAAAAGAAATAGCTACTCGAAAGATGAATCAAACAAAAGTACCGACCCACAACTGAAATAAGAACAATTTGCCCATTGACTACCACTTGCCAAAACAACCGTACTCAGCAACTGAAATAAGAGCAAAGCTTCTCCAATAGGAGAGAAGTGTAGGGATTTTTTTTTAATTTTTAAATCCTATTATTCATTAATTGAATATATGACAATCAAAGATTCAAAATTACCAACATCTAATAGACAAGGACCACACATTTAAGAAGAAAAAAAACTAAAATATAGACAAAGCTAAAGAGGGAAAACCACCATCAAAAGAAACAGCTACTCGAATTAAGAAACAAAGAAAAGGACCAGCCAACAAATGAAATACGAACAATTGGCACTTTGACTACCACTTGCCAAAACAACCGTACTCAGCAACTGAAATAAGAGCAAAGCTTCTCCAATAGGAGAGACTCCTCCCTATCATGGATTTGATCAAGGGAAGTGGTAGACTTTGAATGTTGAACCTTTTTCATCACTAAAAGTATGAAATGACTTAAGACTCAATGGGTTCAATTAACGTCCGATTGAACCCAAACTCGATTTTATTGTCTTGTATCATTTTAGACCCAATTTTATTGCTTCTTTCACTTACCTTTCCATTCATTAGTCATTTTAGTCCAAAAATGAGTATTAAGTCCACTAATGGAGAAAAGTGTGAAACAAGGAGTTGTTTTGGGCATGAGAGAGATGTCATGCTTTGGTAATGAACCTCTAAAGAGATTAAACCATTAAGCATGGTCGGGTCTCTTTCTCAAGCTTAAACAACACTCGGTTGAAGTAACTCTCAAAGAAATAAAAAGCCAAGAAAGGAGGGAGGTTGCAGAGATGACTATGCAAGTGAACACAAGTATGGACAGCATGAAATAAATGTTATCAACTCAAATAAGTTGGTGTCTAATGCCTAAAATACCAAACCTATGAACCTAAAATAGTCCTAAAATTGCTAAAAAACAATGCTGAAATTCTAAGAGAAAAGCTTGAAAAAGTTAGCTAAAATAAAGAGGAAATGAAGCTAGTGAACAAGCATAAGGGGGGGTGGCTAACCACCCCATTTTTGGGACTTCAAAATCTCATTTTTAGCCTCTACAAACCTCTGAAATTCAGTGGTAAAAAGTTGGAAAAAAGTTGGAAAAAAGTTGAGGAAGAGATGGGATACACAAGGGTAAAAGCTTAGAGAACAAAGTTCAAAGAAGGGTGGTTAACCCCTCTACCTTGGATAGCTTTTAACCACAAGTTTCAATCCATAAAAACAGTTGAAAAAATGTCCAAAAACAATAAGAAAAGATAAGAATGAAGTAGTGTAAAAGAGCTAGGAGTTATACCTCTTGGAGAGGGGTAACACTTTGAGTTTCAAACCAACAAATTCCCACTCTTAAGAGCTGAAATTTAAGCTCAATAACCTCAGCAAAGAGCCCTCAAAATTTGGTTTAGGGAGTCTAAGTAAGTTGTGTATAGGTTGCAAGGTATATAGAGAAATATTTTCCAAGAATTTTGCTTCACCAAAATTTTCTAACCTAAATTCTAGAAGGGGGTTTACGTATATATAGAAAAATATGTTACTATCTCAGAAATATCAGTATAGAGACAGCTGGTACAGTACATGCACCTGTGGAAACAGTTGGCATAATTGGTAAGAAAATATCTATTTTATTGGCATAGTTGGCACATTTGTTCTGTTTGAAAATTGAGGATTGGGTTGGAAATTCTTTTGAAACTTTTGGAAATGATGGGTATTAGTTGTTTTGGTTATCGATGGAGGATAACATTGTTGTGTGTTAGAAATTGCATGTGACTAGGCAATTGAACTATTTATTAAACCATGCATCTTATTATGTATGTCATGGATTTGGAAACTTGAAACTGTATGCTTTGGGAAAATTATTTTAAAAACACTTACATCATTCTAAAAAAAAGGGTGAATACCATGTGGAATCTGGGTAGGGGGTGTATGGTGTGTGTCCTTGGTGAAAATCCAGAAACCCACACGGTTAGAATGTCTTTCTTTCGAATAGTACTAATGAAGTGGCAATAGTAGTGCTTGAATAGCCTACATTTACATGGGTCCCCGATCTCGTTGGCAAAATTCCAGTGAATTGGAAATAGAGTGCTTTTATAGCTTGCTCTTGATGCATGTACGTAGAAATTCCCAATATTTGTATTTGCTACTATGTTTTCTATTTTAAGAGAAAGAATAATGAATAATGATTTGAACTCTGAAAATGTACATCAATGTATTTGAGAATGGTTTTGAACAAAACCAATATGTTAATAATGGAAAACATTTTTGTAGCTCAACTTTTCGTGCTCCTTTCAGAGATGACTAGCCCTACAGTTCGGACTTCTGTGGTTCTGAATCTGATCTCACAAGTGCAATATGAAATAGATAAACACCAAAGAGTCCAAATCAGACAAATCTTTTGGAAAATCGATTTTAAATCAAAAATGTCAAAAATGGACTGCTTTGCTAGATACAGAGTCACCTCCTAAATATTTTTCGGAAATTTAAGAAACCCATGATTCATGCCAAAGGCCACGTGTCTGTTATCACCGAGATTGTCTCAGTTCGAGAACTTACGTACGAGAGGGGAAGGTCATGTATTGAGCACCCCACTCACTCGATCAAAGATCGGCCTCTACTAATCATGATGTGATTCTTATTTACATTATATGCTCTTATTCCGATTTGTTAGGCTAATTTACTATGTGATGTGCACACAAGTATAGACTATTTTGCTGAAATTGGAACATTTGATTTCATGTTTGTTTTTTAAAAGAGTTTGTGAATGTGCCACTTGAAAAAGTGGGCTCAAATGTACATTAATCAAAATATCCTAATTCAAGCAACTAGCTTTCATCCACAAGCATTTAAATAGTTTATCACTTAAGCACTTAGCCTCATGGTGAACATGCTTTGACATGGTGACAATCACACTCATGCGATATGCTAAAACAAATAAAAGCTCACCTAGTACTCCAAGCCAAAAGAAATAAAAGAGTTAGAAAAAAATGCATGATCCTATGGAAGCAAAATGACTAATGCAACACATGCGATATGCAATTTACTAGGCTCAGCTACTAATATGGCGTATGAATCAATTTGATAGCATGCGGTCTAAGTACGTATTCAAAGAAGTATTAACTAACAATGCAAGTTAGAATGATGCGCTAAGCTTAATGCCTGCAAGACAAGTAAATGCAAACATGAAAGATGCTAAATGAAACATGATGCCCTGAACTAACCATCATGAGCAGGTAAATAAAAGGGAGAAAGACGTAGGGTTGGAAGACATACACATTATTACAACTGTGCCCTCGCGCAAGAGGATCTGAATAAACTAACTAGCTAAGCTAATTAACTATATATTACAAAATGAATTAACTAATTATTACAAACCGAATAAACTAACTATGCTAGCTAGTTTTTACCAAACCAATTAATTAATTAACTATTCTATGGAACTAACTAATTAATTACACTAATTAATTAATTACAAATTAGAATTAACTAATTAATTACAACATGCATACAACATGAAAGAAGTAACTAAGCTAACTAATCAGCCTCGGGAAGCGAGGAATGCTCATGCATGAGTGGATTTCCACCCGAAAAACCCACTGTTCTGCTGCCAGAATGCCTTTATTACACAGTTAGAACATCTTTTCACCTCAGCCTCTGCTCTGTTCTGTTCCAAAAAGTTGCGGCTTAATTTGACAAAAGTGGCCAGTAGGCCAGAAGTTGTGGTTGGCTGGCCGGCCACAAAAGGTAGCCTGCCGTCCAAAAAAAAAAAGGCCTACCGACCACTAAAGCCTGGTTCCTCCTGCTGCAACAGAAAGCATATAGAGCACAAACAGGGTATTCTCGAGGTATGTTTGTCCACCCTACCTCTCCTTATCATCAAACAGCTCAAAGGAGGGGTAGACTTGATTCGCAAGCTATCAATCGATACAATTTCATTGCATGATGGCCTATGAATCAAGGGGTACAATTTCAATAAATGCACAATAAACGACTCTCAAACCTCTTCTCTATCATAGATTGATCAAGGGAAGTGGTTGACCTTGGAAAGTTAAACCATTTCATCACTAGCAAGTATGAAATGCCTCAAGTTTCTATGTGTTCAATTAACGTCCAATTGAACACCAAATTACTTATTACCTTGCATCATTTTACTCTAATTTTATTACTTCATTTTAATTACCAACCATTTCTTAGTTCAATTGAGTCCAAAATTGAAGATTAAGTCCTCTAATGGAAAGGAGTACCAAACCAAGTGTTGTTTTAGGCATGAGAGAAGTGTTATGTGGTTGGTAATGAACCCCCAGAGGGATTAAACCATAAAGCACAATACCTCTATCTCATGCTTAAACAAGCAAGTAGTTTGAAACAACTTTCAAAGCAAAGAAAAAGCAAAGAAATGAGGGAGGTTGCAGAGGTGATTAGGGATGAATACAAGTATGAAAAGCTTGAAATAAATACTATCAACTCAAATATTGTTAGGTTTTTATTCTTGGCAATCCCGTTTGACAAAACTCCTTTCAGTTGTATTTATTTTTGCACTTTTATTTCAGTGAGGCTATGAGTGTTTAGATACGAATCCAACCTGAGTTACGCATTGCAGAGAAGTTTGTGGTGCTATTTCTTACATGATTGCCACTTCGCTGACTATGACGGGGATCGAGTTGTCCGGTCAGCTCGCGGGGATTACAGTCGAAGTTACTTGTCCGGTCAGTTGCGCCTTGCAGAGAAGTTTGCAAAAAGCAAAATTACATGCGAAGTTACTTGTCCGCCCTTGCTCGCTTGAGCGAAAGAGTTCTCACTCGAGCGAAGGCTGCATCTGTAAAAACCTGAGAATGATGATTGAACGCTTGAGCGTAGGTAGTTTGGCTCAAGCAAAGAAAACACACGTATTTGGTTCCTCGCTCGAGCAAAAAAGGCTTCGCTCGAGCGAGCTTTACGATTCAAATTGCTATAAGCACATGTTTCTGTCAGATTTTAGGATTACTTCCTCAGATCTTCTTCTTGGATATTAGGGTTCATATCTGGGGCTAGTTTGCTGGTTTTCTTTGATGTTTAATTGAGTATTCAACTCATGGTTTAAAAAATATACATAAAATGATTGTTTGTTTATTCTCAAAAAAAAGAGAGAGTTGTTCTTCGGTGGATTCTGAAGAATTCAAGCCTGAAGCTTTGGTGGATTCTGGAGTGGCTCATCGTCAAGAGAATTCCGAGGTGAAGACGAGTCTGGAAGAGGCACATAGGGGTTGGTTCAATTCGGGCATGGATTCGCTAGGTCATTGAGAGTATACCTGTGTAATTCCTTTATATCTTCTTAGTGGATTGTTTTGTGGCTGTTGCCCGTGGTTTTTTTTATCACGATTGGAGGTGCTCCAATTGTGGTTTTTCCACGTTAAAATTGTTGTGTCGATTTGTCTTGATTGTTTGATTAGGATTGCTTTATTGCTTAAAATTGATACATAATCACAAATCAATATCTAGCGGATTTCTAGATTTTTCAGTTGGTATCAGAGCGGTTCGCTCTTTTGTTTTTTTAAAACTTTTGAGCGAGATCTTGTTTGATTTGTGATAATGGATTCAATACGGGAAGGAAATTCTATGGTTCGACCACCCCTACTTGACGGATCCAATTATTCTTTTTGGAAAGCTCGGATGAGATTGTTTTTGAAATCTATTGATGAAAAAGTTTGGCAATCTGTCATGTATGGTGGGACCGAACCAACGATTACCGTTGATGGAGTAACTTTCCCCAAACCAATTGATAAATGGGACACAATTGATTACCAAAATAGTAGCTACAATAGTAAAGCTATCTATTCTCTCTTTTTCGCTGTCACACCTGAAGAGTTTAGTCATATTTGCAATTGTGAAGTCGCAAAAGAGGCTTGGGATATCTTACAAACTATTTATGAGGGCACTCCTTCTATTAGACGCTCAAAACTTCAAAAGCTCATGTCTAGTTTCGAAAACCTTTCAATGAAAAATAGTGAGACCTTTGATGAATTTTATGCAAAGTTGAGTGACATTGTAAATTCCAGCTTCAATTTAGGTGAAAAAATACCGGAATCCAAGATTGTAGGAAAAATTTTGAGGTCCTTGCTCGATCAGTTCCAATCAAAAGTTACGGCAATTGAGGAGGCTCAAGATGTTGACAATCTCAAGCTAGATCATTTGGTCGGAAATCTCCAAGCTTATGAGGCACATAGGAATTTCAAAAAGAAACAAAAAGATGCTATTGCTTTTAGTAGTGCTCATAGAGTTGGAGAGGATTATGATGAGGATTATGAGATAGATTCCAAGATTACGGATGCTTTTGTAAAACAATTTAAAAAATCTTTTTTGAAAAAGAATCCTAATCTTTTGGGCTCTACTCATACTCATAAATCTATAGGCAAAGATAAACTCAAAATTAATTCTATAGCCAAGAAGGAGAAAGGAAAGATACAAGGGAACTCTGAAAGAGTCCAATGCTATGAATGCCAAGGATTTGGCCATTTTGCTCAAGAATGCCCCACTCGTTTGAGGAAAAAGAAAGCCCTCGCTATCAATTACGATGATGAATCCGAATTTGATAAAGATGTAAATGACAATGAAGATCAAGGCGAAGAGGGGCATTAACAATTCCTTGCTTTCATGGCTTCTGAAACTGAAGCACGAACAGAGTATCCGAAAAGGCCGGTTGAGAATGCCACTGATGATGAATCCTTGGGAAGTGATGATGAAAAGCTTAAGCAAGCTTATGAAAAGTTGTATAAGAAATCTCTTAACTTATCCAAATTGAATGACAAACTCACTATGAAACTCAAAGCATGTGAAAGTGAGAATGTCAAACTAAAGGAGGAGATTTCCGAGGCTAGGATTGATGCCATCAAGATAGCTAATGATCGACAAGCTCTTTGTGCAAAACTCTTGACTTGTGAGATAGAGAGGAATAAGCTACAGCAAATCTACTCAATGTATGAAGAAAAGATTGAATCTCTCGAGATGTCTCAAGTTGCTTTGGAAGAACTAATGATCAAGAAAGAGGAAGAGCTCAAGTGTGCTATGGCTACCATTTTTCTTTGGAACAAAGGATCAAAGACTTTGGAGGATATCATTGGGTCTCAACAAATGTGTTGTGACAAGAGTGGCATTGGTTTTGGTGATAACAAAGAGCAAAAACAGAATGCATCTACGTCTCCTGATACAAGAACTCAAGGGCAAGGGGAGCACAAGATTCAACGAGAGGAAAGACTTCTAAATCTTCCTAGAGTTGGTAAGGTCAAAGAAAAGAAGGTACACCATGTACACCCTGTTTTTATTTGTCATCATTGTGGTATGCATGGTCATATTTGCCCTTATTGTTATGAGTTGCATGGGAGAGTGTCTCATAGAGATGGAAGATATTCCAACATCTCATGGGGTAAGAGACACTTCATTGGTGGTAATGAGGTTAAGGGTCATATTAGATCTCGTTATTTTGATTTGCTTGAGACCAAACGTGAACAGAGGTTTTGTTTGTCTAGACCTAGGAATAGGAAGTTGGACAGCAAGTCTAGACGGGTTCCCATTGAAGAGAAAGGGAACCGCAACATCAAGACACCACCCAAGAACCGCAATTCTCACAACTTTTTTCATACTAAAGCGGTTTGGGTGAGAAAACTTGACTTGTGCTAATTTGTTTATTCTTTTTAGTTTTTGGGTTTCTGTGTGTGTGTTTTTTTTTTCTTTTTTGAGTCATTTAATGTGTGCATGTTTGTTTTTTGTGTCTTGCTTTGTTTAAAAAAAATGTGTGCTTGTTCATTTTTTGTCTTGCTTTATTGTTGAAAGAGAAAAAAAAAATCCAAAAAGATTTTCTTAGTATGGTTTTGCAAGCTTGAATTTTTTTTGAGATGTCCTTGGTGCATATTGAAATTGATGAGAATAACCATTACATGTTAATATATGTGTGTTTTTTGTGGTCATTACTCATTTTGGAGTGTGTGTTCTTTGATTAGTATGTCTCATTCTGTACACACTCTTGGATTAGCAAATATCGGAGTCTTCCGCCTTAGTGATCATTTTATTTCCTATGGACTTCTGGCATTGCATCTTTTATTTTTCTAGAGGAATTGACCTATACTAGCATATCATGGGTGATGTTGAGTCTTTTAACCACCTTCCATCTTTTTGCATCTCCACGGCTTTTCCCTCTATTCTTTGTAGTCCAGCCATGAGGAAAAGGCTACCTCAGAGTCACCAACTAGGCTATCCTTATTATATCCATGCTTCTTTGGTTCGGTTTCCATACTCTTGAGCGTGTCAGCTGCCAATGAGTGTGCAAAAGAAAGAAAGAAAATGTGAAAAAGAAAGAAAAAATGTGCAAAGGAAAGAAGAGAAAAAAAAATGTGAAAAAGAAAGGAAAAAAAAAAGGATTCATTTATTGAGGGGGAGCCTCCACTTTTACTCACCAAATACCCATTGATTCCTAGTGGTTTGACTTTCCTTAGTTGTGCTTAGATTCTCTTGCTGGAGGTCCAACTATCAGATCACTACTAGGATTTGAATCTTGTGTTTGTCGAACTCCCAAGAGTCACACACACACTTTTATCATGGGATCTATGCTTTTCACATAATGAATCACTTTCTTTCATGAGGAATCTTCTATAGACTGTGCACATTGTGTTTTCAAGTAATTGTGTTTTGTGGATAATCTTGTGTGTTTTTAAGGCACAACTCTGAAATTCCTTGCTTGTTTCACCATATTATTTTTGTTGATTTCTTCTTGTTCACTGTTTTCAGTCTTTGTGGTTGCTTTTAGTGAGGGGGAGTTTGGTTTATCATTGCAAGAGTTTTGTAACGCCCTCAAAATAAACCCATTGTATATACAAACATTGACATGCATTATTTAAAGAAAACAATTTATTAATTCATTCATCAGAGTATTACTAAATAAAAGCATTACATGTAACATCGAATAAAATGCCCTGCAGGCTTACATCTTTCCAAGCCAACACTTGGATACAAAAAGATGAGTTCTCACTCAATACAAGAAAAGCCCTAGGCTTGGATGTTTACATGTACTAATAAATAAAGACAATTAACTAAAGATAGTCTTCAAAATCCAAGTCCCTTCCAAGCTAAGTCCTTGGAGGTAGCTTATCACCTGAACCTGAAAATGATGTTCCCATATAGGGTGAGCCACAGCCCAGTAGAAATATACTAAACCACATATAAGCAATGAATAAAGCAATAGCATTCAACAGATGGTTAACCCAGATAATCAATTACTCCATTTTACAGTCTCATGACACTATTGTCTAAGACACGTTTTACTTTCCAACTTTATCGACCTGGCTCAGAACCTGGCCAAACTTACCACAGTGAATTAAATATATCATATTCATATTCCTCCAATATCAACAAATAAATGAGACTCAAGCTCAAAACAAAACACTTCATACTTCCAGTTTGATACACATTTTAGTGCTGTATCAGTAAAACACTTCAATATAGATAAGCACACATAAAAGTGATGCTAATGGAGTCCATCCCCTATCTCCTCCCAAACAAAATCCGGTTTAGAGGTCCATCCCCTATCTTCCCCTAAACCGTGGAGTACATCCCCTATCTCCTCCCACACAAAACAAAGTATGTAAACACATAACATATACATCACACAATCAATACTCATAATGTCTATATTAATTCAACAGTCAAGATTAATGACTCAACTAATGTGATTAGTTTCAGTTATACCTAATCCACATGCATTGTCTACAACAATCATGACTATCCTCCACCGATAGCCCAAAACAGTTATTTCTAGACTTGGAAATAAATATATCAACAATTCCATAGGCGAGTGATTTAAATTATCCAACTACACCATTTAATCAATAAATTCCCCAGTTCCCTTAAATTAATTATACAAATTAATTAATTAATACAACTAGGATTTTTCCCAAAATTACCAAAGTATCCCCAACATATCAAAATACTAAAACTTAGAACAAAACTTATAAGATGGAGTAGGAAATCCCTACCTCGAAGAAATAGCCCCAAAAAAGAAGATGGAGATGAAAGCCCAAACTCCAAAGTGCTCCAAACTATCAACAATTCAGATTAAATGGAAGCCCTCGACCCACTCTACCTTTTTAATAAAGGATCTAAGGTAGAAACTCACTCTAAGTAGATCAATCCTAAGAGAGAAGGTGTGTAGAGGGAGAGAACTCGTACCTAGGGTTTTGGAATCTGAAAGGGAATGAAAAACTGATCTGAAACACGTTGCTGCCTATTTAAACCTGACAGGCTCGCTCGAGCGAAGACTTGGTCGCTCGAGCGACCAGACACAGAAAAGATACGCTCGAGCCAAGAAAACCTTGCTCGAGCCAACAACCCAAAAGCTCGCTCGAGCGAAAGAAAACTCGATCGAGCGAAGAACTCAAACCCTCAGGTCTGTAACCAGACTCACGCTCGAGCGAAGGAACTATTGCTCGAGCGAAGAACGAACTAACTCGCTCGAGCGAAGAAAAGCTCGCTCGAGCCAAGAATGCAAAGCTACAGGTCCAAACCAGACGCAAACTCTCGTTCGAGCTACCAAACCCCGGCTCGAGCGAAGAACCAAAACAACATCTCGCTCGAGCGACAAACTCCTCGCTCGAGCGAAGATCCAAAATTCTGGACAGCAACACTTGGTTTCTAAACCCAACCAACCTGAAACAAACCTGCCCAACACATCCTATAAGTCCAAATGAGCAAATAAGGGACAACAACAACAATTATACAATGACAGAATCTACGGAACCTAAGTCCGGATACAATAATCAAATGGGAGAAAACCGGGGTCGCTATAACCTCCCTCCCTTCAAAGAATTTCGTCCCCGAAATTAAGCATAAGTTTTTGAAAACAGATTTTTTTTTTTTGACAATTCATTAGTAAACATCTTGACCCAAAACTGGTCATTTCATCTCTTTATCAAGAGGCATCTCACATTAAATATATAACACAACATATATCTCAACCTGTATCATTATTATGCATCATTCCTTTCAATGTTAACAATTCCCATATCATATTCAATCGCATGATATATACAACCCATTCAACAATGTACTCAACAGATGCAATATTACACTAAACTTCTATAATGAAGCAAGTTTCAAGATACACCCATTTACCAATACAAACTCAATGTTTTACAACTTAAGACATATATAAAGCTCTTAAGTTCAATAGTATAACAGAATCTAATTATAAGATTACAAATCAACAAACATGTTCGGATATTTCTGGCGGACTTCCAACTCACGTTCCCAAGTGGCTTCCTCCACTCCGTGGTGTTTCCACAAAACTTTGACCAAAGGGATGGTTTTGCCTCGCAAAACTTGATCCCGCCTATCCAAGACCCGAACCGGTCTCTCCTCATACGAAACATCCTCATCAATCACTAATTTAGTCCAATCCAACACATGTGATGGATCCGGCTCATACTTCCGAAGCATACTCACATGAAACACGTCATGTACTCCGGACAACTGCGGTGGCAAAGCTAAACGATAGGCAGCCTCGCCAATCCTCTCAAGGATTTCAAACGGACCAATGAACCGAGGGGACAACTTCCCGCTCTTCCCAAATCTCATCAAACCCCGTCTAGGTGATATCTTCAGAAAGACATGATCACCCACCTCAAACACCAAAGGTCTCCTCCTACGGTCGGCATAAGATTTCTGACGACTCTGTGCTGTAACAAGCCTCTTACGGATAAGCTCAACTTTCTCCGTCGTTTCCCTCACCAACTCCGGACCCAACAGAGGTGCATCACCCACCTCGGCCCAACACACAGGAGATCTACACGGTCGGCCATACAAGGCCTCAAGTGGAGCCATACCGATACTAGACTGGAAACTGTTGTTGTAGGCAAACTCCACCAACGGCAAGTGCCTCTCCCATGACCCACTAAAATCTAGAACACAACCCCGAAGCATATCCTCAAGGATCTGAATAGTACGCTCGGACTGCCCGTCAGTCTGAGGATGATAAGCCGTGCTAAAGGTCAACTTAGTGCCTAAGGCACTCTGCAAACTCTGCCACAACCTGGCAGTAAAACGAGGATCTCTATCTGAGACAATCGTCACTGGAACCCCGTGTAACCTCACTATGTCCCGAATGTACAAATCGGCAAGATGATCAACCGAATCTCTCACGCGCATAGGAATGAAATGCGCCAACTTAGTCAACCGATCCACAATCACCCAAATAGCATCACTACCCCGCTGAGTCCTCGGAAGACCCACAACGAAGTCCATAGTGACGTGTTCCCACTTCCACTCGGCAATAGGCAAGGGTTGCAACAAACCCGCTGGCCTCTGATGTTCGGCCTTCACTTGTTGACAAGTAAGGCACTTAGATACGAAAGCTGCCACATCTCTCTTCATACCCCGCCACCAGAACTGACGACCCAAATCCCGGTACATCTTGTGCCCCCCGAATGCACCGCAAGACGTGAATGATGAAAATCTCGGAGTACCTCCTCTCGACAAGACTCTGGCACAAACAGACGGTCTCGGTATCTCACACTCAGGTCGGGATACATCGTCAAACCCTTCTCAACCTTCCCACCGGAAATCTTCTCACGGAGAGATTCTACCTCAAGGTCACCTCTCTGAGCCTCTAACACTCGAGTCACAAGTGTAGGCTGTGCAACAATAGAAAACAAGGCCGCAGCCTCAACGGATTCGCCCAAAAGTAAATCAAACTCCCCAAGTGCACTCAACATCTCCCATTCTCGGATGGCTATACTAGCTATAACACCAACAGGTTTTCTGCTAAGGGCATCGGCCACCACATTGGCCTTTCCCGGATGATAATGCAACTCAAAGTCATAATCCTCTATGAACTCCATCCACCTCCTCTGCCTCAAGTTCAAGTCTTTCTGTGTAAACAAATATTTCAGACTCTTATGATCCGAGAATACCTCAAATTTCTCACCATAAAGATAATGCCTCCAAATCTTCAAGGCAAATATCACAGCTGCTAACTCTAGATCATGCGTAGGGTAATTTTGCTCGTGAATTTTCAACTGACGTGAGCCATAGGCAACTACTTTTCCTTCTTGCATCAACACACAACCCAGACCCTCTCGTGAGGCGTCACAATAGACTGCATAACCCAACCCTCTCTCTGGAATAATCAATACTGGAGCGGTGGTCAGTCTAACTTTCAACTCCTGAAATGAATTTTCACAAGTCTCACTCCATACAAATTTGACTCCCTTACGAGTCAATCTAGTCAAAGGTGAAACTAATCTGGAGAAATCTTTCACAAACCGACGGTAATACCCAGCTAATCCCAGAAAACTGCGGATCTCAAATACACTCTTAGGCTGTGCCCAATCCTGCACTGCCTCTACCTTGGATGTATCAACAGACACTCCTTCCCCGGATACCACGTGGCCTAAGAATTTGACTTCCCTCAGCCAGAACTCACACTTCCCAAACTTAGCATACAGCCTATGGGCTCTAAGTAACTCAAGCACCACCCTCAAGTGTGCCTCATGCTCCTCCTCAGAAGGCGAATAGATAAGGATGTCGTCCACAAAAACGACTACAAACCGATCCAAGAATTCCCGGAAGATTCGATTCATCAAGTCCATAAAGACTGTCGGTGCATTGGTGAGCCCGAATGGCATCACCAGAAACTCATAATGGCCATACCGCGTACGGAATGCCGTCTTCGGAATATCCTCTTCCCTGACCCTCAACTGGTGGTAACCCGATCTCAAGTCTATCTTAGAGAAACAACGGGAACCCTTCAACTGGTCAAACAGGTCATCTATACGGGGCATAGGGTACTTATTCTTGACCGTAGCCCGATTCAACTTCCGGTAATCTATACAAAGTCTCAAAGCACCACCTTTCTTTTTAACAAAGAGGGCCGGTGCTCCCCACGGCGAAACACTAGGACGTATAAAACCCTTGTCTAGTAACTCCTGGAGCTGAATCTTCAACTCAACTAATTCGGCTGGGGCAAAACGATAAGGTGCCATGGAAATCGGCGCCGTGCCGGGCACTAGGTCAATAGAGAACTCAATCTCCCGATGCGGTGGCAAACCAACAAGATCCTCGGGAAAGACGTCCGAGTACTCACAAACCACCCTCACTAATCGAAAGGTTAGCAAGTAGACCACTAAGCTCACTTCGTCCTTGCGGAACATACCTCGGTGGCAACACATCACCAACCCGGTCCCCCAGAAAATGAAAATACTCTCCGCTCACGGTACAACAAGTGACCCTCTGGCGGTAGCAATCAATAACTGCCCGGTATGACGATAACCAGTCCATACCCAAAATAACATCGAAACCCCTCATAGGCATAACTACAAAGGAAAATGGGATTCTATGATAGTCAACCTCTATATCACAACCCCTAACACCTTGTTTCAAGATCAATTCACCCCCAAGAGGTGACACTACACAAATAGGAGATGCTAGCTGTGCTAACTCCAACTCCAAAACAGATGCAAATGTAGCAGACACAAAGGAATGAGATGCACCCGTATCAATCAAAACATTAGCAACCGAGTTGCAAAACAAAAAGGTACCTCTCACAACTGATGGTGCCGGTACAAGATCCTGCGCAGTAACTGCATACACGCGCCCAGATGACCTCTGATCAACCTGCTCACCCCTAGGAGCATAAGATTGCTGCACTGACTGGGACGATGAAGCCCCCTGATTGGCCCTCGAGGCTTGACCCGACTGAGCTGGCTGCTGACTCTGAATCTGCCTCAAACCAGATGCTCCGGGTGTGCCACCCAACTGTGGGCAATACCTCTTCATATGCCCTGGCTGACCACACTGATAACACGAGAGTGGCTGGCCTCTACCCTGACTCTGGCTCTGAGATCGAGCCGAAGTTGATGCTGCTCTCTGCACTCCTCCTCTCTGAGGACAAACTGGAGACTTGTGGCCCAGCTGGCCACACTTGAAACAAGTAATGTCTCCCTGACTGCCTTTCCCCAAACTAGCACTCGGCACAGGAAAAGTCGATCTAGAAAAGCTACCCTGAGACTGCTGGGGATTAAAACCCTTCTGTCTCCTACCATCACTCTGACCATCCTGACTCCTCTTGGAGCCCTTCTGCCCTTCCTCCTCCTCCTGCATCATGATCTCCATATGGGCTGCAGCATCAACCATACGCCCATAATCCCGAATCATAGTTCCCCCAACTCTCAGCTTGAGTCCACGCCTCAACTTCTTTTCAAACTCAATACAACGGCGTTCCTCAGACGCCACCAACTCAGGTGCAAACCTGGACAAACTAGTAAATGCAGCCTCAAACTCGGCCACTGAAGAACTCGACTGCTTAAGCTGACAGAACTGGTCTCTCAGCTTTTCCCTAACTGCTGGAGATAAGAACTTCTCCTGGAAAGCATTCACAAAAGCCTCCCATGTACCTCCTATACGACCCTTAGTAAACTTCCACCACTGACCTGCATCCCCCTTCAACTGGAAAGATGCCAAGGTCACTTTCAACCCCTCGTCTTCGATGCCAAGCATCTCAAACGTCTTCGTTGTCTGTTCGAGCCATTCATCTGCCTTAAGCGGCTCTTTAGGATCACCCACAAATTCATCCGGGTTAGACCGGAAGAACTCCCTCTTCAGAAAGGAAGGTCCTGCATCTGCAACAACAACTTGAGCTTGATTCTCAGCTCTGAGAATGCCTACTGACTCCCTGAATGCCCCTGCTATCTCTCGGGCTAGAGCGCCCATAGCCTGCTGGCCTACTGGCTCGGCCACACTGGCCTGGCCAATTCCCTCCTGAACTACCGGAATCTCCTCTGGCACAGGCACCTCCTGCCTACCCGGCCTACCACGCCTACCGCATCCTCGTCCTCGTCCTGACATCCTAATAAAGGAAACACAGACATTAGCACATTAATAGATGTGCCGAAGCTAAACACTCGCGTCCTAATGCATTGGACAACAATAATTCATTCCACGTAAGCACATAATCACACAAGCACCTACGAATTTCATTCCCGGAATAATGATAGTCCCAATGCGTTACTATAGTTCCGGTTGGAAGCAGCAGTGATCAAGTGCCTTTCCAACAAGACTATAGGAAACTCAAGGTCCAATCAACATCCTAGAAACTACATTCCATACCCACATAATCACATAAACATGTTATCACATAAGCATATAACATTACACTAAGTCTCTATCAAACGAGACGAACCCAATGTGATACTAATCACTTCCCACGTACCCAAAGTATTCAAACCCGGTACGCTCTGATACCAAGTTGTAACGCCCTCAAAATAAACCCATTGTATATACATACATTGACATGCATTATTTAAAGAAAATAATTTATTAATTCATTCATCAGAGTATTACTAAATAAAAGCATTACATGTAACATCGAATAAAATGCCCTGCAGGCTTACATCTTTCCAAGCCAACACTTGGATACAAAAAGATGAGTTCTCACTCAATACAAGAAAAGCCCTAGGCTTGGATGTTTACATGTACTAATAAATAAAGACAATTAACTAAAGATAGTCTTCAAAATCCAAGTCCCTTCCAAGCTAAGTCCTTGGAGGTAGCTTATCACCTGAACCTGAAAATGATGTTCCCATATAGGGTGAGCCACAGCCCAGTAGAAATATACTAAACCACATATAAGCAATGAATAAAGCAATAGCATTCAACAGATGGTTAACCCAGATAATCAATTACTCCATTTTACAGTCTCATGACACTATTGTCTAAGACACGTTTTACTTTCTAACTTTATCGACCTGGCTCAGAACCTGGCCAAACTTACCACAGTGAATTAAATATATCATATTCATATTCCTCCAATATCAACAAATAAATGAGACTCAAGCTCAAAACAAAACACTTCATACTTCCAGTTTGATACACATTTTAGTGCTGTATCAGTAAAACACTTCAATATAGATAAGCACACATAAAAGTGATGCTAATGGAGTCCATCCCCTATCTCCTCTCAAACAAAATCCGGTTTAGAGGTCCATCCCCTATCTTCCCCTAAACCGTGGAGTACATCCCCTATCTCCTCCCACACAAAACAAAGTATGTAAACACATAACATATACATCACACAATCAATACTCATAATGTCTATATTAATTCAACAGTCAAGATTAATGACTCAACTAATGTGATTAGTTTCAGTTATACCTAATCCACATGCATTGTCTACAACAATCATGACTATCCTCCACCGATAGCCCAAAACAGTTATTTCTAGACTTGGAAATAAATATATCAACAATTCCATAGGCGAGTGATTTAAATTATCCAACTACACCATTTAATCAATAAATTCCCCAGTTCCTTTAAATTAATTATACAAATTAATTAATTAATACAACTAGGGTTTTTCCCAAAATTACCAAAGTATCCCCAACATATCAAAATACTAAAACTTAGAACAAAACTTATAAGATGGAGTAGGAAATCCCTACCTCGAAGAAATAGCCCCAAAAGAGAAGATGGAGATGAAAGCCCAAACTCCAAAGTGCTCCAAACTACCAACAATTCAGATTAAATGGAAACCCTCGACCCACTCTACCTTTTTAATAAAGGATCTAAGGTAGAAACTCACTCTAAGTAGATCAATCCTAAGAGAGAAGGTGTGTAGAGGGAGAGAAAACTCGTACCTAGGGTTTTGGAATCTGAAAGGGAATGAAAAACTGATCTGAAACACGTTGCTGCCTATTTAAACCTGACAGGCTCGCTCGAGCGAAGACTTGGTCGCTCGAGCGACCAGACACAGAAAAGATACGCTCGAGCCAAGAAAACCTTGCTCGAGCCAACAACCCAAAAGCTCGCTCGAGCGAAAGAAAACTCGATCGAGCGAAGAACTCAAACCCTCAGGTCTGTAACCAGACTCACGCTCGAGCGAAGGAACTATTGCTCGAGCGAAGAACGAACTAACTCGCTCGAGCGAAGAAAAGCTCGCTCGAGCCAAGAATGCAAAGCTACAGGTCCAAACCAGACGCAAACTCTCGCTCGAGCTACCAAACCCCGGCTCGAGCGAAGAACCAAAACAACATCTCGCTCGAGCGACAAACTCCTCGCTCGAGCGAAGATCCAAAATTCTGGACAGCAACACTTGGTTTCTAAACCCAACCAACCTGAAACAAACCTGCCCAACACATCCTATAAGTCCAAATGAGCAAATAAGGGACAACAACAACAATTATACAATGACAGAATCTACGGAACCTAAGTCCGGATACAATAATCAAATGGGAGAAGACCGGGGTCGCTATAAAATCAACAACTTTTGGACCAAGAAAAGGTTTCAAATCACCCCAAAAATCACCTTCTCAGCTCAATAAAGGGAGTAGAGAGCTAGGTGTTTGTATGCAAAAGTGCAAAAAAATGCACTTTTGAGCACAAACAAGCCCTAAACCTTAGAGAGAGAGGCAGAAAAATGTAGAGAGGGGGAGATTTTTGCTCCTTTTTTTGTATATCTCCTCCTCTTCCTCTTGTATCTCTCCCTCTCTTTTTTGAGAGAGCTTGATTGATATAGAGATATATCAATCTGCAGCTCCTCAGAGCTCCCACGTCCAGGCATGGGCTGGGGTATGGCTTGGATTGACAGCTGCCAGCTGTCTGCAGAAATATCTGTTAAAAACCACATTTGGCCGACCGGCCATCAAAGTGGCCGACCGGCAGTCAAATTGGCCGGCCGGCCATCACATTTGGCCGATTGAAAATCAAGGTGGTCGATGGGCATGAGACTTGGTCGACAGGCTCCCCCCTGTCCTCAGGAACACATCCACAAGCTCTTGGTGCAAAACCAGACACAAAACAGTCGAGCCGAGAGATTCTGAGGCAAGGCTCGCAGCCGAGGCCTCCAGGAACTCAAGACGAACACAAATAAGGATGATCACCGAGTGTTCAAACGGTGACGTCCAAATCTTGAGGACAGTCAAAAATGGGGTGTCTACATGTGTCCACGAGTACAGTTGGGGTTGTGCCACATTGGCATGTTTATATAGAATGTTGTGTTAAACGACTAAGCCCAATACAAAAGAGATGGTTGGCCCACTTATGTTGTTAAAAGTGAGTCACAATTACTTTAATAGTTATTTCATATTTTCGATTATGTTTTATTAAATGCATAATGTATTGAAATATACTATCATCAATGATTATAGGTTTGGACATGGGAGAGATTGGTTTGCATCGCCTCGAGTAGGAAGTACAACACTGCTAATGGCAAGTGTGCCACACTGCTAATGGCAAGTGTGCCACACTGCTAATGGAAAGCGTGCCCTAAGTCAGGGATAACAAGAGTTACCACCTAACCCTCAAGCTAGTGGGTGAAGGGTTCAATTCAGCTATGAGGTGACATCAACTAATATTAGTGTCATTTTTAGGGACTAATTCGACTGCATGATAGAGGGTGAGGTTTGATAATTTTCATGTATTTTTCATTTCATGTTTTAAACTTCTGATTTATGGATCAGTGTTTAATCTAATATTCATTATTTCAGTTCATATGGTAGCCTTACGGGAGAGATGATGCAGTCATTGTTGACTTGCCATCGTATTGTTGCAAGGTTGAGAGATATGGATGGCATGAGTGCACTTATTTGCTTTGATATCATTGAGTGACATCTCTCAAATAGTGTACTTAGACAATTTGGACGACTTCAGGGTGTGCCTGATCGCTTCGACACAAACTTTGCATTGTATGTTAAAGATAGATATGGAAAAATGGACATTGTTTGGGCAAAGGAATCTTAGAAGTTTACGGATTATTGAAACAACAAACGTAACACCATTATCCACGCTAAGAGGAGCGATCAAGTGCTTACATCTTCTGACCCGTACATGTTATGGTTTCAGCAACATATACATCTAGTGTTGAGTAATCTAAGCAACATTGCTACGTTCAAATACCAAGGAGTGGGGGGTAGTTTAAAAGGATTGGTGAGTACCTTATTATTGTAATGTGAATTGTTTCTTTTGAAGTTTGATCAATGGTTATGTAACATAGCTACATTTCATTACAGATATGTAGATCGGTGAGGGCATACCAATTGGCAAAGGTAGCCCATTTGAGAAATGATAGTAGAGAGCCATTGGATGCCATTATTCAAATACAAGAGTTATTGTATGATGCTTTGCAACAAGCACATCGACATGATCGACTAGATTTTGATAAGGATCTTTCCATGACAATACATATTACAGCCACATCAGTGCCGCCCATGACTATTCCATCAATTGAGCCATCAACATCAATACTTCCATCTTAGCATACCCACCTCATGCACATCAATATGATCATATGGATGTTGACACTTTGGTGAAAGGCCTTTAATGAGTTATCAATTGATGTTCCATCTACATCAGTGCCTCCACCTTAGACTTTCCCACCTTATCCTACCCATTACACCTCGCAATCTTCCTCCTAGTTGTATCCTCTTATGTCTCAACATACTCTCATAGACCACGGCTAGATAGTGGACCCATTTTGGTCACCACCCCCATATAGGACAAAGGCTGTTGCCCTATCCACTTCCTTACCACCATTGTCTACAATAGGTGTGTCTACTACGATTCCTTTCACTTTGACATTAACAACACCTGATCTTGGGATAATACATTCCTCTTCCATACCACCTCCATCCACTTTTGTTGAGACTACATCAGAATCATCTCCCTTACCACCATTATCCACTATAGGTAAGTCTACTATGATTCTGTCCACTTTGATATTGACAAGACCTAATACTGGGACAGTACATTCCTCTTTCACCCCACCTCCGTCCACTTTTGTCAGGACTATGTTAGAATCATCTCCCTTACCACCACTATCCATTATAGGTGTGTCTACTATGATTCCCTCTACTTCAACATTGATATCACCCGGTCCTTTGACAATACATTCCTCTTCTACACCACCTCCATCCATTGTTTTTTTAGGACTATGTCAGCAGCATCTCCTATCGCATATATGAACTTGATCTACCATAATGATGCACTCATTACTCAGAACGTTCACATTGAGGGCGAGGGATAGGTTCATGTCCCTACTAGAGGAAAAGATAAAGGTAGAGGTTGTGGCGGCCGTCGAGTATAAGTTTGCGATGTGAGTAGAGGCCAAGGTCCAAGTTCAGGTCCAGGTTGAGGTACAAACCATAATAGTAGTGTACCAGATAAAGGGGTTTCCCAGCTCATTGTAGTATCCCATACTTTGTCGGATGTGGTATCAAAGATTTCTAGTGCACACTTTGGTGATGGGAAGCCACATTTTGCATAGGCAAGTGAGGAAGTGCTACATGCAACATCGCAAGATATTCAAAGAGTTTACAGTAAGGGATTCAAGAGAGAGATGCATGGAAAGGGTTGTAGAACTGGAGAGAAATTAGCACATTAGGGATAGTTGGACTGGTTTAAAGTATTTTGAATTTTTGTATATTTGAGTTATTGATACAATGCTTGACAAATGTGACCTATTGAGTTATTGTATTTTTGTATATTTGGAGAGATATTTTTGCATGGAATGGAAAGGTGATGGATGTTAATTATATGATATTTTTACCAAGCCTCTCAATGAATTTGAATTTTGCTTTATTAGAACTAAACTTGGCATGATAAATACTCTAATGTGATGTTTATAATGTATTTTGGATGCATTAATGTGAAAATTTATGTGAAAAACATTTTCTGAGGCCTTTTAGACCTTCCAAGGTCAACACTTGTTGTCCTTAGGGTTAACCCCTAAGCTACACTCATTTAGTTGTTGAAACTGACCCAGAGTTTCAACACCAAGCTCCTTCAGACCTAACTTGTTGACACTATTTTTTAGTGTCGACATCTACTTGCCATAGGGTCGACACCAATTAGCGCACCCTTTGCCATTTCGCATTCATTGCACAGAGTGTCGCCACCCATCTATTTTAGGGCCAACACCCACGACAAGGGTATTTAAACCTTGCGACACTTCATTCTAATAGTCACGACCCTTTTAAGCCCTAGACATCTCTCTCTCTCTCTCTCTCTGGCGATTCCTCTTCGCTCCTTCAATTTTTATCAAATTTCTTCAAATCGTCACCTATTTCAATCAGATTCCTTACATTTCCATGGCATCTCACGACAACCGAACTACCACAAAAAGGAAAAGAGCTCACACCGCCACTACCGCGACACCATCGACGTCCACCTCTGTGATAAGGTGATTTTGCATCACCTCACATAAAACATTGTTCAAAAAACTCTCCCACTCTAGAAAGGTACTCTCCAGCTGTTTTGCCAACCAAAAATTCTTCAATGATAACAATTTTCCAATTGTTCAATGGTTCAAAGACCAAAAATTAGTCTTCTTTTCTCAAAACTAAATGAGAATGTTTACCCAACCTTCATTCGAGAATTCTTTGCTAATCTTTCTTACAATGAGAAAACTCAACCTTGAACTTTTCAATGCTTTGTTAAGGGTAAAGAGTTTACCCTCACTTCCTCTATTATTAATGACATTCTCGATACCACATATGGGGGGAGCCACCATATCTCTCACTATTTATAGAAATCCACCCAACTACAATGTTTTAGGTGCCCAAAAAGTCATTATCAATAATATGGACTTAGTTGCTCCTATTCAACTCTTTGTAAAAGACCTAATCTGGAACCTTCGCATTCTGCATCACATTATTATTTGTCATAACATTCTCCCACGCTCTGGTCGTATAATCCTGTTGATCAAGTCCGTGCTCCTCCGTACGACGTCGCTTTATCACCTAAAAACACAAACGTGAGCTAGCCGGCAGGTGTGTGCCGGAAACCTCTCTGATGCCTAAGTCAGTAAGCTTGACAAATAGACAAAAGCTCTGTGTATTCAGAAAGCAAAGTTGTGTGTTACCTCCCCAAAGGTGATGTTTGTGAGCTTTTATAGGTTTCGAGTGGCACAATCCTAGTAGGACTTCTATTCCTCCATGCAGAGTCCTCTTATGATTCATACTCCTATAGGATAACGCTTATCCTTTAACACCCCCCTCACTGCTTAAACCAAGTGAGATGGTTTTTACCATGGCCGAACTCCAATACGACCGAAGTAAACACGACTAAGCATAGCCGTAGAATGAGCCGAACTAGTTCTTCCTTCTACTCCTTATTTCGGCTCCTCATGTGCAACTCACGGTACGGTTTAGACCGAACTAAAGATTCGCGACCGGTATAACTCCAAGACCGGTCTAACTTCAAGTTGCTTCCGGACCGAAATAACTTTACAATTCTTGGGCCGGGGTAACTTTTATCTCTCTTGGGCCAGAGTAACTTTTCGGCCTTTTTACCCAGTCCTTCGTACTTTAGGCCATAAAGTCCATCTCATAGCTCGGCCCCATTTTCACCAAAACTACCCTCTCAATTGCCCCTTAATTCCATCTGCACAGCATGATTGGAATTACCTGTCTACCAGCCGAGCTAAAGTTTTCAAGCCTTTCCAGCCGAGCTAAAAAAACCCTTTAGCCTCTCCAGTCGAGCTAAAAACTCTTTAACCTTCTGGCCGAGCTTATTTCACTCCAGGCTCTACTTGTCCGGTCAAAACGTCTCTTCAATCACAGCGACTGTAACGCTTCCCTTCCTAATGACACGTGGCAGGCTCTGATAGGCTGTAGGCAGCTGTCACGCCGCCCTCGTACTACGAAAAATTTGAACAGTTCCCGCTTTTTCTCTTTCGTTCCTTCTTTTACACAAAACACCTTCTATATTTTGGATTAACCACTCTGCTATTACATCTCTTCTCTCTCCTCCCTGTGTTCTTACTGTTCTTCCATTGCACTTGAAGAGACTGTGACTTTGCTGCCATTTTTCCATCTTTAGTGTTTCTACATCTTCGTTTGGTAAGCAACTGGAATCCATCTATCTTTCTTTGCTTTTATTTACTTCCATGTAGTTTGTTTCGTGTGTTTTTGCAAAACATATTCTTTCCATTTGCTTTGCCCTGTACTTTACTGGAAAAACTTTACAGAACTCATGCGTGTATGCAATATCCTGTAGAAGACTAGTCTTTGATCCAAAATCATGATGCAACCGAACTAGGATACTGTTTATGCTATATATGTAGATCAATTCAGACAATAAACGAACTAGAACTCGTAGAAATAACAGTAGTTTCAACAAGTTACCAACTCCTTATTCACTTTAGCTGAGATAAACTCACGGAACGAAGTTTGAACTTAGTAAACTAGGAACCTCGGCCTTCAACCGAGCTAAGCCTTTGGGGCTAAGCCAGCTTTCATAGTTTCTAAACCAAACTCAGAAAGCTACCCCTAGAGGCTCAACCGAAGTAACAAAACCCATAGTTCAACCGATTTAGGCCTTTGGAGCTAAACCAGCTTTCCTAGTTTCTTAGACCGAACTCAGAAAGCTGCCCCTAGATGATGAACCGGTCTAACAAAATTGTTTCCAAAGCCATTATGCTGAGACGCTTGCCAAGGTCTGGCTAATAAAAACCCTGCTCAAACCGAGCTGCCAAGCATTTTGCTGAACCGAGATAGAACCTGTCCACAAAGCCGAAGTAGGGCTCCTATTTTTAACTTTTATTTTGTAGCACGGTCCAATGATCTGTGCTTAACCCCTCTGTTTTCTACCTTGCAGACTTAGGTTGCCCAGGCACTCCTCCGCGCGCTCAACCGAGCTACTGAGCACCAATTTTGCACCGAACTAATTTATTTGTAATTTATATAATAAATGGGGAAGTATAGGTATCTAGTAGACACTTCGGGCGGCCTAGCCGAATTCAGAAAAGACTACAATATACCTGATGACGTCCAACTGATTTTAGCCGAAAAGGATGTCATTCCTTGGGACAATGAAGGCTTTGTTCCTTTCACCCTTTTGTCCATAATCGAGACCGGACTACGATTTCCAGTCCAATCTTTAATTTGCGAGTTTCTTAGACAAACCAGACTATGCCCAACCCAACTATCCACCAATTCCTACCGCATCATAATGGGAATAGCCGAACTGAACCGCCGAGCCGGACTCAACCTTGGCCTCGCCGAAATCTTCCAACAATACTCCATTGGTTCAAAAGAAGATGGGTGGGTCTATTATTTAAGAATACGCCGTCGCCGAGAGAAGATAATAAAACATACACCGGATAAAGACTTGAACGACGACGACTTTTTCTGGGTGTCTCGGAATTTTGAGGATCACCAAGCCCAGATTCCTGGCCGACGTATAAATTGAAAAAAAGGAGAGCCCGGTAAATTTACTTCGGTTTTCTTGCGTGCTATTTTATATTTCGATTTTTTAATCTTTCAACCGAACTGACAGTTGTCTTCTTTCGTAGATTCTGCCCACCTTCATTCTTTATATAGCTACCCAAACCTAGCTACTTTGCGCGCCGCACTACGGTATCCAGAACGTAGTTGGGCCAAATTGCTAAAGTTCGAGCCGACCTACAAATACAGTGGTCGCAGAAAAGCCAGAGTGACTGATTTTCTTCTTGAAGACGCACCAGAGCCGGGCCCAACCTTACCACAAATCAGACTAATTCCACTAACTGCCGAAGAAGAAATGGCTAAAAGAAACAGAGTCAGGGCCCTCTTGACTGAGACCAACAGGGCCGAAGTACCACCATCAAGTCAAACCCAAGAAGCGATGGTGGCCCTTCCTACACAACAACCGTCCTCATCCCGCCGAACCAAGCGCGCCTGGACTACCGAAACTGAACAACACTTGGTTGATGAAGACGAGACTGCCCTTCCACCGAGTCCGCCACCGAGCCCCCAACCGGAGCCTTCTGACCGAACTACCACTAGCTGGGCACCAAAACTTTCCTTCAACAACCGAGATATCCAAGATTCTGACTCGGTTGTTGCTGAGAAGGATCACTAGTTGGCCTTCAACCTGGCCAAGAGTGTGTGCCTCCCCAAAGATATGGAGCACCACCAAAAGCAACTAAATACCGAGCTGAAGGCCATCCGGTCTTCAACAAAATCCATGATCCTGGTAAGTAGCTCTGTCCGTTTTTCCGTCTAATTTTTCCAACTTTCACTTCAGCTCAAGGGAAGTCGATGTTTTGTCAGGCCATTCAGAAAAACAACATCACTCACAGAAAAGTGTTAGAGCTCAGGAAAACAACAAGGCAAGCCGTGGCAGAAGCCGAAGCGAAGACGGCCGAGCTAGAGGAGGCCAGAAAGCAAATGGCCGAGCTACGAGCCGAGAACGGCCGACTGGCCGGACTGGTTAGTTCGGCCGAAGCAGAAAAGCAGAAGGCTGCCATTGTGCTAAAGGATAAGTATCTGCGCGAGCTAGTGAAGCTCAAAAAGAAGAAAGATACCGAAATAACCCAGCTGAAGGAGAGCGCAAAAGGAGCCGAAAAGCAAGGCTACAAGAAGGCAGAGGATGCTTATGTCAAGCAGTGCGAAGTCGCCAAGGAACTTTTCTTTAAGTGCGGCTGGAGGGCAGCCGTTGAGAAGCTCGGCCACGATCCACAGACCGAGGTTTTCAACCCTCCAGCCTACTTCATACCGAACTCCCTAGTGGAGTATGCTGATGCCATTCAGCAGCAATTTCTTGAAGGCTCAGACTCTGACAAAGACTCTACCTCTGAGGATACTCCGGTTGTCAATGCAGACCCGTCAGTTCGGCTGGAGCCCACGGTGGAAGACCTGACTATTGAACTACCAAGTGAAACCGTGGTTCCGACCAAAACCACCCTTGTGACCGAGAGCGAGCTCCCGTCTGAAACCGATCTTCGTGTTGATGTCGATGCTGCGTTTGATGCCGAAATTGATGATCTTTTCAACTGATTCTTTTTGCTTTTTCTTTTGTTTACTTTGACTTCTAACTGGGCTACGGCCCCTCCTTTGTATTTGCTTTCTGATGAATGAAAATTTTCATTAACTCTTACTTCGGTTGAGGTGTATGTTTGTACTTGTAATGATTTCTTATACGATCTTTTATACTTTCAATTGTTATCTCAGTTTTAGCTGGTCAAACTAACTACGCTTACCAGCCAACCACTCCTTAGCCGACATAATTACTTCGGCTGAGGAGTACTCAGAGTTGGTTTATTCCAGCCAACCACTCTTCAGCCATACCCTTACTTCGGCTGAAGAGTACAAAGAGGTGGTTTAATCCAGCCAACCACTCTTCAGCCATACCCTTACTTTGGCTGAAGAGCACTAAGAGTTGGTTTAATCCAGCCAACCACTCTTCAGCCATACCCATACTTCGACTGAAGAGTATAAAGAGTTGGTTTAATCCAGCCAACCATTCTTCAGCCATACCCATACTTCGGCTGAAGAGTACAAAGAGTTGGTTTAATCCAGCCAACCACTCTTCAGCCATACCCTTACTTTAGCTGAAGAGCACTAACAGTTGGTTTAATCCAGCCAACCACTCTTCAGCCATACTCATACTTCGACTGAAGAGTATAAAGAGTTGGTTTAATCCTGCCAACCACTCTTCAGCCATACACATACTTCGGCTGAAGAGTACAAAGAGTTGGTTTAATCCAGCCAACCTCTAAGTTAGTTTTTTCAGCAAACTTAGAATAATGTTTGGTTATTCCGACCAAACGTCCTGCAGCCTGGATCCTTATCCTGGGCTTAGGAGGGGTGTTGGTTTATTCCAGCCAACCTCTAAGTTAGTTTTTCCAGCCAACTTAGAATAAAATGTTTGGTTATTTCGACCAAACGTCCTGCAGCTTGGATCCTTATCCTGGGCTTTGGAGGGGTGTTGGTTTATTCCAGCCAACCTCTAAGTTAGTTTTTCCAGCCAACTTAGAATAAAATGTTTGGTTGTTCCGACCAAACGTCCTGCAGCCTGAATCCTTATCCTGGGCTTAGGAGGGGTGTTGGTTTATTCCAGCCAACCTCTAAGTTAGTTTTTCCAGCCAACTTAGAATAAAATGTTTGCAATGTGCCTAAAACTTCACTAAAGCTAACTTTTACAGAGAACAACTCATGCTGAAAAAAATTGATTTGTTTTATTGAGGAAAAAAAAAATTACACATGTTTGAAAGAGAAAAGCTAAAAATAAAATAACTTGAGATTGGCCGTGTTCCATGGCCTAGGGATTGCTTTGCCGTCCTTGTCTTCTAGGTGGTATGCCCCTTTGCCTGCTAACCCAACCACTTTGTAAGGACCTTTCCAGTTTGGCCCTAACTTGCCATCTCCTGGTATCAAGGTGTTTCCCATTACTTTGCGCAGTACCCAATCTCCGATCTTGAATTGTCTTGGATGCACCGTTTTGTTGTATTTTTTGGATAACTCTTGTTGGTATGAGGCAATGTGAACCAGTGCTCTTTCTCTTCTTTCTTCCGTAAGGTCGAGTTCTAATGTTATGGCTTCCCCATTCAAGTCTGGATCAAAATTTTCGCTTCGAATTGTGGGAAGGCCAACTTCCAGTGGGATTACTGCTTCCATTCCGTAGGCTAAGGAGAATAGTGTTTCTCCTATTGATCGTCGAGGTGTGGTGCGGTAAGCCCATAAAACATGAGGAAGTTCGTCCGCCCACTTGCCTTTTGCTTTTTCTAACCTTTTCTTCAATCCATCCAAGACGACTTTATTTGATGCTTCTGCTTGGCCATTTGCTTGAGGATATGCCGGTGTAGAATTATAGAACTCTATTTTGTATTCTTCACAAAAGCCTCTGAAGATTCTGCCGTCGAACTGAATGCCATTGTCTGAGATTAGGGCTTTTGGTATGCCAAACCGAGTGATGATATTCTGCCAAACGAACTTCTTCACATCTTTTTCTTTGATTGATGCCAATGCTTCTGCTTCCACCCACTTTGTGAAGTAGTCTGTTGCTGCGAGAAAGAACTTCCTGTTGCCGGGTGCTATTGGAAGTGGTCCTATTATGTCCAAGCCCCACATTGCGAAAGGCCATGGGCTAGTCAATGGTAGGAGTTCTCTAGCTGGTTGATGTATTTGGTGTGCGAATTTCTGGCATTTCTCGCACTTCTTTACATATTTCTCTGAGTCTGCCTGCATGTATGGCCACCAGTATCCTTGCGAAATGGCCCTGTAAGCTAGCGATCTTCCTCCTTGATGGCTTCCGCACACCCCTTCGTGTATTTCAAACAAGAATGCTTCCACTTTGCTGGGATGAACACACTTTAGGTAAGGTCCTGAGAATGACTTCTTGTATAAGGCCAAGGATGGGGAGAGCCAAAATCGCTGCGATTTCGCTCTTATTCTGTTGGCTTCTTTTTTCTCTTCTGGTAGGATGCCGTCTTTTAAGAACAGGATGATGGGATCCATCCAAGAGGGGCCTAGTTCTGTGCAACATACCTCTTTCGCTTCGGGGTCTTCAATGCTTGGTCTTGGTAGGTAGTCGATCAGTAGTGGATGAGGGATGGAGGTGTCTGCCATTGAGGCGAAGTCTGCTAGTTCGTCTGCTCTACTATTCTCCTCCCTGCCGATTTGCTCTATCCTTATTACTTCGAATTTCTTGATCTCTGTTTTGACCGATTCTTGGTACTTGGCCATCCTGTCATCCTTTGCTTCATAGTCGCTAGAAATCTGGTTTACCACCAGCTGTGAGTCGCTGTAGACCATTAGTTCGGTGGCCTTCATGTAGTATGCTGATTTGAGTCCTGCGAGAAGTGCTTCATACTCCGCTTCGTTGTTTGATGCTGGGAAGCCAAGGTTGATTGCTTGCTCTACAACCAGGCCATCTGGTGAGATGAGGACTATGCCGAGTCCTGCACCATGCCGGTTGGATGCTCCATCCATAAAGAGTTTCCACATCTCACCAACGAACAACTTCCAGCAAGTGGAGAGGTCAGATGATGTCGTGGGGTCAAGAATGTTGCTGGTGTTTTCTTCAAGGTCCATGCTTGCTGTCTGCCCCTCGCTATCTGATTGTACTTAGTCTTTATTTGTTGGAGAGCCTTGGTTTGGTGTAGCTTCTACCTTGCTGTCTTTAGTCTGGTCTGCCTTGGAGTCTGACTGAGTACCTTCTGCTAGGGTTTGCGCTATTCCGGCGTCAACTTCCATCCCTAATTCGGTGGTGTCAGTTAGGTCGACTGGGCAGATATGATGACTTCCAGGAGTAAATTCTGCGACAAAGTCTGCCAAAGATTGGGCCTTTACTGTGGTTTTAGGTTGGAACTTGATGTCGAATTGTCCCAACTCTACTGCCCACTTCAAGATTTGCCCAGAAAAGTTCGCCCTCTCAAACAAAGCTTTTAGTGGAAAAGCTGTGAAGACAACTATGGTGTGGGCGTGAAAGTAGTATGCCAATTTCCTGGAGGCCATCATTAAGGCTAATGCCAGTTTTTCCAGTGGCAAATACCTTGTTTCGGCTCCCAGCAATGTCTTGCTGACATAATAGATGGGCAGGTGTTGGATTCCTTCTGCACGAACCAACACTACGCTAACTGCGTGCTGAGAGACTGCCAGGTATAAGAAGAGTTCTTCACCAGGTACTGGAGTAACAAGTAGTGGTGGGGAAGACATATATTCCTTCAAGCTTTCCAGAGCTTGGTCGCATTCTTCATCCCACTCAAACTTGGCTTTTAAGGCATGAAAAAATGGTCGTAGTCTATCTGACGACCTGCTTATGAACTGATTGAGCGCAACTGCCATGCCGGTGAGATGCTGCACTTCTTTCACTGAGTTCGGTCTCTCTAAATCTTGGATTGCCTTGATCTGGGAGGGGTCTGCTTCTATACCTCGGTTGGTCACAAGGAAACGCAGGAATTTGCCAGATCCTACTCCGAATGCACACTTGGACGCATTAAGGCGCAACTTGTGCTTCTTTAGGATCTCAAACATCTCGCCTAGGTCTTTAAGATGGTCATTCTCATCCTTGCTCTTGACCACCATGTCGTCGATGTAAGCCTCCATTGTTCTGCCTAACAATGGTTCAAACATCTTGGTGACCATCCATTGGAATATTGCCCCTGCGTTTTTCAGGCCAAAGGGCTTGACCTTGTAACAGTATAGTCCTCTTGGAGTCGTAAAGGATGTGACCTCCTGGTCTGGTTCATGCATGGCGATTTGGTGGTAGCCTCTGTATGCATCCAGAAAGCTAAGTCGGTTGTGCCCTGCCGTTAGGTCTACTAGTTGATCTATCTGTGGGAGAGGAAAGCTGTCTTTTGGGCATGCCTTGTTGACTATTTTGTAGTCGACGCAGACACGTCATTTGCCATTCTTCTTTGGCACTACGACCGTGTTGGAGATCCATTTTGGGTAGTGTACCTCTCTAATTGCTCCTGCCTCCAGCAGGTTACCTACTTCTTCCGCCACTATTTCGGCATGGTGAAGTGCCGATCGGCGAGTGCGTTGAATGACTGGCCTGGCGGATGGGTAGACATTAAGTTGGTGACAGATGAAGTTTGGATCAATGCCTGGCATGTCGTAGGGTGTCCAGGCGAACACTTCGATGTTAGAGGTCAAGAATTCCAAGACCTCTAATCTCTCAGTGCTGGACAACGACGAACCGAGCAAGAAGAACTTATCCGGGTTCTTTTCATCTATTTTTACCTCCACCAAGTCCTCCACTGCTTTCTGATCAGCCTCTTTGCCGACATCCGCGAATAGTTCATTGCTTTCAGGTTCTTCCACCGAATGAACGTATCCTTTGGCAGCGCGGCTGCCATTCACCATGGCGAAACATTACTTCGACATGATCTGATTTCCATAGACTTCTTCAATTATACCGGTGTCGTTGGGGAACCGCATTACTTGGTGGTAGGATGACGCCACCGAACGCATGGCATGCAGCCATGTTCTGCCCAAGATGATGTTGTAAGTGGAGGGGACCTTCAATACCCAGAACTCCACTTGTTTCGTCACGCTTCCTGCTTTAACTGGAAGAATTATCTTACCGACGGGCCATTCTGGCATGGAGTTGAATCCAATTAGGGGAGATACAGCAGGCGCCAAGTCTTTGTCTTGTAGCTTCAGTTGTTTAAATGTTTCGTAGTACATGATTTCACATGAACTACCCTGGTCAATCAGAATCCGCTTGATGTCAAAATCCTTGACTCGGAGAGTGACGACCAGGGCATCATTGTGTGGGCAATATATCCATTCTAAGTCTTATCTGAAAAAGACATGACGTTTGTTGCCTTTGTCTTCCCTTTCTTTGTGGTAGGTTGGGCACTTAGCACCTCTCCTAAATGTTCAGCCTTTTTTATTGATCCTCTGAGCTCGCATACACGCTTAGGTTCAAAGACTCCATGTATCACATTGATAACGCCTTGAGGTGGGGCGTCGACTGGCATCCCGTTGGGGTTATTGTGATCCTGGGGGACTGTTGTGTCCCTCCTTCAATGTACTTGTCCAAGTGGCCTGCTGCCACCAACTCTTCCAGGTGTTGTCTCAATGGTGTGCAGTTCTCAGTGCGGTGTCCCTTTTCTTTATGGTAGGTGCACCGCGATCTTTCGTCATAGTCCTTCTGCGCTTCCCCTAATTTGGCTGGCCACTTGACGAAAGGCTCATCTCTTATTTCGCTAAGAATCCGATATATCGGTTTCTTGAACACCGTGGTTATGACAGTGCGGATTCTTAACCATCTTTTATCTGGGTCTTCTCCGTTATCTCGTCTGCCACGTCCGTTTCTGTTACTTCGATCTACCGTGTTGACCTTTGCTGAGGTCTTCTTTTCTGGTACTGTAGTTGCCCCAGATTTTGCCTTGGCACGTGCGCCATCCTCTTCTACCCTGATGTGCTGATGCACTCTTTCCATCAGGGCTTCCATGGTGAGGGGTGGCGTCATGGTGATCGAGTCCCTTAGTCTGTTCCAGACTGGAAGGCCTCTTTTATCTTGTGCAATGGCGAGATTGGTGGGGCAGTCCCCAATCTGATTGAATGTCTCCCAGTAGCGACTATTATAGGATCGTAGGGTCTCTTTATCGCCCATATCGATGGAGAGTAGCTGGTCGATCTCCACCGGGGTTTTAGTGTTTGTTCGGAACCTTGTTACGAATGCTTCTGCCAATTGTGCCCAAGAGGCTATGCTGCCCTCTGGAAGTTTCTCGAACCAAGTCAAGCCTAGGTCGCCTAGGCTTGACGAGAAGAGTATACACATTAAGGCCTCGTTTCGCCTGTACACAGCCATGACCTGGCGAAAGTGGCTCAAGTGTGAGTAGGGATCCGTCTTTCCTTCATATGTAGTGAATTTCGGCTGAAGGAAGCTTGATGGTAGGGGCGCGTTTTCAATCGCCGGAACAAACGGCGAAGTCTGCAGCCTTGCTAATGCTTTGTCTGTTGGTTCGTAGGCAGGGCGCGGTAATGGCATTCCAACCTCGACGCTTCCATGCGTCCGAGAAGCCAACCGCTGTAAGGCAGAAACTCTGTGTGGATCCCTTGTCCTGGCATCCTCCTTGCATCGTGCCTTTGCTTCGAGCACGGTTCGTAAGTCGGATGATCTGGGTAATTCCGTCTGTCTAGATCTGGTTTGGTGCGAATGTGAGGGCCAATATGTGCTTCCTTCTGTGTATGATCTTTCAGATCTCGTCCTCTCAGACCTGGAGTGACGAGTTCTGGAAGACCAGGATTCAGTATCGCCCGTCCTGAGGCTTCTACTCTCTCCCTGCGAGGGTGTGGTATTCCTACTACGATTTTCTGAGTGGCGAGGGGGCGTCTTGTTTTTGTGCCCCTCTTCTGTTGCCACTTCTTTTTTCTTCATCTGGCGCTTCAAGGCCTCCATGTCCGCCGCCATCTTCCTTATTAATGCATCTTTCTCCTTCACGCGGTCCTCCAGAACTTGAGGATCAACCCTCCGCCTTTGTCTATCAGGACTTTGAGAATGAGATTGACGGGGGGCTGTGAGTCCGCCTTCCCCTAGTATCTCTCCTGGGGTTATGTCGCTGGAACTCCAAGTCCGCCATGGGAGGGACAGAAGGTAATCCTTCACGCCTTGCGCCTCCATCTGGAGTCAGCCCGTCGACGGCGGACTGCGGCAATTCTTCAATGTGCGCCATTGTTTGTAATAGACGAGAAGCTTTTAGTCAAGAGGTTTTGTTCTGTTTGTAATTCCCACAGACGGCGCCAATTGTACGGAAAAGAAATATACTTCCTTCTCGTATAATCCTGTTGATCAAGTCCGTGCTCCTCCGTACGACGTCGCTTTATCACCTGAAAACACAAACGTGAGCTAGCCGGCGGGTGTGTGCCGGAAACCTCTCTGATGCCTAAGTTAGTAAGCTTGACAAATAGACAAAAGCTCTATGTATTCAGAAAGCAAAGTTGTGTGTTACCTCCCCAAAGGTGATGTTTGTGAGCTTTTATAGGTTTCGAGTGGCACAATCCTAGTAGGACTTCTATTCCTCCATGCAGAGTCCTCCTATGATTCATACTCCTATAGGATAACGCTTATCCTTTAACACCCCCCTCACTGGTTAAACCAAGTGAGATGGTTTTTACCATGGCCGAACTCCAATACGACCGAAGTAAACACGACTAAGCATAGCCGTAGAATGAGCCGAACTAGTTCTTCCTTCTACTCCTTATTTCGGCTCCTCATGTGCAACTCACGGTACGGTTTAGACCGAACTAAAGATTCGCGACCGGTATAACTCCAAGACCGGTCTAACTTCAAGTTGCTTCCGGACCGAAATAACTTTACAATTCTTGGGCCGGAGTAACTTTTATCTCTCTTGGGCCGGAGTAACTTTTTGGCCTTTTTACCCAGTCCTTCGTACTTTGGGCCATAAAGTCCATCTCATAGCTCTGCCCCATTTTCACCAAAATTACCCTCTCAAATAATATGGACTTAGTTGCTCCTATTCAACTCTTTGTAAAAGACCTAATCTGGAACCTTCGTATTCTGCATCACATTATTATTTGTCATAACATTCTCCCACGCTCTGGTCGTTATGATGACATCACCAAAGCCTATACCTTTCTTATTTGGACCATCTCAACTGGTTACCTAACTGACTTGGGTAACATTGTCATTTAACAAACCATTGAAGCTCACAAAAAGCCTATCCAATCCCTGCCTTTTTTAAGGATCTTCGCCAAAATCTTTAAACATTTCAAAATTGATTTGAAAAATGAAGAGAGTGTGCCATATGACACTGTTTCCTATGGAAATGAGACCCTTCAACACATGGGATACTCCAAAATCGACAATGTTTGGGTAAAAACAAACAAACCTAGTGCACCCCCTTCTGTTCCAAAAGCACAACTCGCTCCACCCACTGATCCCCCCTCTGCCCCTTCTCCTGAACCCTCCTTCATCTCCTCTCAGATTGAAAACCTTAGTTCTATTGTCCGAGGACCATTCCTTGAGGATATTGCTTCCCTCCAAAATGAACAATCTACAATTTAACTCTTCTTCTGCTCCATCAAATGCACCATAGTCATCTGATTCTGCCCCTGCTCCTTTTACTCCTGATTTGGCTCACTTGAATGCAAAAATTGATCAACTCTCAGCCATAGTCCAACAAGTGGCCAATCGACAACTTAACATGCAACAAGATGTTATCAAGATGGCAACAAGATTGAGAAGATGATGCTACAACAGTTTGCTGTAGTTGAAGCTGCCAAGTCAAGTGTTGTAGACATGGTTGTGGCCATCAAAGGACTAAGGCACTCCAATGAAGAAATTCATAACACATTCCAACATCGCTGGATAAAAGATTTGGGCAAACAAGTACATGCCTTCATGGTTTGGTTTGCACAATGCTGGGAACATGCTGCTCCTCACTGGCCTCGCAGACCACCCCTCTTCATATAGTCTTCTCACTTGACTTCTTACCCTACTTTTTGCTGATGACTAAGGGGGAGAAGAATTGTGAATGTTTTTATAAAGTTTTAAGTTGCACAAGTTAATGTTTTGTGAATGTTAGAAAGGTAGAACATACTTGGAACAATGGTGAACACACTTGGTACCATGGTTGACATCTTGACTTTTGGCAACACACTTTTGGAAACTTGGTTTCGTTTATGTACTTGCTGTTTACATGGAAATTACTCTGGTTTTTGGTTATTGAATTTGGTGAATTCACAGTTCTTCATTAATGCATTGCTTTGACATAGACATAACTATCATATCTTTTGGACATTGCCTTATTTTGATGTTATAATGCTTGTGATTTCATTCAATGCAGTTGATGAAAAAAATCTTTTATTGGACTTGACACTGCTTTGATCTTATCATTTGAATCGACTTTATTGAAATTGTCTTTTGATCACTATATTGTTTTTGATAGGGGGAGCCTTGAGTTTTAACATAAACTGGTTTTGAAAATATGCCCTTATGATAGGGGGAGTTTTTGTTCTTTTCCAAATTCCATTTTGATTAATTTTCTTCGTAGTGTTGACACCAAAAAGTTGTGTTACAATAATGGAAATTTAGAGACCAAGTGTCGACACCAAGACACACTAGTGTCAACACTCTAAAACATAATCAAAAGTTCAGGAATGTAGGAACCTAGTGTCGACCCAGAGAACATATCCAAAATGAGGAAATTAAACGAATAACAAGTGTCAACCCCATAATGCAAGTGTCGACACCCTATTGCAGTGGATATGTTACAGTAATATGTTATAGTTGGTTGTCACATCATGTTGTCATGCAGTGACATTTCAATTGGTTGACAATAATCACTAATTAAAGCACTTTCAAAAAATTACAAACTAAAGCATTAAATGAAATAGACATGCCTGGAAGATATGGTAATAATGGTTGTTCGAATTAAGGAATAACACATTAGTGAATTTAGGAGCTTTTAGTGAGGGGGAATTTGGTTAATCATTGCAGAGAAGTTTTTTTAGCATAGACTTACATTGATTGGTTTTGTAAGGGAGATTGATGTTAGTTGGTTTGCATGTTGTTATGCACTACTTATTTATTGCTTATTTCTCGCATGCCATTGATTATTACATCATTTTGTCCTTTCTTGTGTGGTTTATACTTTTGTTTTAGTTGACTGAGCTTCATTTGACAATTCATGACAAAAAGGGGAAGAATTTTTAGAGAGAGTTTTTTTATTATGTCTGCATGTTCTTAAAATTGTATCTGCATGTTCTTAAAATTTCCTTCATTCATATTTCAAGATAATCTTGTCATATGTCTGTTACTTTCATAAACTCTTGTGATACTAATAGCTATTTTGCAGATCTTGACCTTAAGAAAGCTATCTTGATTGGTTGTAATGGGTTGGGGTGATTAGGATTTTATTCGTTAGGTGTGTTTTGTCACAGAATTGCCAAAGGGGGAGATTGTTAGGTTTTTGTAATTGGCAATCCCGTTCGACAAAACTCCTTTCAGCTATAATTTTATTCACTCTTATGTTTCAGTGAGGATATGAGTGTTTAGATACGAATCCAACTGAAATTGTTCCTAAGCAAAGGAGTTTGTGATCTTGAGACTTTCATATTTGCTACTTCATTGACTATGTACGGGATCGAGCTGCCCAGTCAGCTCGCGAGGGTCCAAGGGGCAGCGCCCCATGGCAGGTCTGGGGCAGCACCTAAGCAGGGTTGAGAAGCAACGTTTGACTGCTCAAGTGGTCATTTGTGCACTCGAGTAATGAATAGGAGCATCCAGTATCTTTGCCTGGAAACTAAACTTCTAGGGAGCAAGTTTTACCGCTCGAGCAGTGAAAGTTTCACTCGAGCGGTCAACAAATATGTTTTGCACCGCCTTTACTCACATTGCTTGAGCGGTGAAGTGTGCGCTCGAGCAGCCTTCACGATTCAATTTACTATAAAGTGCGTAGTTTGCTGTTTTTAGGATTTAAGTCATCCATAATCTTAGTGAGAAAGAAAAGACAAAATGTTTTCTATTGGAGGCTATTTTATATGAGTTTCCTTGGTGTATAGAAGGTGGATTGATCAATGAACTACAGAATGTCAAACATCAAAGGTTGTTCTTATTATTTCGTTCACAAAAGAGAGAGGTGTTCTTCGGTAGATTATGGGGAACGTGTGCCTGAAGCTTTGATGGATTCTAGAGTGTCTTATCATCGTGGATTTGACATCAGCTTTGTGGATTCAACATTAGGCAAGACGATTCCGAGGTAGAGATGGTGGCGGAAAAGGCACATCGGGTTTGGTTTAATTCAGGCATAGATTCACTAGGTAATTGAGAATACTCTTGTGTAATTCCTTTTTTTTTTTTCTTAGTAGATTGTTTTGTGGCTTTGACCCGTAGTTTTTTTTATCACAATTGGAGGTGCTCTAATTATGATTTTTTCCACGTTAAATCGTTGTGTCGATTTATTCTTGAATGTTTGATTGGGATTAGTATTCACTATTTAGAATTAAAACATAATCACGAATCAATATCTCGGGGTTATTTAGATTTTTCAAACCCAACCTAGCTGACTAGAGACCCCAAGAATTATGTTCAAAGGGACAATCGAATTATGGATGACTTCCCATATCACTAAGGATATTAATTCCTACCTATTTCTATGATACAAAGAGTTTGTAGCGTTAGTAGGATAAGTTTTATTTTTAATGATTTTTATATTTTGGACATCCAAGTGGGGTATAGTAGGTGAAAAATCTTTAAAACTCAAGATATTGATTTGTGATTATGTTTTAATTTTAAACAACGAATAACAATTTCAATCAAACAATCCAAAACAAATCGACGCAACGATTTAACAGGGAAAAATCACAATTGAAGCGCTTCCAATTGTGATAAAAAAATAATAATAATAACAGGCCAAAACCACAAAAAAATCCACTAAGAAAACAAAAAAATGAATTATACAAGTGTACTCTCAATTACCTAGCAAATCCACGCCCGAATTGAACCAATCCCAATGTGCCTCTTCTACCACTGTCTTCACCTTGGAATTGTCTTGTCTAACGTTGAATTCACAACACTGATGTCGAATCCACGACAATGAGCCACTCCGGAATCCATCAAAACTTCAGGCCCAAATTCCCCAGAATCCACCGAAAAATAATTCTCTCTTTTGTGAATAAACGAAAACAAACAAACCGTCGATGATGTTGATATAAAGTTCACAAATCCATTGATCACTCTTAGATCATCATTGGAACACTCATAAAGCACCCTCCAATATAAAACACTTTATTTTTTCTTCCTCTTTGAAAATCTGGATGGCACAAAATCCTAAAAACAGCGAACAATGCACTGTATAGAAAACAGGATCGCGCAGACTGCTCATGCACACATTTCACTGCTCGAGCGGTGTGAGTAAAGACGGTGCGAAACATATAGGCTGACCGCTCGAGTGCAACTTTCACCGCGCGAGCGGTAAAACTTTCTTTCCAGAAGTTTAGCTTTATCCCCATATATAGTCAGCGAAGAGGCAAATATGGAAAGATTAAGATCAGAAACTCCTCTGCAAAGCACAATTCGAGTTGGATTCGCATCTAAATACCCATAGCCTCACTAAAATAAAAGATTGAATAAAATTACAACTGAAAGGAATTTTGTCAAACGGGATTGCCAATAACAAAAACTTAACAATAGGATACTCTTAATAAGAAGTTATTTATATGAGTGTGAACTGGGCCAATTTTGTGAGAATTGAGAAAGCCAAATTCTCTAGAGCACTCATGAATTACCAGACACTTTTCAAGGCTAAAATGAACACAACCGTGAGAACCAAACTATGTCTGGGGATACTCTATGTGTATTCTACTATCTTAGCTTACACAAATAGCTTAGCAGTTCAAGTCATCGCGTCCGTTGATTGGCTAGTAAGTCCGATAGGCTAGGGAATGTTCAAAACCAAAAACTACCTATCTCGATGTAGTGTATCTTCTTAGTATACTTTTTCTTTATTTGTATGTTATTGCATGTCCTTTACCGTCAATTTCATTCATGTGCAGGATTGTTGTAAATGGTTTTGAGAAAACCTTATTTTTAGCAAAATTTGTGCTAAATTATTAGTGGGTCCCACTCACTATTTTTGGTGGGTTCGAGTGGTGACGCTGTAGCAACCCTCACCTTACTCTTGTCATACTTGCATACATTCATGCATGATCTTGTCTTGTTATGTTGTTTTGCAAGTCTTGCCTTGCCTTGTTTTGTTTAAGTATTGCTTGCATGATTTTGTTCCTTGCTTGGTGTGTAGCCGAGGTCATCTTGAGCTTAGTTCACCTCTGAACCTTTGTGCTTAGGACTGTTTTGGAACCACTTGGTCGACCCCCATCTTCACCCCGGGCATGTTGCCGAGATGTTTTGCACTTAGTGATCCTTGTCCTTGGGCAGGTATGGCCTAGACCGAGGTGTGGCACACCCCGGCCAAGGTGTGGCACAACTTAGTCAAGTGTCGTCCTCCCTAGCCGATGTCTTTGTTACCCTGTTACCGAAGCTTTGACTTTAGCCGATGTCATTACTTGCCGATGTGTCTTGCCTTAGCTTGCTGCATACACTTTGTCATAGACTTGTCTTATCAATCAATCACCTTTTGAGTTGAACCAACCCAGTAGCGCCACGTGTCCGAGCTGATTGTTAAGACAGCCGGCAGACCTAGAAACAAATCATTTTTGTCTCAAATCTTTGCCTTTAGAGAGAGAAGCTCTAGAGAAAGGAGGAGAAGTTCTTGAGTGAGAATAGATCTTCCAAGCTTGATCTTCGAGGTTTGAACCGTTGGATTCGAGTTTTGAGGTTGGAATCTTAACCTACTCTTGTTGCTCTTATTGATCATCTAGCTGCATTGCATGATCGAATCTGTTTTGCATGTCATGCATCGATTTGAAGTTGGTTTTGGAAAAGAAAAATAGTATTCATGTGTTCTTGAAGAAAAATCTCGTTTTGATCCGAAAGTTTGGAACCAGAACCATGTTTTTGTGTTTGTTCTTGCGTGATCTTCCTTGTATGGGTACCCAGGTCCATGTTTTGAACTCATGGCACGAAATCTCAGATTTTTGTAACAAGTTATGATCTTGCATTCGTCTTCTTCATGATCATGTTCTTCATGTTCTTTAAAGGGAAACCTAGGTTTTCCCGACTTTGCTTTTGAACGAGGCCATCGGGACCACACCTCGGCAAGGATGTGTAGGACCTCGGCAAAGACCTGGTTGGTACCCAGTGTGTTTTCATGAGACGGGAGCAGTGTTTAAACTCCCAGCATGTTTTGCTTTGCTATTGACTTGGATCTGGTGAGAATGCCCGAATCATTTGCATGCATATAAAGCTTGTTTTGAGAATGTGAATTGCCATGTGATTGTAGGTCCTTGATCTTTGCTTTGAGCCTACACCCGAGGAGATCTATGTGAGTGGTATTTTTAATAAAGCTATGTTATACTGTTTTGATAAATCTTGCTTTGCTTTGTTTTGACGAAAGTATTTGTTAAGCATGAATGAATAGCTCTGTTTTGATGTATCAAGTATAAGCTTTGTTTTGATGTCATTCTTGAAAAGTCCCTTGTACTGGAGGACTCTAAACTTTCGCAGTACCAAGTATAAAAGTCCCGTGTGCTGGAGGACTCTAAACTTTCGCAGCACTAAGTATAAAAGGATACGGTCCTTTCTTGGAAAGATTATCGTGTTAAAGCGGGCTACGGGCCTAAGTAACACAAGACTATCGTGTTAAAACGGGCTACGGGCCTAAGTAACACAAGACCATCGTGTTAAAAGGAGCTACGGGCTTAAGTAACACAAGTCCCTTGTACTGGAGGACTATAAACTTTCGCAGTACCTTTGACTAATCAATTACGGATCGTGCAGTCCTTGTTTTGCCACTGACGGTTTACCGCGTGGACTTGTTTGTTCGGAAAGCTTGATTTGTGTTTTGCCGATGCCAGTGAGTATCCCTTGAGACTTGTAAGACTTGATAGATGAATACGGTTCATCTCTTGTTTTGATAAAGTTTTGATGTGTTTTGCTTTGAAAAGATCTCAGCTAATATTCGTATGGTTTTGGCATGTTTTGTTTTGAAAGACTTTAGCTATATTCATGCAAAACCTTTATTACTAGTACCATTCACTGAGTATCCAAGCTCACCCTCTCTATATATATGTAGGTGATGAGCAGGACGTCGGCGACGCGTAGAATGTGTTTTGAAAGCTTGTTTTGGATCCATGATTTTGTCGGCTTTGTTTGTATTCACGTCGGCGATGTCATTTCTTTTATGTCGGCGAATCTTGAAAATCATGCTTCTTGGCTTGTATTCACTGTCATTTTGTACATGTCGGCTCGAGAAGCCTTTTGATCAAGATGTAATACGTATTTTGCTTTGTTGTATTCAAGTTGTAAAGATGTATGCTATTTCATTGGACTTATGCACTGCTCTTATGGACCACTTGTATTTTGATTTATTGCTTCCGCATTTGTGAGCCCCGTTTGTTATACTCTGATTGTGTTAAAATTTTGGAAGTTGGCCTTCGGTAATCACGGATTACTGGCCATCACGACACCAAACTACTAGGGGCGGTTTGGGGTCGTGACAGACGCGTTCTATGTTATGTGGTGATAAATGTGATGTATTTGGTTTGGCACCATTTACAAGTGAATTGGAAATCAACTCCAAAGTGAGTTTCATGGAAATGGAGTTTAGTGAGTTTCCTACGTGAAGTTGATGTAGGCTAGTCCTACATAAGAAAGGCAAGGAAACTTATAAGTATGTATAAAGTTCAAGTTTGACATTTGGGTTTGGGCCCTTGGGGCACCCAAGTTTTGTAAGGAAGGGAGTTATGGACAAAGTGGACTTTAAGGCAAACTACCACGCGCGTGAGCCACATCCGCCGTCTTACCACACACTAAGATGGGCTCAAGCACAAGTTGGTCCATATTTTATTTTCTGGACAAAAAAAATAACATTTGAATTTTTAAAAAATTTTTTGCACAAAATTTGAATTCAAACGTTTGAGCCAAAATTTGAAATTTGAATTTTCCAATTGCCTCTTTTCCGACAGGTCACCAAGGCAATCAAAATAGCCACCGTTAATGCTATAAATAGTCTTCTCCATTCTTGCAATTTCATTCATTCCATTCTTCTATCTTCCTTCCTTTCTTCTTCGCTCTCTTATGCTTCTACATTTTTCTGGAATTTAGAATTTTAGGAAGAGTTTGTGACAGAGAAAGTTACAACACTAGTTTGGTTTGCCAAGCTCAAAAAATTATAGTGCTGCAATTTTGAGTATAGTCGTTACATCCTAGGAAGCAGACACCGGTAAATCTCGAAGCATCAGAGTGAGGGTAAAATCTATTTTAAGCAGATTGTGTCCAACACAAGCCTCAACTGTTTGATACATAATTTTTATAATCACTGCAATCATATAATTTCAAATTTTAATTTATAATATTATTTTCTAAAATTATTTACTTTTTATATGCATTTATTTTCAATAAATTCTATTGTCACACACTTACTTAACTCTGTGCACACATTTAATGAAATATTATTTTAATGAAAATTGTATCCTAAGTAAAATTACTATAATGGACATCAAATTACACCAACAATATTATATCAAAAAAAAATTTGTACACATCTTTTGAGTAAAAATAAAAAAATAACCTTAGTTTCTTCTTTGTTTGTCATTATTCCATTATTTCTTAAAAGTGAACCATTGAGTATTCAACTTCTAGATCCCTTTCATTTCGAAGGTCAGCTCTTCGATCAAAAGCAAATACTGAGCATTACTATTATTATTACTAGTAATCGCATTGTTGGATTGGGACAGAGATGAGGAAAGCTATATATGATCCTTTCAAAATTGTTAATACTCCAAAGGGAATGGAACAATGGTAGGGCCTTTCACTTTCCTAGCTCATAGTCGGTTTCCAATAGGAATCACATCCCTTCCCTGCAATTTCTTTTGTACTACTGAAGTTCTAATGATACAATATATATATTCCATTACATTGAGTTGTTACTTGGTTTTTATTTATCATTACTCTTTAGGCACCATTGCCTCTCTGTAGCTTGCTTTTCGCACTTTTTGGAGGGGTTTAGTCTCCTTGGATACGATAGCCCTACAGTTCGGACTCCCGTGATTCTGAATCTGGTTTTATAAGTGCAATGTGAAATAGAAAAAACACAAATGAGAGTCCAAATCCGAAAAATCTTTGGAAAATCTATTTACAATTAAAAATGCCAAAAATGAACTGCATTGCCAGATTTCAAAGTCGCCACCTAAATATTTTTAGAAAATTTAAGAAACTCGTGACTCGTGCCAAACGTCACTTGTTCGTCATAACCAAAGTGTCTCAATTCAGAAACTTAAGTATGAAAGGGAAAGGTCATGAATTGAGCACCCTACTCTCTACTAATCATGATGTAATTTTTATGTACATTATATGCTCTCGTTCCGATTATTAATGCTAACTTACTATGTGAAGCACATAAGTATAAACTAAGTCACCCACTTTGGAATGCTTTGATTTCATGTTTGTTTGAAAAGAGTTTTGAATATGTGCTACTTGAAAAAGTGAGCTCATATATACACTAATCAAAATCATCCCAACTTAAGCGAAATAGCCTTCATCTACAGGCATTCAAGAGGTATATCAAATAAGCAGTTAGCTTCATGGTAAATATACTTGATATGGCAACACAGACATACATGCAATATGCTAAAGTAAGAAATGCTCACCTAGTACTCAACCGAGGCAAGCCGAAATAGAAAAAATAGTTAGAAAAATGCATGCTCTAATAAGCAAGTGACTAATGTAACACATACAAAATGCAATTACTAGGTTCGGTTTTATTAACATGACATATGGCTCAACTCAAACATGCGATAACGCACGTATTCAAGTAAGTAGGAAATGACAATGATGTTAGAATGATGAACCGAACCCGGTGCATGCAAAAATGGATATTTACACATGGTAATGATATGAAACCAAAATATGATACTACTTGCAACCATCATAAGTAAGTAAATAAAAGGGAGAAAGAATAGGGGTTGGAAGACATACACAATATTACAAGTGTGCCCTTATACAAGAGGGTCCGAATAAATGTCCTAATTTACTAAATATTACAACACCAAAATTAACTAAACTAACTAATTGTTACAAATTCGAATGGAGCCAACTAGTTAATTACAACACATTAATATTAAAGCACTAAATTAAAGGACGAGAGGCGAGGAGCCACATACGTGCAGCTGAGAACATCCTCCCGGAAACCTCTCTGTTTGTTGTTAGATTTTTTTCTACTCGCAATCAGAAAATTATTCTATTTTGGCCTTAGTTTCTGCTCTGTTCTGCCACAAAAATGCCACTGCCTGTACAAAAAATGTGACCGGTCGACCTTGGAAAGTGGTTGGCTGGATAAAAAGGTAGTCGCCGGCCACTATTTTTGGGGATTACCCTACTGCAACAGATCTGAAACAGAGCAAAAACAGAGTGTTTCCAAGAAATGTTTATCCTCTCTACCCTTCCCTATCATGAAGATGATCAAGGGAGGAGTAGATTCGGTTCACAAATCATCAATACTCGCACGTTTGTTGTGTGATGATCTATGAACCGAAAGGACAAAAGCTCAATAACAAGGAAATGAAAGACTGACAACACCTCCTCCCTATCAGGGCGTTACCTCAAGGGGAGGGGTAGACATTGCTTCTTGAACCACTAAACATCACTACAAAGTATGTAATGATTCAAGACTCAATGGGTTCAATATAAGGTCCGATTGAACCCAACTCAATTTTATTACCTTTTTTTTTTACCTCTTTTACTCTAATTTTATTAGCCTCTTTACATTACCTTTCTATTTTTTTAATCTTTTCTTCATTTTGTCCAAGAGTGATAATTACGTCCACTAAGTGCAAAATGAGATAAAGAGTAGTGTTAAACAAGAGGTTGTGCTTAGCATGAGAGAGATGTAATGCCTTGGTAATGAAACTCCGAAGAGATTAAACCATTAAGCATGGAAAGTCTTTTTCTTATGTTTTGAGCAACAATCTAGTGTTGGATACAACTCTTAATCAAAGAAAGTAAAGAAAGAAAGGAGATTATAGAGGTGATTATTACTAGTGTGAGTATTGTAGACACCCCATTTTTGACCGTCCTCAAGACTTGGACGTCATCGTTTGAACACTCAATGATCATCCATGCTCGTGTTCGTTTTGAGTTCCCGAAGGTCTCGGCTGCGCGCCTTGCCTTAGGATCTCTCAACTTGTTTGTTTTGTGCTTGGTTGTGGACCAAGGACTTGTGGTTTTGCTTCTGAGGGAAGAGGGTGGCTTGTTGGCCATCCCTATAACCCATCGGCTAAGGCATTGTGCCATCGGCCTTCTTTTCTTGTCATCGACCATAAGCGGTGGCCGATCGGCACTCTTTTTGGTCGATCGACTATATTTTCTGGTCGAGACCTTTCCATATGCTTTTGCAGATATTTTTGTGCCAGCTGTGACAGCTGGTGAGCACAATTCTCATCCTCCATACACGTGTATGGGATTGAATCAAGACTCAAGCTTGTTCAACAAGCTTGAGAATTGATTTTCTATAGGAATGGAGGCCCCTCTCCCTTTCCAGAGGTTCTAAAAAGTTGATATACAAAACATATATTACTCTCTCTCTATATTTTACCTCTCTCTCTCCATTTGCTCTTGTTTGTGCTCAAAAGTGTAAATTCTTCACATTTTTACACTAAAGCGCCTACTAGAACACCATCCTTTTGTTGCTGAGGCTTATTGAAGTTGGTTTTAGTGTTTTTGGACTGGTTTTGATCAGAAAAGAGTGCTGGAGTTATGTTCTTGAAGGTGTTCTTCAAGGATGAGTCAACTAGCTTTTAAACCTTTGTTTTGGCTTAAGCTTTTGGACCTATTTGCATGCTGATTTAAGCTTAACTTTATACTGTAAAAAGTTTTGATTTTTCAAGCTTGTAATGTTTGTTTAAGGTCACTTTTGTGTTGGGGGTAGTATACCCCCTCTTAGGCCTTGTTTGGCCTTGTTTTGTGCCTTCCTTTTTGAGCTATTAGGACCACCTTATTTTGGCCTTCTCACCACTTAAATCCAGAGGATTTTCACTGATGGAAAGGTGATTTTGAGGTCCCAAATAGGAGAGGGTCATCCCATTTCCTTGTGTCTTTTATGCTTGTATTTGTAGCTCATAAAAGCAACATGTTTGTTAAGCTTGTTTTGGCTCCATTTCAGCAAGTATTTGGTGTTATTTTGCCATGCCATACCTCTGTCTAAGGTTGGTTTAATAGCCTCTTGTATGCACCATGCACTTGTAGTGCAATCCTCTCTATTGTCTTAACATGCATCTTATGTTTGGATCATCATTCTTGCATGTTTTGGCTCAACCCAAAGAAGCTTTTAGCCTTGTTTTACCATGCTTAAGCTCTAATTTGTGTTGTATTGATCATATATGTCGTGCTTTGTATAGCCATAATGCATTCTAGCTTGTTAACTTTGAGTTTCCAAGCCACTAGCATGCATTGCTTGGGCTACTTTCATGATTTGACATCATTTGTTATATAATTTCAGAGCATATTTCATGGTCATGCACTTGTGCTTGTCACTCTTTTAATGCCTAGGAAGTTTGGCTCATTATACCTTAAGAATGGATCATTGTGTATGCCTCCATGCTTAGGCCTTTGGGCTATCATTTCAATGCATTTTTGGTCTTGTTTTATCATGATATAACTCTGATTTTTGTTGTTAAAGTCATGCCATGTTTGGTTTTGATAGGTGTAGTGTAATACCCCTTGTTAGCCTTGCATGCTTCATGCTTTTGGTCTTTTGTTCTAGCCTGTGTTGGCTAGGTTCAAGCATATTTTTGGTCTTATCTTGACATGCCTTGGGACTGTTTTAGTTGCCCTTGGCCCTTTGGGGCTTGCTTTGCATGGCCATGGTGTAAGTCCCTTTGCTAACCTTGAGCTTTGAACCTCTTAATATGCTATACTTGTTTTGTTTGGTTGATTTGGCAATATTCCATGCATGATTTCAGAGCTTATAGTGTGGTCATACACTTGCATTTGTCGCTCTTCGAGCACCTTTGAGAGTTGTGTTCTTATGCTTAATTGATAGGCCAATTGGCATGCATGCTTGTCTTGCATTTCATGCCATTATTTCATAGCATTTTGGCCACTAATTTGGGCATCATTGAGGTCTGTCCATTTTAGTTTAAGTCCATCTTGCATATTGTTGCATGCTTGTCGCATTGCATGATTCTTGCATGTTGTTTACATGTTTAGGTTGCATTACATGGTGCTTGCATGCTCATGTTGCATTACATTGTTTGCATGTCATTAGCTTTGTTAAGTTATGCTTGCATTGCATTGCATTTGGCATGCTCATGTTGCATTGCATTGCATTTCCATGTTGTGTGCATTGCATTGTGTTTGGTTTGGGTGTCAAGCCAAACACGAGGAACGAGGGACATTTCATACTTGAAGTGATGAAACGTGCCTCAATCCTCGGTCGCTGACACTCTTGATCCAACATGATAGAGTTTAAGGCATTTATGTATTTTTGTGCATTTCATCCATATTGATTTGTGCAACTCGGCTCCTTTGGCCATCATGCATTGAAATGTGTGATTGATGGCTCGAAGCTGAGCACTACACTCCTTTGAGCTTCAAACATGATAAGGGGTGTAGTTGCACAACATTTTCTTACAAATACATTGCTATGCCTTTTTTTGTGCTCTGTTGTGGCAAAAAGGAGAGTTTGCAAGAAGAGATGGCCAATCGGCTATCTGGTGTGCCGATTTGCTAACAATATTTGGCCGATAGCCTCAAAACTAGTCGATGGCCCTCATCTCTTGGCCGATGGCCTTACCTCTTGGCCAATGACCTCTCAGCGTGTCCATGAGGTGGATCAGAAGTGTTTTGGAGATTTGCACAGTTTTTAGAAGTCTAAAACAGTGCAAACAGAGGCAACATAAGGCATGGTAACGGATTTCCAAGAGGACGCGACTGAGCATGCATCATTCATCATTCTGAGGCAGAGCTATGGCAGCTTGATTCAGCTTCTTTCTTTTCTTACTTAGTTGGTTTTGTAACTTAATTAATTTGCTTAATTAGTTAAAGTCTTTGTAATAATTAGTTTAATTAGCGTAGCTAGTTAGCTAAATTCATTCGGACCCTCCGTCGAGAGGGCGAATTTTGTAATAAGAGTGCGTGAGTGTTTGAATGTCTTCCAACCCCACGTCTTCCCCCTTCTACTTAACTGCTTACGATGGTTAGTTCTAGGTCATGTTTTAATTAGCATCCTTATGCTTGCATGTTTGCACTCATTCATCTGTCTTGCAAGCACCGGGCTCAGCGCATCATTCAAACTGTATCGTATCTCAATACCTATTTGAATACATGTTGTCAAGTTGCATTTCATATGCCATATTAGAATAGCCGAGCCTATCTTAGTTGCATTTTGCATGTGTTGCATTAGCTATCTTAACATAGCTAGGATCATGCATTGATTACTAACTAGCTATTGTTTTGACTCGGAATACTAGGTAAGCTTTTATGCTTTAGCATCCCTGCACGTGTGTTATTGATTGCCATGACAGCATGCTTGCTATGAGGCTATTTGCTTAAGTGATTAACTGCTTGAATGCCTGCGGGTAAAGGTTAGATTACTTGAATTGGAACAATTCATTGAAATGCGAGTTTTAAGCTCACTTGAGAGTGGCAAAATCATGTTTTTCTAAGCCCACTTGAGGGTGGCAAAATTCACGTCTTAGTCTACTTGCGAGTAACACCTTCAAACCATTTTCAAACAAACATGAGATGTTTTATTCCAACTTAAGCGATCTAGTCTATACTTGTATGTTGTGCGCATCACGTAGTAAGCTAGCTAATAAATCGGAATAAGAACACATGTGTTTTCAAAAACAAAATATCATGCTTAGTAAAGGCCGATCTTCGATCGGGCGAGTGGGGTTGCTCATTGCATGACCTTCCCCTCTCGTACCCAAGTTCCCAAGCCGAGGCAACTTTGGTGATGACGGACACGTGGCCTTAGGCACGAGTCAGGAGTTTCCTAAATTTCCCGAAAACAAAATATTTAGGTGGCGACTCTGTATCTGGCAAAGCAATCCATGTTTGGCACTTCTTTATAAAAATCAGTTTTTCAAAACGATTTGCCGGATTTGGACTCTTTGGTGATTTATCGGTCTTGCATTGCACTTTGGGAGATTAGATTCAGAACCGTGACATTGTGTCCAAACTGTAGTAGCTAATGAACAAAACGGATTTCGCGCCTTCGTGCGCGGGGCCGTGACGTTCGGGCACGTCTACAAGTATACGTATGAAAACTATGTAGAGAGAGCTATCAACTCAAATAGATTGGTGTCTATGGACTAAACAGCCAAATCTATAAGGACTTACAATAATAAAAGCATCATATTCAAAGCATAAATTAAATGAATACACTAAACAACCACTAAATAGCATAAAACAGTGCTGAAAATCAGTTTGAAAATAGGAAAAAACTTGAACAAAAATAGAAGGAAAGAAGCCTAGTAAACAAACCAAAGAAAGGGTGGCTAAGCCCTCCTCCTTTTATGACTTATAATTACATTTTCAAGCTTGAAAAACACTTTGAAAAACAATGGCTAAAAGCAAAGAAACAAGTGGGAAGAACAAGGATATAACCTATGGGATAAAGTTCAAGAAAGAGTGGTTAATATCTCCACCTTTGATAGCTTTTAAATCACAAGTTTCAACCCTCAAAACCAGTCCAAACAATGTATAAACAACAAGAAAAAGAAAGAAAAGCAGGGCAAAAGATGGCAAAGGTTATACCTCTTGAAGAGAAGATACTCTTGATTAAGCAAACCACAAGGTGAACACTCTCAAGAGTTGAAATTTAGAGTCAAAAATCTCAGTAAGAGGCCTCAAGTTTTTTGTTTACGAAGTGTATGGATAGTGTATGTATAATGCAAGAGAGAGAGATAGTGTGTTAAACAAGTTTTGGCTCTTGGAAGATTTTCTAACCCTAAACCATGAGAGGGGGTCATGTATTTATAGAAAAACACTATCTCACGTCGGAAATATCTGTATTGAGGTAGCTGGTGCAAGACATGCACAAAAGGGGACAGCTGGCTGCAAAATATTTGTTGGCTGTTAGACATGGCCGGCCGGCCGACCATGAAGGTGGATAGCCAGCCAACCAAAAATGGCTTACTGGCCACTTGTTGGCCAGCAGGTCTCTGGGTGGTCAGGTTAGAAAAAATTAAATTTTGGTTCAAAAGGGGCGCACGGTTTAGGTTCTGAAACTTGAAAACTGAAGCCTTTTGCTGAAGAAATTGAACGATAGTACAACGTAATAATTCATCATCGAGTGTTCAACGTGAGGCGTCCAAGTCTTAAAGGCAGTCAAAAATAGGGTGTCTACTCTCTCTCTCTCTCTCTCTCTCTCTCTCTCTCTCTCTCTCTCTCTCTCTCGTTTTCTTTGTCATAGCTGCCATCTATATTTTTCGAGAAAATAGTAGAAAAATTAGAGATTGTGATTCGTGGAAACGATGTGAATTTATTTAAATCTTGTTAATATCGTTACTTTAAATCTTGTAAATATCATTAAATCCTTCAATTTTCCTGCGAAAATCCACTTCTTAATTGAAACAACACTTCTTAATATTTGATTTTAAACCATCGTCCATAGTTGTGTTGAAATGGGTGAAGGGGGTAAAGGTGTGTGGAAGAAGGGTTTAGGTAGTGCGTATAAGGATATGAGTTAGGATATAATTGGAATATCAAGTGTGTGGAATAAGAAGAATAATCAAAAACCAAATTATTGAGTGTGTGTATTGAGAAATAATATGTACTGAGGTAAGCAATTATATGAAAATATAATTTCCCTTTATTTTGCACACACATTTACAGAAAGGACCATAAGGTTCTAACATCGCCAAGCAAAATTGAACTCGCTGCAACCAGATCTGATCTAGAGCAAATCCAATTGCCCAATTTCCATCCGTATCTACTGCTCCTACCACTTCCACTGAACCCAAAACCTCTAGTACTAGACATTTCACCATAACTTCACAGCCGCAACTCTTGCCACTTCTTTGGTTCCTTACGTTGTTGACATGAAACTCTTTTCTGGAAATTCAAATGCTTGCACGACTTGCGACCCCAATCTCCTTGTCTCCACTTTTGGCCAAAATGCCCCATCATTCTTAAAAACTGAGTTTTGTTACTAATAAAACCCACCTCTAAGTTCTGCCATTTGCAAACAGAGTGTTCCTTGCCTCCATGTCTCTGTTGTTTGGCAGAGACTTGAATAAAATAAAACCCTCATTACATTAGCCATAAGATATCACTATTCTAATATGTATTCATTGACAATGATGAGAATTAAGACTCCATGAAACATTTCTAACTATAGAAAAGATTCTCTCTTATCACTTTTTCGACCTGTCATTTTTGTTATGGTTGTGGGCCTGTCATTGCTCTTTGGTTAATAATTTGACTTATTTGTTTTATAACTTATTTTTGTGTAAATTATTCACAAAAAAAAAAATTAATTTAATTTAATAACAAAAATACTTGAAAGCTCTAAATATAGAGTTTTAGGGGGAGCTCTAATGAGTTGTCCCCCATGATATGATGATTGTGTCTGCTTTTTCTTTTTTTTTTGAATTTTCAACTTATTAAAACTGATTTAATGTACCCTTTTTTGAGGGATGTATCATGACTGATTTAATAATCTTGATCACATAATTTTATTATATTTATATTTGCTTTTAAAAAAATAAATCACAATAAATAAATAAATACCTATACGTTCCTAGAAAAATAATTCAATATCATATGATTACAGCTATGCAATCAATTTAATTTTTTTTAAAATAATTTACATACAAATCATCTGTTTCCGTTGTGAGAGGTCGCTGTCCAAGTGATTACTTCACAACATGTTATGATGGTTCTCAAGATCATGCAATCCTTGTTGGACTCAGAGCAATTCAGCCGGAACAACAATTCAAAATATTGGACGGTCGAGATCGGTTCTTGAAACACCAACAGAAAGAACTTATATCATACATGTAATGTAATTTAGTTGTGGGTTATTCTGTATTCTAGAAAATCACGGGGCATTTGACTATTTTTTTTTGGGTGTAATTTGGTATCTTTAATTCAAGGATTAATCCTACCATCAACTAGAGGGGGCATTTATAGTTGGAGTACAGTTCTGTGTAGATTGACCTAGAGGGAGGAATCAATGATGCAGTAAAAAAAAAATTTAGAGTTGGGAGACTAATAGGAAAATGATGTACAAATTTTCTAGACTTAATGATATATAAGTGTAAAAATGTTAGAAATTCTAAAAAATTTATCAAATGTCTCACATGAGTGTAAAATTCACATGAGACTTACATTATATGGGTCTTATACCCATGTGAGACATTTGGTAAAATTTTGGTGAAATTTTTGAAATTTCTAGCATTACTCATATAAGTGAGATGATTAATTAATAATTAAAAAATATATGAGAGAGTTGTCTGACATATTCTTCTGTACATCATTGAGTTTGAAAAGTTACTATAAGAAATTAAGATTTTAGAGGCAAAAATTTAGGAACAAAATCACTTGTTAGGGACAATATTTTTGTGAGAACCCGAATATAAAAATTAAGTAAATAATTAGATAATAATAATTTTACAAATCTCAAATATTTTATTATGAATCTTTAAGTGCAAATTAAATATTATTGGAGGATCTTTTAATTAATTTTAAACCTAAAATAAATTTGTGGTGAAAGTCATTGATTGAGAAGCACGATTTATTATTAAAAAAAAAAATAGAGAAGAGAGTGTGACTTGAACTCTAGACCACGAAATTAATAAGTTAGACTCTTACCATTTAAGTTGCATGTAACTTATATATGTATTTTGTATATTTATCTATCTATTTGACCTAAGTGTGCCCACCACTAGTATAAAATAAAATAAACACAAACCCTAACTCTTGTTATAATTGTTTTCCACAACACTAGCAGCCCTAGCAGCCGTGTGGGTTTATGAAGGAAAGAGTGGGGTTTTTCAATCATCAAGATTATTGTTGTAGCCAAGAAGGAGAGCATTGGGTGTGTTGTGCTGTGTGGCCTCCTAGGTTTTCTTCTCTTCTTTCTTTGTTCTTTATCCTAATAATGTTGTTATTTAATTCATTGATGGAGAGATTGTAGGTGTATGAATTTTGTGTATATATATATGCTGTTAAGAAATCTAAGGAGTTAAATTCATGTATAAAGAATCGGTGTGAATCTTAGTCCAAAAATTCTGCACATAATCGCTAACTTTAAAAATCACGAAACCATATCAAACGGATGAATTTTGATCTGAAATTTTTACAGTAGATCAATTACACATTGAATTACATATCTGAATTTTTTCATAATTTTTGGGATTCGAAATCCATATAAATTCAGGTATTCAAATCTGTCCAGGAAACCAGTCCGAAACAGTAAATTCGGGATTGTTGTTCTCTTTGGGTATAAATCCAAAAATTATCAAATTAGTGTCATTAGAACCGGTTACGAGACTAGTTTCGTATGTTTTTGGCCTTGCATTGATTGCTCGTGTATATTAAGAGAACCGTCAATTTCTTTAAAGTGCTGCAGAAAACAACCTGTTTGGATATAATAAATTGTAGAAAATTATTTTGATAAGCAAATCAAGTGAAACCAATTGGGTTTGAAACTTAGGATATATTAGATCATATCTGGAGGTTATTGGAATTTTTCGAATAGCGTGGAGTGGGTTTTGTAATTTTCAAAGTTAGCGAATAGATTGGGAAAACTTGTTTAAAACACTGTTTCATCTTAAAATTATTTTTAGTTAAGTTTCGATCGGAATCTATGTCTTGGGTGATTTTAGACCTTGAAGAATATGAACTTAGGTAATATTTAAGAGTAACGGTGAGTTGGGTTGAGCCGTGTTAGTGCGTTTTAGTTTGAGATTACTTAGTTCCTATTTTTTTTTAGTATTTTTAAATTAGTTGTGACGCGTAGTTTTTATACTTGGTTCAGGCCACTAGTTTGACTTTTACACTCTATTCGAGGATTATATTATTGCGTTTCAGGTGAGTAGTTTCATGCTACGTATTTTTATAAATGTTCCCCTACCCTGAACTGTTGGAAAATTAAATTGTTGTTTCAAGATTAAACTGTTTTGATAAATTATTATATTATCAATTGAATCAAATTATTTCTGAAACATGTGTGAACTTGGCATACTGTAAACTATTTGTTTTGGTCTCATGTTTATAATGATGAACTACCATGTTTTGCGAAACTGATGTGTATTGATTATTGGGACCATGTGTGTATTTAGTCCAGGGAAATTATTCCACTGTGTGTGTGGTGACTCTGGCCACTAGGGAACAGATCCGGGTTGGGCCGTGATGACTCTAGTGCTCAACGATTGTAAGGAACAGACCTTTAAAAACAACTAGGTGACCTTCAATCGGATCGTCTTTGAGAAAAGGCCCAGGTGCCACCCTGAGGATGACTCTTAGTTCGGTATTGGATCCAACGGGGCTTATAGCCTGAGAAATGTGTGGCAGATTATTTATTTTTATTGGTACCCAGAAAATTATTGGTGTTCATGTTATAATCTGTTTTAAGTGAAAAAAGTCGTTTATCATGTTCTTGCGAGACATGAGTATTTTAAGTGTTGAATTGTGGAACCTTCTTTTTGAAACATATTGTATTTACCAAACTGTATGCCAATCTAGTTTCTGTGATATATATCTTATTTTGGAATTGAACCCTGTTTTCAAAACTGTATTTACTATCCATGTTGCTACTCACTGAGCTATCAGCTGGCTTAGTTGTTACCATTTCCAGGTGTTAGAAGGACTTAGAGTGGACTCATGGCGTAGCGGGGACTCAATTGCATGGACCTCTAGGGCATTCCTTAAGTTTAGAGTGTTATGTCAAGTTTGTGCATATTTATATTTATTCTTATCGAAGTTCATTTAGGATTATTTTTGATATGTGGGTTGTTTATATCCCATAAGTTTGGATGGTTTTTGATTACGGTTGATTTTGCCGTTTATAATTGTGACATGTCTGGATTGAGTTTTGGTGATTTATTACTGGACTTTTGTATAGTTGCTCAATGTGATTATGGATTAGTGGTTAGGCTTACGTGTGCCTTGGGCTGAGTCCCTGTGGGCCACGGCCGGTCATACCCGGATTTGGGGTGTGATAATTTTTGTTGTCAAAAGTGTTATTATTTTATTTTTAGTGACAAAATTAGACATTCAATGCAGAAATACTAACTTTTTGCGACCAATTTTTTTTTTTTTGAGGGGGGGGGACCACGTTATTTTGTCCCTAAAAATGCATTTATTAACAACATTTTCAAAAAAAAAAATCCCTCAAAACTCCCTTTTTTTTTGTTTGGGGGGGGGGACAACTTTCTAGTGATTGTTCTCGCGGCAACTGAAATTAGTCTCTAAATATTTTTTACAACAAAATTTATACTTTTAGAGAATAAAAATCTTAGTTTCTAAAACACTTATATGTTATAGTGAGTGAGTCTAATTTTTGAGTCTAAAGCCTCATTTGGAAATGAACTATTTTAGTTGGCTATTTGACTTTTTATGAAAAAGACGTGCAAAAAAATAAAGAGAGTGATGTGATGAAGTATTTTATTTTATTGACTATTTTAGCCTGGATCACCCCTTGAGTAGCATAACCCAAATAAGTATAATTTATTTTTGGATAAATCGGTGATAAATCTAATCTAAGGAGGGTTCTAGTGAATAGTTTTTGTTAGTAAAAAGTCTACACTTTGTGAAATAATTTGGTGAGAAATCCTAAAAGACATTTTTTTTTCCAATTCTACTCCTTAACCATTTTTTTTTAGCTGTTTGACTTTCCGTTGACTGTCTGTTCAAATTTATATTTTTCTATTAAATTTTTGTGTTTGTCTGTTTAAATTTATATCTACTTGTTTAAATTTTGACTATTTGTTCAATTTTTACCCCATCTGTTCAATTTTTACCCCATCTGTTCATTTTTTCTACTAAATTCTATCTATTTGTTCAATTTTTTTCTTAAACTCTATTTATCTGTTCAATTTTATATCTATCTGTTCAATATTTTTGACTATCTGTTCATTTTTTCCTCTAAATTTTATTTAGATGCTTATTTATTTATTTTTTCTTAAAATCATAATCATCAACATCAATTTTTTTCTAGACCTGTCTCATAGATACACACACTCATAAATATACATAAATACACTAACACTTATCTGCTGCAATTCAAACCAAAACCTATATGTTCTAATTTTTTTTTCTCTCTATTAAAATCTTTCGTCTCTCTCATCCTTATCTACTCAACACAAAAACAAAAACAAAAACGTTTGTTTCATCAACAACAACAACAATATCAATGTGTATATATATATATATATTTGTTCAGATCTGAAATTCTGATACGATAAAAAAGCCCTTGTTCAATATCTGATCTATTAAACCCCTTCACCAAGATCTAAGCGAAGAAAAAAAAAATTAAACAACAACAAATAGATCTGAGCCAAGAAAAAATAAAAAATAAAAAAAACCCTTTATTAGTATGGTATTTGGGAGACCTACGAGATTTCTTGGTCCTCTTGGATTTTTTGGGTTTACAGAGAACAAATCATTGATTAGTTGGCAAGAAAAAGAAAGAAAATGAAAAGGAAAATTTAAAAATTTTTGGTTTGGCAATTCTTGTTTAGTTGAACCCAAATACATATATCCATCATAATTTTCACTGTCTTTGCTTTTCTTTGGTTTTCTTGAAAACCAAACAAATTATCAACTAACTTGAATAAAATAGTAATGATAGTAAATTTACCCCCTTTAACTGTGATAATGGCCTATGCAATGTGTGAATGAGTGAAGCCCTGGATTAGTTGTGGATGTCCAAGTTTAAAGAAAGGGTAAAAGTAATCAATGAAGCATATTCATGAGCTATATATATACATAGAGAGAGAGAGAGAGAGAGTAGCGATCGGTTCTCTTCGAACTCAATAACTGTTAGATATTGTAAACCCCTTTTGGGGTGTTTGGTTACATGTGTATTGGGTCTTTTTTGTAAAATTATCATAGTTTTTGTACTTGTATGTAAAATGTACTTCTAGAACATTTAATAGGTGAAAATATATGGCTAAAAAGTGAACACATTAGTTTGTTTTTTGAATAGAAAAAACAGAGACAAAAACTCTCTGCAAGAGAGGTGAAAAAACGTGAGAAAAAATGGGTTTGTGTGTGTGTGTGTGTGTGTGTGTGTGTGTGTGTGTGTGTTGCTATGTACAAGGTGGAGGACAGAGCTTTGTAAAGCTGATTTTTAGTGAAAAAAAGTGTAAATTTTTGATGCCCAGATAAGTGTTTGCTGATGTTTTTATTTTCTGATTATTTGTGCTGAAAGTTGTTTGCTTGAAGCTGAAAATCTATGTAGAAAAATTCAAATTGTTGATAGCTGTGTTTGTGTTCTGTTTTAGTCTATTCGTGGCTATTTTTTTTTTAATGATATTGTGCATATAATTAATTCCCAAATTTCCCCAAAAAATTTGGTATTAGAGCCTTGGGCGTGTTGTTTGAATATTGAAGTGAAATTAGGACTTGTGTTGATGTTTGTTGTTGCTTAAGTTGTGATTGATTTTACTACCAATTTCTTTCAACCCCAGTTTCCTAAATTAGGTAAAGACAATGATGAGAAATTGAGTATCCAAATGAGAGGATTGTTGGCCTCTCAAGATTTGTGGGATTTAATTGAAAAATGGGTATGAAGAACCTAACTCACAAGAAGAGGAAGACAAGTTGTTAGAAAATTAGAAGAATGCACTAAATGGTTGTAGAAAAAGAGACAAGAAAGCACTGTTTCTACTCTACCAATGCATTGATGAATCAACTTTTGAGAAGGCCTCCTCTGCCACTACTTCTAAAGAAGCTTGGGAAATTCTTAGGAATTCACATTGAGACATTGATAAAACGGTACGAGTGCGGCTTCAAGTTTTAAGGGCTAAATTTGAGTCGTTGAATATGAATGAAAATGAGTCCGTTTTAGATTACTTTACAAGAAATTTGGGTATTATAAATTAAATTAGAAGGTATGGTGAAAATCTTGATGATGTGCGTGTGATATAGACAGTTTTACGATCACTAAGTTCCAAATTTGAGCATGTAGTTGTCACCATTGAAGAATCGAAGGATCTTAGTATCATGACAGTAGATCAATTAATGGCCACACTCGAAATACATGAGCAAAGGATAAACAAGAAAGCCTCTAGTTCCCTTGAGCAAGCTCCCCAATCCAAGCTTTCTTTCAAGGTAGAAAAAGAGCAAGGCAGGACATCCCAAAGAGGAAGAGGAAGAGGCTATGAAAGTCATGGTAGAGGCTATGGAAATCGTGGAAGAGGCTATAAGAGCCATGGTAGAGGTCGTGGAAGTAGAGGTGGAGGTAGAATAAACACTAGCGGAGGTGGAAGAGGCTAAAATTCATATGATCCAAAAGGACAATGAAGAGAAAGAAGAGGAAGAAATCACAACCGTTCATTCAGCAAGCATAGCGATGACAAGAGAAATGTGGAATGCTACAATTGTCCCAACTTTGGGCACTATAGCTATGAATATAGAGCAAAATCAAGCAATGAAGTTGGTGAGCAAGTGAACTATGTTGAAAAAGATAATAACGAAGTGGGGCCTACTATGTTGCTAGCTTATAATGGGTTTGAAAATGATCAAAACAATGTGTGGTTTCTTGATACCGGGGCTAGCAATCACATGTGTGGCAAGAAGCATATGTTTGTAGAACTTGATGAAGCGGTACAAGGCCATGTTACATTTTGTGACTCCTTCAAAATTCCAATGAAAGGAAAAGGTAAAATTCTAATTAAACTCAAGAATGGAAATCATGATTTTATTTCCGATGTTTATTATGTTCTGAATATGAAAAATAATATTTTGAGTTTGGGCCAACTTTTAGAGAAGTGTTATGATATTAGCTTGAAAAATCTCTACTTTACCCTTAAAGATGCTTGTGGTAATTTAATTACTAATGTGAAAATGTCCACGAACAGAATGTTTTCTTTGAATATTCAACATGATGCTATAAAATGCTTGAATGCTATTATCAAAGACAAGGCTTGTGTAATAACCCACATTCATGTCTTAGTCATGTTCATGTACATTGCATGATTTTGTCATGTTAGGCTTGCATTTGCAGACTTTGACTTGTTTTGCCTAAGTGAAGGTACCAGTCTTGTTTTGTGCTTATGTGATTTGCCTAAGTGTTGTATGCATGTTTTGTTCCTTCCTTGCTATGTTAAGCCTAGGTCATGTCAAGCCTAGGTCATGCCAAGCCTAGGTCATGTTAAGCCTAGGTCATGTTAAGCCTAGGTCATGCCAAGCCTAGGTCATGTTAAGCCTAGGTCATGTCAAGCCTAGGTCATGCCAAGCCTAGGTCATGTTAAGCCTAGGTCATGCCAAGCCTAGGTCATGTTAAGCCTAGGTCATGTCAAGCCTAGGTCATGCCAAGCCTAGGTCATGTTAAGCCTAGGTCATGCCAAGCCTAGGTCATGTTAAGCGTAGGTCATGTCAAGCCTAGGTCATGCCAAGCCTAGGTCATGTTAAGCCTAGGTCATGCCAAGCCTAGGTCATGTTAAGCCTAGGTCATGTCAAGCCTAGGTCATGCCAAGCCTAGGTCATGTTAAGCCTAGGTCATGCCAAGCCTAGGTCATGTTAAGCCTAGGTCATGTTAAGCCTAGGTCATGCCAAGCCTAGGTCATGTTAAGCCGAGGTCATCTTAAGCCTAGGTCACACCTTTGAACCTCTTACACCTTGGACCATCTTGGAACCGCTTTTGTGACCTCCACCATCACCTAGACATATTGGCCGAGATGTTATCACCTAGGCATCCGAGATCCTTAATCCTTGCACCTAGTGATCTTGTTCTGGGACTGGAATGACCTAGACCGAGGTGTGGCACATCTAGGCCATGGTGTGGCACAGCTTAGTCAAGTGTTGTCCTTTCTAGCCGAGGTCATTGTCACCCTAGTTGCCGAAGTCTTGTGGTTAGCCGATGTCACCTCTTGCCGGAGTGCCATTCTGAGTAGCTTGCTAGATACGCCTTGTCAGAACCTTGTCTTGTCAATCCATCACCTTTTTGAAGAGAACCAACCAACCGTTGCCACGTGTCCGAGCTGGAGTTAAGTCAGCCGGCAGAGAGAGAAACCCCTCATTTGTTGTATATTGTTTTGAAGAGTAGAGAGAGAAGCTCTAGAAGAGGGAGAAGAGTTCTTGAGAGAGAGTAGATTTCCAAGCTTGATTCCTAGAGATCTAACCGTTAGATCCGCGTTCTAAGGTTAAATTCTTGATCTGCTCATGATGTTCTTTATGTTTATGTTATTGCATTGCATGATTGAAAATGATTTGTAAGCCATGCATTGCTTTGAAGTTCGGTTTTAGAAAGAGAAAATGGCTTTCATGTGTTCTTCAAGAAAAGTCATGTTTTGATCCGAAGGCTCATGCCTAGATCCATGTTTTTGTGTTTGTTCTTGCATGATTTTCAAAGTATGGGTACCTAGGTCCATGTTTTTGAACTCATGTCATGAAATCCCAGATCTTGTAATAACAAGTTATGATTTTAGCATTCATATTCTTCATGTTCTTCATGCTCATGTTCTTCATGTTCTTCAAGGAGGAAACCCAGATTTCTAGACTTCATTTCCCTAGGTGTGATCACTGACACCACTCTTGCCTAGATCACACACCTAGGCCAAGCATCGTATCTCACCTTGGCCTACCTTGCATGATCACTTGCACGTTAGTTTATCTTGCATGCACACCTAGGCTAACCACTGCACACCTAGGCCGACCATGGTACACCCATGCCAGCACCTTGTAACACCTCGGCAGACAGCTGCAAACTGAGGCCTAGGTAACCACACCTCGGCCAAGAGGTGTGGGACCTCGGCCAAGACCTCCTGAGTTCACCCAGCTAGGTCGTTTTAGCCTAGATCATCTCTGTGCATCCATTCCAGGACCTGGTTGGTACCCAGCATGTTTTCCCTAGATGTTTTCAGCATGTTTTCCCTAGGTATTTTCAGCATGTTTTCCCTAGATGTTTTCAGCATGTTTTCCCCAGGTATTTTCAGCATGTTTTCCCTAGATGTTTTCAGCATGTTTTCCCTAGGTATTTTCAGCATGTTTTCCCTAGGTATTTTCAGCATGTTTTCCCTAGGTATTTTCAGCATGTTTTCCCTAGGTATTTTCAGCATGTTTTCCCTAGATGTTTTCAGCATGTTTTCCCTAGATGTTTTCAGCATGTTTTCCCTAGATCATTTGCATTCATGTGAAGCTTGTTTTTAAGAGTGCATTCAATAGACTTTGACATGTGTTTGTAGGACTTGGACCTTTGCCTTGATCCCGACGTCCCAAGAACTAAGTGAGTGGTATTTTTAATAAAGTTATGTTATAACGTTTTGACAAAGCTTTGCCTCGTTTTGATAAAAGTATTTGATCAAGCATGAATGGTTATCCCTATTTATATATCAAATACTATCTTGTTTTGATGACATGTCTTGAAAGTCCTTAGTTGCAGGGGACTATAATACAACTGCACTCTTGTCTTGAAAGTCCTTAGTTGCAGGGGACTATAATACAACTGTACTCTTGTCTTGAAAGTCCTTAGTTGCAGGGGACTATAATACAACTGCACTCTTGTCTTGAAAGTCCTTAGTTGCAGGGGACTATAATACAACTGCACTCTTGTCTTGAAAGTCCTTAGTTGCAGGGGACTATAATACAACTGCACTCTTGTCTTGATATGTCATCACCCCATGTATTATGTAGATGTTATTAACATCCCAAGCAAGATTTGAAAGGCCAAGATTTGATTGATGAACTTGATTCATCCCATGTTTTGAACAAAGCTATGATATATGTATTGTTTTGACAAGGACCTTGGAAATCATTCATGCAACCCCTTTATTACTTGTACCATTCACTGAGTATCCAAGCTCACCCTCCCTATGTATATATGTAGGTAATAAGCAAGAGGTCGGCTTCGCCAAGATGTGTGTTTTACAAGATGTTTTGGATGCATGTTATGTCGGCAATATTTATGTCAGCCATTTTTGAAGCTTATGTATTTTGAACATGTCGGCTTGAGAAGCTCTTTTGCTAAGATGTGATGTGTATTTTGTACTTCATTTCTTTATGTATTCAAGTTGTAAAGCTATATAAAGATGTATGCCATTTCATTTGACTTATGCACTGCTCTTATGGACCACTTGTATTTTAGATTATTGCTTCCGCACTTGTGAGCCCCCTATATAAATACTCTGATTGTGTGTGAATTTTGGAAGTCGGCCTTCGGTAATCACGGATTACTGGCCATCACGGCACCAAACTACTAGGGGCGGTTTGGGGGCGTGACAGAATGGTATCAGAGCACAAGATCCTTATAGTATGTTATTCACACACTTTGAGTCCTAAAGAGCATAGGATGTCCCTTAGAAGAATGTTAGGATTGCATCATGTTGCTTGCTACTTGACAAGGTGTGCATCATCTCGGCATGAGCAATTTGTTACATCGGCATGATCATGTTCACTTGCATGCACGTTCATTTGTTCATTTTGTTCTAAGAGTCACATCCTGCATACCCCCAGTATCATGAGAAGAGGTAGACCCCCAGTTAGCCGAGATCAATCCGAGGACAGAATAAACAGATTGGAAAGATTGGTTGAAAGTTTGGCCGATGAATTAAGGCAGGCAAGGCAGCAGAACACCGGTACTACCTCCACCCAGGCCGAGCAGACAGATGGCCGACATGTAGTTCCACCACTGCCAGTACCACAAGTGCCTCCACAGCCAGCTTTGTATGGAGATGACACATTGACCCTGATCAGAGAATTTAAGAAGATGAAACCGCCAAAGTTCCATGGAGGTATAGAGCCGATGAAGGCAGAAGCATGGATTCTTGAGATGGAGAAGTTGTTCGAGGTTTTTCCCAGCACCGACACTCAGAAAGTGTCATTAGCAGCATTCACTTTGGAAGACGACGCTCGAAGATGGTGGATGATGATCCGAGAAGGTAACCCAGACTTGACTTGGGCCAGATTTTTGGAGCTGTTCTATGACAAGCATTTCCCGCTCAGTGTCCGAGATCGCAAAACCACAGAATTTCAGATGTTGACCCAGGGTAGCAAAACAGTGGCGGAGTATGATCGTGCTTTCACCGAGTTGGCAAGGTATGCACCTCATATGGTCGACAACGAATACAGGAAAGCTCGCAAGTTTGAGAGTGGACTTCGAGGGCCAATTCAAGACCGGGTTAATTTGCTTAACATGCCAACGTATGCTGGAGTGTTAGATAAAGCCATCCTTGCAGAAGCCAACTTGAACAGAAGTCAGAGTTTAGGGGAGAATCAGAAAAAGAGGCAGACCTATGACAATCACCAAGACCAGCATGATGCCAAGAAGAAGACAAATGTGGACAATTCCAACAATACGAACCAGGAAGGTGGCACCAGGCCGACATGTACAAGTTGCGGGAGGCGACATTTTGGAGTTTGTCATCGGACATCTGGAGCATGTTTTGAATGCGGTGAGATGGGTCATCATATTAAGGATTGTCCCAAGGTAAAGGCTAGAGATGATAAGAAGAGATGAGAATCCGACTTTCAGAATTATTTTGGGGACAAGGTAAGTTAAGTTTGGGGACCAAACTTCTTTAAGGAGGGTAGATTGTAATAACCCACATTCATGTCTTACTCATGTTCATGTACATTGCATGATTTTGTCATGTTAGGCTTGCATTTGCAGACTTTGACTTGTTTTGCCTAAGTAAAGGTACCAGTCTTGTTTTGTGCTTATGTGATTTGCCTAAGTGTTGTATGCATGTTTTGTTCCTTCCTTGCTATGTTAAGCCTAGGTCATGTCAAGCCTAGGTCATGCCAAGCCTAGGTCATGCCAAGCCTAGGTCATGTTAAGCCTAGGTCATGTCAAGCCTAGGTCATGCCAAGCCTAGGTCATGTTAAGCCTAGGTCATGCCAAGCCTAGGTCATGTTAAGCCTAGGTCATGTCAAGCCTAGGTCATGCCAAGCCTAGGTCATGTTAAGCCTAGGTCATGCCAAGCCTAGGTCATGTTAAGCCTAGGTCATGTCAAGCCTAGGTCATGCCAAGCCTAGGTCATGTTAAGCCTAGGTCATGCCAAGCCTAGGTCATGTTAAGCCTAGGTCATGTCAAGCCTAGGTCATGCCAAGCCTAGGTCATGTTAAGCCTAGGTCATGCCAAGCCTAGGTCATGTTAAGCCTAGGTCATGTCAAGCCTAGGTCATGCCAAGCCTAGGTCATGTTAAGCCTAGGTCATGCCAAGCCTAGGTCATGTTAAGCCTAGGTCATGCCAAGCCTAGGTCATGTTAAGCCGAGGTCACACCTTTGAACCTCTTACACCTTGGACCATCTTGGAACCGCTTTTGTGACCTCCACCATCACCTAGACATATTGGCCGAGATGTTATCACCTAGGCATCCGAGATCCTTAATCCTTGCACCTAGTGATCTTGTTCTGGGACTGGAATGACCTAGACCGAGGTGTGGCACATCTAGGCCATGGTGTGGCACAGCTTAGTCAAGTGTTGTCCTTCCTAGCCGAGGTCATTGTCACCCTAGTTGCCGAAGTCTTGTGGTTAGCCGATGTCACCTCTTGCCGGAGTGCCATTCTGAGTAGCTTGCTAGATACGCCTTGTCAGAACCTTGTCTTGTCAATCCATCACCTTTTTGAAGAGAACCAACCAACCGTTGCCACGTGTCCGAGCTGAGAGTTAAGTCAGCCGGCAGAGAGAGAAACCCCTCATTTGTTGTATATTGTTTTGAAGAGTAGAGAGAGAAGCTCTAGAAGAGGGAGAAGAGTTCTTGAGAGAGAGTAGATTTCCAAGCTTGATTCCTAGAGATCTAACCGTTAGATCCGCGTTCTAAGGTTAGATTCTTGATCTGCTCATGATGTTCTTTATGTTTATGTTATTGCATTGCATGATTGAAAATGATTTGTAAGCCATGCATTGCTTTGAAGTTCGGTTTTAGAAAGAGAAAATGGCTTTCATGTGTTCTTCAAGAAAAGTCATGTTTTGATCCGAAGGCTCATGCCTAGATCCATGTTTTTGTGTTTGTTCTTGCATGATTTTCAAAGTATGGGTACCTAGGTCCATGTTTTCGAACTCATGTCATGAAATCCCAGATCTTGTAATAACAAGTTATGATTTTAGCATTCATATTCTTCATGTTCTTCATGCTCATGTTCTTCATGTTCTTCAAGGAGGAAACCCAGATTTCCAGACTTCATTTCCCTAGGTGTGATCACTGACACCACTCTTGCCTAGATCACACACCTAGGCCAAGCATCGTATCTCACCTTGGCCTACCTTGCATGATCACTTGCACGTTAGTTTATCTTGCATGCACACCTAGGCTAACCACTGCACACCTAGGCCGACCATGGTACACCCATGCCAGCACCTTGTAACACCTCGGCAGACAGCTGCAAACTGAAGCCTAGGTAACCACACCTCGGCCAAGAGGTGTGGGACCTCGGCCAAGACCTCCTGAGTTCACCCAGCTAGGTCGTTTTAGCCTAGATCATCTCTGTGCATCCATTCCAGGACCTGGTTGGTACCCAGCATGTTTTCCCTAGATGTTTTCAGCATGTTTTCCCTAGGTATTTTCAGCATGTTTTCCCTAGATGTTTTCAGCATGTTTTCCCCATGTATTTTCAGCATGTTTTCCCTAGATGTTTTCAGCATGTTTTCCCTAGGTATTTTCAGCATGTTTTCCCTAGGTATTTTCAGCATGTTTTCCCTAGGTATTTTCAGCATGTTTTCCCTAGATGTTTTCAGCATGTTTTCCCTAGATGTTTTCAGCATGTTTTCCCTAGATCATTTGCATTCATGTGAAGCTTGTTTTTAAGAGTGCATTCAATAGACTTTGACATGTGTTTGTAGGACTTGGACCTTTGCCTTGATCCCGACGTCCCAAGAACTAAGTGAGTGGTATTTTTAATAAAGTTATGTTATAACGTTTTGACAAAGCTTTGCCTCGTTTTGATAAAAGTATTTGATCAAGCATGAATGGTTATCCCTATTTATATATCAAATACTATCTTGTTTTGATGACATGTCTTGAAAGTCCTTAGTTGCAGGGGACTATAATACAACTGCACTCTTGTCTTGAAAGTCCTTAGTTGCAGGGGACTATAATACAACTGCACTCTTGTCTTGAAAGTCCTTAGTTGCAGGGGACTATAATACAACTGCACTCTTGTCTTGAAAGTCCTTAGTTGCAGGGGACTATAATACAACTGCACTCTTGTCTTGATATGTCATCACCCCATGTATTATGTAGATGTTATTAACATCCCAAGCAAGATTTGAAAGGCCAAGATTTGATTGATGAACTTGATTCATCCCATGTTTTGAACAAAGCTATGATATATGTATTGTTTTGACAAGGACCTTGGAAATCATTCATGCAACCCCTTTATTACTTGTACCATTCACTGAGTATCCAAGCTCACCCTCCCTATGTATATATGTAGGTAATAAGCAAGAGGTCGGCTTCGCCAAGATGTGTGTTTTACAAGATGTTTTGGATGCATGTTATGTCGGCAATATTTATGTCGGCCATTTTTGAAGCTTATGTATTTTGAACATGTCGGCTTGAGAAGCTCTTTTGCTAAGATGTGATGTGTATTTTGTACTTCATTTCTTTATGTATTCAAGTTGTAAAGCTATATAAAGATGTATGCCATTTCATTTGACTTATGCACTGCTCTTATGGACCACTTGTATTTTAGATTATTGCTTCCGCACTTGTAAGCCCCCTATATAAATACTCTGATTGTGTGTGAATTTTGGAAGTCGGCCTTCGGTAATCACGGATTACTGGCCATCACGGCACCAAACTACTAGGGGCGGTTTGGGGGCGTGACAGCTTGGTTATGGCACTTGAGGTTTGGACATCTCAACTTTAGTTGCTTGAAGCTTTTATCAAGTAAGAATATGGTGAGAGGTTTGCCAAATATTGATCATCCGAATGAAGTTTGTGAAGGGTGTATTCTTGTTAAGCATCATAAATCGAGCTTTGCAAAACAAGTGAGGCAGAGAGCATCAATGCCCTTGGAGCTTATGCACACCGATGTATGTGGACCTTTGAAACCTATGTCAAATGGGAAGAATAGGTATTTCCTCAGTTTTATTGATGATTATAGCCGAAAAACGTGGGTATACTTTCTAAACAGGAAGTCTGAGGTGTTTGATGTTTTCAAGGAGTTCAAGACACTAGTTGAGAAGCAAAGTGGTTACTACATCAAGGTGTTGAGATCCGATCAAGGTGATGAGTATACATCCGATGCTTTTCAAAATTATTGCAAAGAGTAACACCATCATATATGCCACAATTGAATGGAGTCACTAAAAGAAAGAATATCACAATATTGGATATGGCTAGAAGCATGTTGAAAGGAAAATGTGTGTCTAGAGATTTTTGGGCTGAAGCCGTTGCATGTGCTATTTACTTGCTGAATAGATGTTCAACAAAAAGTGTTAACTTGAAGACACCGGAAGAGGCTTGGAGTTCATTCAAGCCAAGTGTTGCTCATCTAAGAGTATTTGGGTGCATTGCATGTGCTAAAATTCCAAAAGCTAGAAGAACAAAGCTTGATGACAAAGGTGAAAAATGCATTTTTCTTGGTTATGGTGATTAAACAAGGGGTACAAGTTGTACAACTCCATCACTAAGAAAGTGATCATGAGTAGAGATGTCATCTTTGAAGAATAGGAAATGTGGGATTGGAAGCAAAAAGAAGCCCTCAATGATATTGAACTTATGCTTGAAGAAGAAAAGGTTGAAAATTCAAATTAAGTTGAAAGAGAGCCACAAACTCCTTCACACAGGTCCCCCTCATCTTATAGAGGTGATTTCTTATCACCATCATCAGAGGCTAGTTCAAGTGAAAGGCCAAGGAAGACAAGAAACTTGCGAGAGATTTATGAAGTTGCTGAAATTGATGAAGACAATCTAAATTTGTTTTGTTTTTTCATGGATTGTGATCTACTTAGCTATGAAAAAGCCATCCAAGAAGAGAAATGGAAGAAAGCTATGAATGAAGAAATCAAGGCAATTGAGAAAAATGACACGTGTGCTCACTAACTTACCACAAGGCCACAAAGCAATTGGTGTGAGATAGGTCTATAAAACAAAGACGAATGAAAGTGGTGAAGTACAAAGATGCAAGGCAAGATTGGTTGCCAAAGACTACAAGCAAAGACTTGGAATTGATTATGGTGAAATATTTGCTCCCGTAGCTCATTTAGAGACTATTCAATTGATGATTTTTCTTGTCGTCCATCATAAATGGAGTATTTATCAACTTGATGTGAAATCAGCATTTTTAAATGACTTTCTTGAAGAAGAAATTTATGTCAAACAACCCTTGGGGCATGTCAAAGTTGGACATGAAAATAAGGTATATAAGTTGAAAAAAAAACTTTATGGGTTAAAACAAGCACAATGTCCATAGAATGCTAGAATTGACAAGTATTTTTATGAGAATGAATTTAAAAATGTCTTTATGAGCATGCTTTGTATATGAAGACGAATGCCAATGAAAATGTATTACTTGTGTGCCTTTATGTTGATGATTTGATCTTCACAGAAAACAATTCTAAGACGTTTAAGGAATTCAAAATGAGTATGATTCGAGAGTTTGAAATGACAGATATTGGTTTGATGTCCCACTTTCTTGGCATTGAAATTGTGCAAAGGTAAGATTGAATTTTCATTTCTCAAAACGGCTATGCAAAGGAGATACTCAAAAGATTTGGGATGGAGTCTTATAATACGGTAAACACTCTGGTAGAGAGTGGGTTAAAGCTAAATAAGAGTACCAATGGTGGCAATGTAGATCCAACTTACTTTCAAAGTTTGGTTGGAAGTCTCCGATACCTTACTTGCACTAGACTGGACATACTTTATGGAGTTGGACTGATTAGTAGATACATGGAAGCACCGAATCAATCACACCTCAATGCGGCAAAGAGGATTCTTCGTTATATCAAAGGTACACTCAATGATGGTTTACTTTATTCATGGACTAATGATTTTACTCTCATTGGATACTCCGATAGTGATTAGGGAAGAGACTTTGATGAAAGAAAGAGCACTTTAGGTTTTGTTTTCTTCTTGGGAAATGCTGCATTCAATTGGTCATCTAAAAAGCAAGCAATTGTCACTTTGTCTACTTGTGAAGCAGAGTGTGTAGTGACTAATGCCACTGTTTGTCATGCTATATGGCTAAGCAACCTATTAAAGTACTTGGGATTTCCACAAGAGAGCCCCACATATGTTTTTGTTGATAATAGATCGGCATTAGCCTTGGCAAAGAATCTGGTGTAACATGAAAGAAGTAAGCACATTGACACTCGTTATCATTTTATTCGGGAACATGTGAAGCAAAAGGAAGTGAAGCTAGTTCATTACAAGTCTTATGATCAAATTGCTGACATTTTCACAAAGCCTTTGAAGCATGATGTATTCAATAGATTGAAGATGATGTTTGTTTGGTATGAAGACTTTTCAAAATTGGGTTTAAGGGGGGATGTTATATATTGTAAATCCATTTTGGGGTGTTTGGTTACATGTGTATTAGATCTTTTTTGTATAATTATTATATTTTTGTACTTGTAAGTAAAATGTGCTTTTAAAACATTTCATAGGTGAAAATATGTGGCTGAAAAGTGAACACATCAGTTAGTTTGTTAAATAGAAAAAACAGAGACAAAAACTCTTTGCAAAAGAGGAGAAAAAATGTGAGAAAAAATGGGTTTTTTTTGTGTGCACGCGTGTGTGTGTTGCTATGTACAAGGTGGAGGAGAAAGCTTTGTACAGTTGATTTTTAGTGAAAAAAATATAAATTTTTGATGCCCAGATAAGTGTTTACTGACGTTTTTATTTTCTGATTATTTGTGCTGATAGTTGTTTATTTGAAATTGAAAATCTATATAGAAAAACTCAGATTGTTGATAGCTATGTTTGAGCTCTATTTTCGTCCATCCGTGGCTTCTTTTTTTTTTTTAATGATATTGTGCGTGTAATTAATTCCCAAATTTCCCCAACAATAACCACATCTTCGTTTCCATCCTCACATTCAGAAACATGGACATGTACTCCTCGTTGGATCTAAAACTCGAAGATCTCTTCACTAGATCACCTTCAACGATCTCGATTCGAACTAGCAAATTCGTCATCACCAATCTTTGACCGGCTTCTCGATGCCGTAGATGCCAAGATCGGATTGATGATCTTGATGTAAACCACACCATCAATGGTGATCTGAAGATCTGAAGAACATCAACTGGCGCACCGGCCGACTCAAGTCGCACGCCGTCGTCTGGGTCAAATTGAAATCCAAATCATCCACTTGAGTTGCGGTGGAGAACGATAGAGGCGGTGCTGCAACAGAGAAGGCGATGGGTGATGCTGAAATTGGCGGCAGGGAGAGAGAGAGAAGTGAAATGAGAGAATGAGAAATAAACGCGTGAAAGAGACGAAGTGGTGAAGAGGTATTTTGGTCATTTCACAATAGTTTGTTCTCATGTCATGATAAATTGGCACCTGGACCCCTGAGCAAGAAAAATTCGAGGTTGGATTTTTTGTCCGAATCCCTTTTATTTTTTTATTATTTTTTATGGACATGATAAATTGGCACTTGGACCTCTGGGCAAGAAAAATCCGAGATTGGATTTTTCGTCGGAATCCCCTTTTTTATTTTTATTTTTTTTTCTTTAAGGATGTTATTGGGTTAATACATTAGATTACATAAAAGCACTGTAGTCTCTCGTCAAATCAAATGGTGAATGTCTAACCTTCTCAAGTCCCAAAACTATATGAACTATTGTTGGCCACCATACATTCTTTAAGGCTTAGTCCCAAGGATGTTATGGGTTCAGTTTCCCTTAAGAGGGTTAAATAAAGGGAGTGCAAGCACTTAGGTGCTTTACTATGGGTGGGGAGATTTTCTCCCATAGGTAATAATCTAATAATTAACAACTAACATTTCCTGAAAAAAAAAAAATATGAACTATTGAGCCAACTGTACTATTCAACAAACAATATAATTTATTTAATGTCTTTAGTAATTTTCTATAAAGTAAACTATTAATAGATCCTAATAGTTGGACTTAATTCCTATTAAATCATATTGAAAATAAATCATATTAAAATCGTTATTAAAACTTACAATTAGTTACGTTTTTCTGTGATAAAATTTTTAAATTGTTGCTGAAAGTTGAAAATTAATGACTTTTTGTGACGATTTTTTTAAACTGTTACTAAAATTTATAATTAGTAATATTTTTTGCTACAAAATTTTTAAACTGTCGCTAAAAATTAACAATTAGTGACTTTTTTTAATAGTGTTTGATGAAAAATACTATTAATTCTCACATGATCTATTAGACAATAAATTTATATATTAGAATCTACATGTAAGTCCCCTTTTTTATATTGGCGAAAACTCTAGGGAAACAATATCACGTGACAATTTAATAATTTTCTGTGGAGGGCAACACATGAACAAGCCAAAACCATATAAAGATACTGGTGTATTTACTAGAAAGAATAACAAATACTAGAGGGTTTTCCTTCCAGGCCTGTTTATTATGTGGAAGCACAGATGAAGAATTACAAACGGTTATTATAAAAGAAGGCTTAAGTAATAAACTTTCATATATATATATAGAGCGCGGATTCACGGCCGCCCTACCCGGCAGCCAAACCCAGCAGCCCCCAAAACGACGTTGTTTTGGGGGCAAATTTTCAAAAAAAAAAAAAACGCAGAGGAAGAGAGGGAGGAAGGAGGGAGAAGAGGGAGGAAGGGGGGAGGGAGGAGGAGGCAGGACTGGAGGGGGCCATAACCAGTGGGAGAGGAGGAGGAGGAGGAGGCGACGGCCGGCGACGGCCGGCGACGAGCTGCGACGAGCTTCGATGGCGAGGCGAGACGACGATCGGACGGCTGCGACGGCCAGCGAGGTGAGACGACGATCGGACGGCTGCGCAGCCTCCTCCCTCCTCCTTCCTCCCTCTTCTCCCTCTCCCCTCCCCTCCCCTCCCTCTGGTTTCCGTTCGAAGAGAGAGAAAACGAGAACGAAGAAGAAAAAAAAAAAAAAAAAAAAAAAAAAAACCCCAAAACGACGTCGTTTTGGGGGGCTGCCGGGTAGGGCGGCCGAGAATCCGGATTCATATATATATATATATAGAGCAATGCTATAGACCACTAATTTATCATCATTAATACCACCACTAGCTAGTGAGGTGGCAATTGAAAAAAGAAAAAAGAAAAAAACAAAACAAGGCACAAAACACATGTGGCAGTGGATGGGACCACTGTCAATGGGACCACTGTCACATCATTAGAGCCACCACTAATTAGGTCTAAAGTATTTTTGATATATATATATATATATATGTAAGTAGACCAAATGATGTATATAGGGTTTTTCAAATGCTCTCCCCTTTGGAAGAGTGAAACCACAAGAAGAAGAAAGTGCAAAACTGAACTTGTGGAAGAGAAGGGCATAAAAGGTAAGTTTGCAAGGGCCAAAGTGATTGATTTGGTAGATAAGACAATTTTTTTTAAACTCATTTTTCGATTCGAGTTTTATTATTGCTATTGTTATAATTGTGCAATACTGTCCTGATGTTTTCCCAACTGATTGTTTAAAAAGAAATAGCTAAGATCTCCATGATTCTTGGGTTTGATTCTGATTCTCCATAGGGCTGTCTATATGGTTAGTAAAACCAGCTATATTGAGAATATCGTCATGGGAGAGAGGTCTTAGACCCAAGAAGTCTCTTGTCATACCATCATTGCCACCGCCACCATGGCCACCATTGCCTCCACCGCTTGTCTTTGAAATAGTGCCATCTTTGTTTGGATTTAGCATACCACCAGCACCAGCACCTCCATGGTCACCAAATGAATATTCAAAGGAAGACCCGTCAAAGCCAGTTGCAGTAGAAGAGAGAGAAGTAGTCATCATCATATCTTGAAGGAAGGAAGGAGGGGCACCTGCACCTGCACCTGGGTCTGTAGCTGTACCTGCAGTTGCAGAAGGTGACACATGGTCCGTGAGAAGAGCAAGAGAGAGTGCAGCTTTATTCCTGAAAGAAGACAAACCCACCTGCCATTTCTTCACGTGAGGACAAATTCAGGCCAAAACCACCACCAGAATTAGCAGACACGTGAGCTTGGTGGTGTTGGTGTTGGTGTAGGTGGTGGTGGGGCCTCATGCTCATCATCATGGCATTGGCTTTGCTGCTCATTGTTGCACCCATCTGAGCTGCTTTTTGTAGCAATGCTGTTGCAGACATGTGTGGAGAAGAAGAAGAGGCTGTTTCGTGGTAAGGTTGAAGGGTAGTGGGTCCAAGACTAGGGTTAGGGTTTGAGTTCTCATGGAGTACTGGTAACTGATGATCTTGGTGGTGTGCGAATTCCTTATCTAATATTGTGGGGAATATTGATGATGGTGGTGGTGGACCTGGACCGGCTCCTACAACGGCGGATGGACAGGCTAGCCTTGGTGGAACTGAAATATCTGGCCTTAGACTGAAACTTTGTTGCTCTTTCTTCATTGGAAAATCATGGAGGTCTTGGTAATTGAATTGGGGTTGAATTTGAACTTGAAGATTTATATGTGATGATGATGTTGAAGTGCTAAGTTGAGTGGAGGAGAGAAGTGGGTTTACTGTAATTGCTCTTGCACTCTCCTCTGCTAAAGCATCACAGAAGGCTCTGTGTGTTATGAAACTATCCCTCCTGAAAACAAAATGCAAATTATCAGAAAAAGTGCTTCTGTGACAATGCAGATGTAGTTTCCTTTTCTCTCTCTCCTCTGCTTCCCTCTATCTTTCTTTCAGGGGACTAAATACAATGGTCCATGTCATTAGAATTTTCCAGGCTTGGCGCTCTCTCTCTCTCTCTCGCACATATGGTAGTGGGATTTTCTTATAGAAAATTATAGAATACTTTTGAAATACTATGTGCTCCTATTTCTTAATTAATGGTGATTTATCATCTCTTTTTATATTCTTTTATCATCTAAAATAATATCTTATATACTTATTTTTTCTACCAATTATAATACCATAAGGTATCACGTGTCTATATGTTAGAACTACTTGATAATCACCTATTCCGTAGCTTTGATATTGATATTGTAATTATTCAAAACCTTGAATGAATCAATTTACAAAATATGTATTATTTAAAATCTTATTGCGAACTACATGTAAGAGCATCTCCAACGGTAGTAGGCATTTTACCTATCTAAATATTACTATAAAGTATATATTTTATTTTGCCTATCAACTGTTTTATGTTTTTACTCCAACCATGCTCTTTATTTTAGCTATTAATCCAAATACTATTAATTTTATAGAATGCCACGTCAACAACAAAGATGGAGGGAAATGATCCTAATGATTGAATACATTTTGCCTAGCGTTGAAGGCTAGCTACATGTAGCTAGTGAATATGAGTTGAGCCAAAATGCCTAATCATATGCCTAGTGCGTTGGAATTGAAAAAAGTGAATCACACTAGGCATTTTAACTAACAATTATGATATGCCTAGTGCATTGGAGATGCTCTAAGTGAGGGAATGATAAAAAAAATTACCAACACATGGGGATACAAGTTACACTTACCCCACAACTTTTAATTTGCACCTTATTACGGTCTTTACAGACACACTTACAACCCCATATATTACTCCCCGTCCCAAAATAATGGCCTCTTTTGGAGAATTCAATTTTTTTTGATAGTACAATTATTACACTTAAAAAAATGATTTTTTAAAATTATCCTTTGATAGTATATTTTTTAGAAAATATCAATGTTATAATTGTATTTTTTATATTGTTAATGAATTTAAAAAGAATGATAAAATAAAAAATTTATATTATTTTTATACTTAATTTTGAAAAATAATTAATATTTTAAAATAATAAAAAATAAAATAAAAAATTAATATTTTAAAACGGAGGGAGTAATAATTTTTTTTCCTCTCCAACGCGTATAACTTTCTCCAATTTTATTTCTTCCTTTCTTGACACACCCTCCCCTCTGAAATGATATTTGGGTTAGTTACCTTGAGAAAAGGGTTCCACAGTCACATCTGTACTCTCTTGTGCCACAGGTCTTAGAGTGTGCTTTCCAGTCTGATCGAACTGCATACTTCTTCGAGCATTTGTCACATTTCCACTTCTTCTCGCCGTGCTTTCTGCAAAAGTGCTTCTTGATTCCAGTCAGGTCCCCAAGAGCCCTTGATGGATCATGGTGCACACAACTAGCTTCTGGGCACACATAAACCTTCTTCTTCACCTCTTTGCTTGTTCTCTGCTTGAGCTTCCATGGCAAATTATGCCCTCTTCTGTGAAGTTGAAGATTCTGATCTCTCTGAAACCCCTTCTTACAGATCTCACACACAAATCTATTGGTTGCTAAGAGAGACTTAGGTGACAAAGCTATCACTTCTGCTTCTGGGTCTGATATTATGATTCAAAATCCATATGAGAAAAATTACCATATACAAGAAAATTTCTGCAAAAAAATAAAATATAGACTGACAAAGTTGATAAGAATCTAACAAAGACCTGGGTTGCCTGGGAGGTTTCTCTTCTTCTTCACTACTAGAGCTGGTTGAGTTTGATTTTGTGGTGGTGGTGGTGGTGGAGCAAAATACTGTTGAGGTGGATATATTGTGCCAGATTCATCTTTGTTACCTGAAGAAACACTTGCTTCACCAGAGGCAGAAGTCAAATTAGACATATTGTTCTCATCCACACCTGGGTTTTGTTGTTGGATCATCAACGCTTTCATCTTCTATAATCAGGTTCAGGATGAATGGATCTTAACCTTTTTTTGTGTGATAAGGATAGAAGAGATCTAATTACTGACAAATTCAAACCTAGATAAAGCTAAACTAGGAGATAAGTGGAGAGAGAAAGACTCAACTCAAGTTGAGTTGCTAAATTTGCTTCCTCAAGGGTACTACTCTAGCACCCTTGAAGCCGAAAATCTCAGTTGTCTCTTGATGGTTTCTTCTTTCTTTGGCACCAACCCAAGAGACAATCTTTTTTTGTTTTTGAAAACACAGAAGTAAACAAGAGAGAGAGAGAGAGAGAGAGAGAGAGAGTTAACTGAAACAGAAGCAGACACTCCGGCCATTATTCTCCTTCATATTTTGATGGCCTAGCTTGCAAAAACAAGAAAAATCCAATAATAACAATACAAAAATGAACCCAAAAAACAAAAACTAAACCAAGTTTATAGAACAGACACAGAGAGAGAGAGAGATATGTGGATGAGAATGGATGAGTCTGTAATCTCAAGCCGTCCAAAACCATACCCCAAGAGACCACAACCCTACGGCCAACTCTGACGTCCTCTTTCTGTCTTTTCCTTTGTTCTCATCCCATCACCCCCACCCCAGAAAAAAAATCTCTCCTTTCTTTATTGTCTTTGCTTTTTAACAAAGTTTTAATTTTCTACTAAAAACTTTTCTTTAATGCCTACCTTTCCCTTCATACTAAAGTAAGTGAAAAAAAAAAAAAAGAAAAAAAAAAGAAAAAGAGAGAGATGTCATTTTTTTATATTTTACATCATAACTCCAATACCATTCCCACCTTTTTACATTTACATGGTTGCCATGATTGATTCATTGATGGAACCATAACAAATATAATCATGGCTAAAAGAAGAGTTTTTTTATTTTTTTCTGTTTAAAAAAAAAAAATAGCAACCTCGATTTGATATCTGGTTTTTGTGATTTTCAATTTCAACTTATTTTCAAAACACCTTCACTGAATTTAAGCCTCAAAATGTTAAACGGAAAACATAAAATATTTATTTTATTTACGCATAAATTAGTCATAAAATTAAATACAATCATTTATGATGTGAAACTTACAAAAAGTTGAGACCCATCCCATTCATTCAAGAGGATTATATCTCATTTTGTGATGAATAATTGATTTATGTGTGTCAAGATTTTTCACCTTGATTGTATAATTTTTATAAAATTGTATAATTAGTTTATGTTTGTTGACAGATATTATTAAGATACTATTAAATTTTTGTTTCCCAAAGAATTCGAATTTCTTAAATAGCTTAGAAAGCCCCTTTTTTTCATTAAAAAAAAAGGAAAAATAACTCTGAAAGTTAATTATATATCCTGCTTTCTCTTCTAAATATTTTTTGTTTGAGTATTGTAATTATTGTTGTTAGCTGTATATTATTATAGATGTATCTTATCTATTTGTATTGTATCTCTCTCTCTCTCTATCTCTATCTCTTTCTATGCTTATTTTTATCTTTTCTGTACCTATCTAGGTTTCCTTTCTGCCTATATATACAGGATTCTCCTATTGTATTATTCATTCAATTCAATATAGAGTTTCTCTTTTTTCTTCTTTCTCTATTTTCATAACATGGTATCAGAGCCTAGGTTCTCTCCTAGCCTCATTTTTTTTCTGGTTCTATCCTCGATTGGTTTCTGCTAGCTTCTACGTATCTAGTTCCTCTCTGTTTCAACGATTGGACTACACCAAACTTTTCGTCTCTTCAAGAGAAAGCAAACGCCACCAGAATCACCACCATCGGACGTCACACCCGCCTTCACGCGCCACCCAAAGATCGGCGCGTCGGCTTGCTTCGGTTCTACTCTTGACACGCTCCCACACCTGTCGTCTCAGCCGGCTTCCCTCGGCTTCTGCCCATCGGCTTCTGTATCAGCCTCAGCTCGCCCATCGGCTTCCGTATCAGCCTCAGCTCGCCCATCGGCTTCCACCTCAGCCGCTCTGTCCTCGGCTTCCGCCCGGCTTCTCTCAGCCACATGCCTTGTTTGGTTTAGCCGCTAACATTAGCCCTATTCAGCTGCTGACTTCAGCCTCTCTCAGCCCCTGACTGGCTGCTGACATCATCGCAGCACAGTGCTGACGTCAGCCCTACTTGTTTCTAAGGTTTTTTGGGCTTCTAAATCTGTTGGTGACCTCCGTTTTGGCAATTATGGATCGTATTGACAATATCCAATCTATTCCTATTATACTTGATGGATCTAATTATGTTAGTTGGGCCCAAGTTCTCTCTAGCTTCATTAAAGGGAAACGCCTTTGGCGGATTATTACTGATACTCTTTCCAAACCCAACCAAAAGGAGGATAAGACAGACTCTGCATTCGATGACCGTCTTGACGAATGGGAAAATAAGAATTATCAAATTATCACATGGTTCTGGGCTACCTCAGTTCCTTCCATCAACCTTTAATTTGGACGTTTTCAGGACGATGACTCCATTGCCTCTCCTGCCAAAGCAATTTGGGATTTTTTGAAGGAACGTTATCAGACCACTGGCCATGCTCATCAATATCAATTGTTGCAGACTCTTCATCACATGTGCCAAGCACCCGGTCGTAGACGTCCCCGAACGCCCCCGGGAGGAACGAGTCCCCCCCGTTCCGTTCGATATTGGGCTTACTACAGTTCAGGACTCTAAAATTTGTCATGGTTCTAAGTCTGAATCAAAGAGTCCAAATCCGACAAATCGTTTTGAGAAAACAGATTTTTGAAAGAAGTGTCAAACATGGACTGCTTTGCCAGATACAGAGTCGCCACCTAAATATTTTATTTTGGGGAAATTTAGGAAACCCTGACTCGTTTGCCTAAGGCCACGTGTCCGTCATCACCAAAGTTGCCTCGGCTCGGGAACTTGGGTACGATTGGGGAAGGTCACTTCGTGAGCACCCCCGCTCGCCCGATCAAAGATCGGCCTCTACTAACCATGATATCAATTTTTAAAAAAATATTGTGTGTTCTTATTCCGGTTATTAGCCTAGATTTACTATGTGATGCGCACAGCATACAAGTATAGACTGGATCGTCTGAATTGGAACAAAACATTTCATGTTTGTTTGTTTGAAAATGGTTTGATGGTGCTACCCGCAAGTAGGCTAAGACGTGGATTTGCCACCCTCAGGTGGGCTTAGAAAACATGATTTTGCCACTGTCTAGTGGGCTTAAAATACACATTTGATGAATTGTTCCAATTCAAATAACCCAACCTTCACCCACAGGCATTCAGGCAGTTATATCACATAAGCATATAGCCTCATGGTAAGCATGCTATTCATGGCAGTCACTCATACACATGCAAGGATGCTAAAGCATAAAACTTACCGAGTACTCCAAGCCAAAACAAAAGCTAATTAGAAATCCATGCATGATCCTAATTATACAGAAATGCCTAATGCAACACATGCAAAAATGCAACTATAGCAAGCTCGGCTATTCTAAACATGACATATGAAATGCTACAACTAACATGTATTCAACTTGGAATTGAAAATACAATGCAGTTAGTATGATGAGCCGAGCCCGGTGCGTGCAAGACAGATGAATGAATGCAAACATGCTATCATACTGTATGCCAATTGAAACATGCCCTAATCTAACCATCATAAGCAGGTAAATAAAAGGGAAGAAAGACGTGGGGTTGGAAGACATACATCACACACACCCACACTTATTACAATTATGCCCTCGCACAGAGGGTCCGAATAAATATACAGTCCCAAATAAATAAATAATACAGTCCCAATAAATACAAAAATCCTAATCAATTACCAAATTAACTAAGAAAGCTTATAAACTGGCATGCAAGCCAGGGACTGCCTTGACTCCGCTCCGGATAATGAATGATGCATGCTCGGGTTGCCTTGCGCGGAAATCCACTGGGATGTCCCAATTAGCCTCTGTTTGCGATGGTTCTTGGAAAGCGCGCCAAACTCCGGAAGGCTACTGATTCTTGATTTGCTGCAACAGAGAGCAGGAAAGGGGCATAGCAATGTATTTTCACAAATGTATGCATGCCTCGATCCTCGTGCCACCAATCACGCATATCGATGCATGATGGCCGAGGAGTCGATTTGCATGACTCAATATGGAATGAATGCACACATAAACACAACAGGGCCTAGACTCCATCATGGATAATCCGGAGTGTCGGTGACAGGGAATTAAGACACGTTCCGTCACTCGGAGTACGAAACGTACCTCGTTCCCGTGCTTGGGCTAACTCCTATCCCAAGCACAATGCAATATGCATGATATGCATGAATGCAACTAATATACAACCTAGCATGCACAATGCTATGAAATGGCATACACGATGCACGAGGTAACATGGCATACACAATGCTCTAACATACAACCTAGCATACGCAATGCTATGAAGTGAAATGGCATACACAATGCATAATAGACTTATACTAACATGAGTGAACCTCAGCCACACTCACATAAGAGGCCATGAGATGAAAATGAGACACTCGAGATGCGTGCAAACCGAGGACCGATCCTAAGGCACAAAATGTCACTCTAACAAGACATGGCAAGGCATGGAATATGGCATACAAGCATGCAAATTTCAGTGCTAAAATATGACCCAAAACAGTCCCAAATCATAGAAACATGGCACCCGATGCATGAAATGGGACCCGAAATGCAAAACTAGGCATGCGCAATGGCCTATAGCTATACAAAACATGCACTATTTGATCATGAAATGTGAATACAGATTCAAGGCAACCCCAAAACAAGCATGTTTACAGTTTTAAGGAAGGCCAAAAAATGAACACAAATAGGGCTAAACCAATATGCAAAAATGGCCCTAAATGTGAGATAAATAAGCAAGTCACAGCTTCTGACCCCAAACAAGAGAGGGCCCTTCAACAAAGTTGAAGAGGGGCCCAAAACATGATATTTTCCAGTTGGTGGCCAGACCCAAAACAGTGTACAAAAATGCTCAAAATGCTATGCAAAATAAGGCCAAAAAGAGAGTTATAACACAAAGTATAGAAATGATACCTCAAACAGTGAAATACCCTTAATGAAAAATGAAGAGGGGGTCAAAATAAGGTCATTTGTAGTTCGGACCAGAATCCGAAAACAGAAGCATAAGAGGCTAACAAATCATGCAAAAATGGAGCCAAAAGAGAGATATAAAGGCAAGTGGTAAATGGAAGTCTCAAACAGTGATGATCTCTTCAACAATGTGGAAGAAGGGCTCAAAATAAGCAACTTTACAGTTTATGACATGCCTCAAAACAATTTATACATAGGCCAAAAATACTAAACAAGAAAATTGGATACAAGGGAGCTAATGAAGCAAGTACAACAAGGAGGCCTCAAACAGTGAGAGGCCCTTAAACAAACATGAAAAAAAGCTCAAAATAAGCCTAGTTCCAGTTAGGGTCAGAGCCCAAAACAGCAAGCAAGTATGACTTAGAAAGGATACAAAAACAAGCTAAAAAGAGAGAAAATGGTGCTCACTCTTGAAGACTATGCCTTGACAGCCTCTTGGCTTGAGTTTGGTGGCTCCTTAGCTCTGGAAAAAAGCTTCAAGTGGCTGCAATGGAGGTTGGAGGTATGGTGCTATGGGTTGGTGAAGAAATGGGGTGTAGGAACTTAAAGGTTTGGAAGGTTGAAGTGTAGAGAGAGGGAGATGTAATGCAAGAGGATTGGGGGGAATTTTTGTAACCCTAATAACAGAGCTGGAGCTGCTATTATATAGACAAAAGAGGGGGGGAAAGGGGGGGAAAATGGAGGGAAAACAATCCAAGTTTCCCTTCAAAAATACACCCCCCCGGATACACAATCTGGGGGGAAAAGAGATGCATATTTGGAATGTGCCTGCAGCAAGGAGCATGGCCGGCCGATTATTGAGGTTGCAGATGGCCAGCCGGCCACCTCCCATGGCCGGCCGGCCAAGGGTCAAAAGGTTCAATGAGAATTAGTGGCCGGCCATACCAAAAAGGTAGCCTCTCAGGTGTGCACAACACAATTATGTGGTCAAAAGCTAGAGATAGTGGACCAGGAGGGAGAACAACCCACTTTTCAAAGGGGTTCAAAAGGTTCAAAAGAAATTACTGGCCGGCCACCAAATATTGGTGGCCTCCCAGATGTGTACATCACAAATATGGGGTTTAGGGTGCAAGAAAATGGCCCAAGGGTGGTCAACATTGGCTTTGAAGTGAGGAAAAACGGGCGACGGAGGGCGATGAAGGGATAAAGTTGGCTGACAGAACAATTACTGGCCTCCCACCCTTCTACGGCCTTCTTACCAATGAAACAGAGGTCCCTGCAAAAAAATGAACCAAAACCGATGCAAAATGAAGGTTCGGGGGCCGAAACGCGCAGCCCGAGGCCCCGAAAACTGACTGTTAGGCACCAGAAGTGGTGTTCGACCATGAAGTTGGTTTCTCGAGCCACAGTGTCCCTCAAAAGGGAGCAAGTAAGATGAATGCCAAAAGCCGGAGCAAACGAAGGTGGTTAAGCGGTCCCGAACCGAGGCACACGGCCAACGGCTCCGAAAAATCGAAAACCGGACTCCAAATGGGCAAAATGGCCTACGACCACGAAACGTAACCTACGGCCACTGAGAGATGATCTACGGGACCTCTCCCTCCCTTCGGGAAGAGAAAACAGAGAACGCAGAGCCTGGTTCGCAAACCGAGGCAAAGCATGAAAGAGTCCGGAAGTCCGGAGGCAAGGCTCGCAGCCGAGACTCTGAAACTTCTGAACGAGCACGATATGCAACATCACCAAGCGCTCAATCGGTGATGTCTGAGTCTTAAGGTCGGTCAAAAATGGGGTGTCTACAGTTGCCCCTCTTTGACAGAACTCGAAAGTCATAAGTGACGGGAGTGAATGTCAAAGCCCAGAGACGACCCATTTTTGACAGGGCCGAAGACTTAGACAAACAGGCGAGATAAACACAGATGTGCCCGCAGGCATGCCTGTAGGCAGGGGCAAAATGCAACTGATAATGCAAGAAGCCAAAGGTAACTCAAGGTTATGCAAATGCAGCAAGCACATATTCACGATAGATGCAATAGTTTTAAGCAAGAATGCAAAGCAACAACTATATTTCATGCAGTTAAGAATGCAGAGAATTATTCAATTCTCGTCGCGTCTCACACGGAGAAGATATGATACCTGCGCTATTCGTCTGGTCGCACCAGCCTCAAATGAACCGTACACACAGTATCATGCCTGATGGTGCTGGGGATCTCTCGCTTCTTCTTGGTTGAACCACAGGTACTACTTTTCTTCCTGACTATGGTCGCAGCTTTCCCTATTCTCCAACAGGGTGACAGACTAGGTTGGATCAGTATCCAGAATTGAGGTGCATACAGATGCCATCTCAATCTATGGGGCTGCCATACAGATTTCAAGCCGAGGATATACCCCTGGGTATTTAAACCAGACTTTAGTCTCGGAAATCCCGAACCTTTGCGTTCTAGGCATAAGCCATTCGAACTCTAGTTTTCACCGTCTCAGTTGGTCTCCTAGGAACTCACCACAAACACAGGCAGGTAGCTATACCAGACCACCAGAAGTCGTTCGGGCACGACAAACACCAAAGGAATTGCATCTTTAGAGGATTTAAGGTCTCTTAGACCGGAAAGTGCACAAGACGGTGCGAATAAATGCAAGTGCGATGCGCAAAACAACGAGAATGATGATGCAGGATTTAAGGTCTCCTTAGACCGAAGGATTTAAGGTTTCCTAGACCAGGTGAGTGCACAAGACAGTGCGATACAGGTAAGGTGCGCAAGATAGCGCGAGGAGATGCATGCACAATGCAAGACTTAGCACACAGCTTACGACATAGCATTCCATTCAGTTGGCACACAGCTCACACCATAACACTTTGTTCGTTTGGTCCACCGCTCACAACATAATATTCTGTTCATTCGGCATGCAGCTCGACACACAGCACTCTGTTGATCTGGGCACACAGCTCTTTCGGGCATACAGCTCATTTCGGGCACGCAGCTTATTTTGGGGACACAACTATTTCTTCGGGCACACAGCTCATTTCCGGGCACACAGCTCGTTTTTCGGGTACATAGCTCCTTCTTCGGGCACACAGCTCCTTTCAGGCACACAGCTCATTTTTCAGGCACACAGCTCTTTCTTTGGGCACACAGCTCATTTTCAGGCAAACAGCTCATTTTTCGGGCACACAGCTCCTTCTTTGGGCGCACAGCTCATTTCCCGAGCACACAGCTCGTTTTCGGGCACACAGCTCGTTTTCGGGCACACAGTTCGTTTTCGGGCACACAGCTCTTTTTCGGGCACACAGCTCGTTCTTCGGGCACACAGCTCTTTTTCTGGGCACACAACTCGTTTTTGGGCACACAGCTCATTTTCTGGGCACACAGCTCATAACACTGCTCAATCTGAACACTTAGTCCATAACACAGCATTTGGTTTGCATTTTGAACACACAGCTCAAGCACTAGAATTTCTGAACACGCAGCTCAAACTTTTGGCATGACCACGCAACCCACATTTTTGAAATCTGAACACACGACTCGAACTTTTGTCGCGAACACGCAGCCCACATTTTCTTGAAATCTGAACACACAACTCAAACTCTTGCGGTGAACACGCGGCCCACATTTTCTTGAAATCTGAACACACAGCTCAAACTTGTTGTCGTGAACACACAGCCCACAGTTTCTTGAAATCTGAACACACAGCTCAAACTCTTGCGGTGAACACGCGGCCCACATTTTCTTGAAATCTGAACACACAGCTCAAACTCTTGCAGTGAACACGCGGCCCACATTTTCTTGAAATCAGAACACACAGCTCAAACTTATTGTCATGAGCACACAGCCCACAATTTCTTGAAATCTGAACACACAGCTCAAACTTTTGCGGTGAACACGCGGCCCACATTTTCTCGAAATCTGAACACACAACTCAAACTTGTTGTCGTGAACACACAGCCCACAGTTTCTTGAAATCTGAACACACAGCTCAAACTCTTGCGGTGAACACGCGGCCCACATTTTCTTGAAATCTGAATACACAGCTCAAACTCTTGCGGTGAACACGCGGCCCACATTTTCTTGAAATCCGAACACACAGCTCAAACTTGTTGTCGTGAACACACAGCCCACAGTTTTTTGAAAGTTGAACACGCGGCCCAAACTTTGAGGTGAACACACAGCACACACTAGTTGAGAGTTGAACACGCAGCCTAAACTGTTGATTTTCTGAATACGCAGCCCAAATTTTGAGGTGAACACACAGCACACACTGGTTGAGAGTTGAACACGCAGCTCACTGTCTTTGAAGTTTGAACACGCAGCCCGAATGTTGAGGTGAACACACAGCACACACTGGTTGAGAGTTGAACACGCAGCTCACTGTCTTTGAAGTCTGAACATGCAGCCCGAATGTTGAGGTGAACACACAGCACACACTGGTTGAGAGTTGAACACGCAGCCCAAACTGTCTTTGAAGTCTGAACACGCAGCCCGAATGTTGAGGTGAACACACAGCACACACTAGTTGAGAGTTGAACACGCAGCCCAAACTGTTGAATTTCTAAACACGCAGCCCATTTTTTAAGGTGAACACACAGCACACACTAGTTGAGAGTTGAACACGCAGCCCAAACTGTTGAATTTCTGAACACGCAGCCCATTTTTTGATTGTGAACACGTGGCGTACACTTGTTGAAAGTCGAACACGCAGCCCAAACTTTTGAATTTCTGAACACGCAGCCCATTTTTTGATTGTGAACACGCGGCGCACACTTTGTTGAAAGTCGAACACGCAGCCCAAACTTTTGAATTTCTGAACACGCAGCCCATTTTTTGATTGTGAACACGCAGCACACATTTGTTGAAAATTGAACACGCGGCTCAAACTTTTGAACTTCTGAACACGCAGCCCATTTTTTGATTGTGAACACGCAGCACACACTTGTTGAAAGTTGAACACGCAGCTTAAACTTTTGAACTTCTGAACACGCAGCCCATTTTTTGATTGTGAACACGCGGCGCACACTTGTTGAAAGTCGAACACGCAGCCCAAACTTCTGAATTTCTGAACACGCAGCCCATTTTTTGATTGTGAACACGCAGCACACATTCGTTGAAAGTTGAACACGCAGCTCAAACTTTTGAACTTCTGAACACGCAGCCCATTTTTGAAAGTTGAACACGCAGTTTGAACTCTTGATGGTGAACACACAGCCCACAGTTTTTAGAAGTCGAACACGCAGCTCATTCATTTCATTTGCACGCAGCTTATACATCACACTTTGAACACACAGCTCACACACTTCACTTGTGAACACGCAGCCCACACATTTCTCTTCTGAACACGCAGCTCATTCATTTCATTTGCACGCAGCTCACATATTTCAATTCTGAACGCGCAGCTCATTCATTTTCATTTGCACGCAGCTCATTCTTAATTCTGAACACGCAGCTCATAAATTTTCACTTCTGAACTCACAGCTCATTCACTTCATGTTGAACACGCAGCTCACATACTTCAATTCTGAACACACAACTCATATACTTCAATTCTGAACACACAACTCATATACTTTATGTTGAACACGTAGCTCACGTACTGTAATTCTGAACACATAGCTCATATACTTCAATTTTTGAACACGCAGCTTATAACATAACACTGCTCAATTTGAACACACGGCCAATAACTCAGTAGTCTTTTAATTTTGAACACACAACTCATTCTGAACCTACAGGATGCGATGACGAAACTTGCAAAAGTTAAAACAAACTCAGATGTCCGACATCTTCCTCTTTTCCTTTTGCTTTGAAGTTTGGAACCTATATAGCTTCAGATGGGTTCTGGCTTTACTGTTCCCACATGGCTCGGGTTGAACCCTACGTTTTTTTGAAAGAACAAAATCTTGTTTTGCACAAATGTGGAGAACGACACGGCACTCTGAGCACAAGACAATTTTTTGAAATTAAGAAATGTGTTCTTAACTGGGCATTGAGCCTATGACTGAACACAGCGAAAAAGACTGAACAAGGGAAAAGAAAAGGTAAACAACCTAAACGCATCAAGACACACTCGGAACGACTCAAAGCAAGAATCGATACAAACAAAACAAAAGACATGACACACAGACGTGTTACAAAGACGAGAGACCTCTCAGTACGCGAGGAGCCAGTTTCTTCGGGTATTGTTTCCCACCCTTTCTCATTTATGATTCTCACATCACTCGGCCCTCAGGCTCTGTTTTTGCTAAAAAAGCCCTTTTCCTCACTTTTTCTCTCAGCGCACATCTCTCTATTCTTTAATCTCTCATTTTTTATCCCTCCCCTAGGTGGTTGATGGACAAACAGAAAGTTGCGGGCTCTTGCCCAACATAATCAGCTCGCGGCTATTTCCTTTGGTGACATCTATCGATGCGCCGGATGAGGGAATGGAGCATCTCGATCCATTCCAATTCGTGCTTCGCACTCGGCTTGATACCTCGCTACTTGGAGGATGAGAGAGCTTTCAGCCCTTTGTTGTTAACTTCAATTATCCCCTTTTCTGGCGGGTAGAGTGTCCTTTCTGGCAAGTAGAGTGCCCTTTTCTGGCAAGTATGTTGACAACGGGGAAAAGACAGAACACCTGACTTAACTTTGCCCTTAGTTCATTATTTTGACCATTTTTGGTTTTTGACGTTCTGTTAAAACAATTTTGACCAACATGAGAGTTAGATTAACATGCTTGTTCGATTTTCTGATTTAAAATCATGCAAGTTAGGTTATGAGCACTGAAAATTTTTCTTTTTTTGGGTCCAAGAAATGGTCCAGTTTTGAAAAATGGAATACTTTTCGAGAAGATTAGTCAACCTCAGTAAAAATTCTCAAAAACTATTTTTGCAAACAACCACTGCTCAACGAGCACGGAACCTACTCTTGAGATGCACAACTTTGGACCCATAGCAATGGAAAATTGCCCATTGTCTGAAGGACACTACATGGCAACGGAAAGTTGCCCCTTGTTTGAAATGACACTGCAGCGTTTTGAATGGCAACGGAAAGTTGCCCCTTGTTTGGATAGCACCGCAGCGCATTGTAGTCAGTCCTCAGAGCAACAAACACAACCAGACTCTCAGATACAGAGAAGATAAAGATGACCAAAACCATCGTATGGACACAATCGAATTTGGAAGTGTTTGTGGCTGGACTTCAGAATGAAGTTGTCTACGTATCCCAAACATGGGAATCAAGCCTTACGTAGTTTGGGGTTAAGGTACACTCGGGTATTTAACCTCTCCTTTTGCGCTCTAACTTTTGCCAAGGTCGCCCTTTTGCGGGTTTTCAACCTTGTGAGCTCAGTTTTTCTTTCTTTCTTCTTTTTTTTTTTTTTTAACTTTTCTTCATTTTTCTCATTTCATTTCTTTTTCTTCTTTTTTTTTGCATTTTTTTCTTTTTCTTTTTTTTTTCTTGCTCTAACTTTTGCCTGGGTCACCCTTTCGGGTTTTCGGCCCAGCGAGCCTCTCAAAGGGTAAAAGTGTAGCTCAGTCCATGTTGAATGGTTTTAAGATCTCGAAGCCATCCGTATCCAGGAGAATAGCTGTTGTTTTGCAAGGGGATTCATCTTCGGCTCTTCGAGCACATCTGACATCTTTGCCCCTAGTTCAAAGGGTACTTCTGTTATAGCTTTGCAAGCTTCTTCTGATCTTCTTGATCCGACTTTCCTGGCCCCTTGTTCGAGGGCTGCTTCAAATCTGGCCACACAGGCCTCACATCGTAGTTAACCGTTGAACCTTCTGAATTCAAGTTCAAGGTTTGGAAGCAAAGGGGTTGAGTCTCGAGGCTGAGAGTGATCCTAGGCTACACAATCTCAAGAACGATTCCACACAGGTCTTCGCAGGATCGCGTAAAAACATTTTTTGAAATCTTTTAAGGAAGCGACCAGTTGCTCGCGCTAAAGACAGTGTGGGGCCAATCTGGATCGAGCCAGGATCCTTCTCAGTACTCACGTTAACAAACATGATTTCATTCATTAAGGGCTTAGCGCGCCTCTCTTTCTCTTAATCTGATCAAAGTTTTGCAAATCCCGAGGAACTCATTCCCCTTTGTTTTCACCACAGTATTAGAAAAAGTTTTAAAAACTTAGGTCAATGCAATGAGTTCAAGGCACAGAAAAGACACAGTTCTGGTCAAATACTGCCATCTCAATCAGAACTTCTGGCACAACTGGCACACGGCAGAAGCAAATACAAGAGCGTGAAAATTACCGCTGTTCCATTCAAATTTGTTGGTGTAACTGGCTCCAAGCAAGAATAGACTCAAAGCAAAACGAAAAGACAAACACAAAACAAAATGGGGATGCCCGAGGTAACACCCCCGGAATCACCCGACCTTGTACAACAGGACTGACTCGATGCAACAAGACAGACCCTTAATCAAGAAGACTGACTCGAGACAATGAGACAGACTCAAAACAAGACTATAGAACTGACTCAACACCCAAGTCAGAAACTACAAAACCAGCATTCGCAAATGCTCAAAATAGTGCGTGTCATACGCCACACCCGAGGTAAACCGCGCGCCGCCCGCAAGTGGTCCAACCCCTGATCACATACTTGCATTATCCTCGAAATCCACCAACCCGGTGGTGACAGACTTTGCCGAGCTTGGAGGGAGGATGACTTCATTGTCAATCAAATCTTGCACTTCGTGGCGAAGACGGAAGCAGTTGTCGGTGCTGTAACCGGTTTGCTGATGGTATGCACAGTAGTCAGTTGGGTTGTGTGAGAGAGGGAGGTTCTTTGGTAATGGTTGCGGCTCCAGGGGCTTCAGATGCCCATTCTTGACAAGGATTTGAAGGGCCTTAGACAAAGGCATGTAGAAGGCATGGAAGACCTTGCGACCTCGGGGCGGATACTTCGAGGCTTGCTGACTTTTGCTGGACGCACTCGAAAAAGGGTCGGTAGGTGCTGCCTTGGCTCTCTGATCTTTTCTAGGTGCAGGGTTAGGATTGGAAGGAATTGTTCTGGTACGACGGTCCCCATCTTGATTTTTCCTCTGGCTTAAACTGCTCTCGGCCTGAGTGGGGAAGATGTCATTCACAGTTTTTACAGTAACAGCGAACACCTGCTGTTTATTCAATCCTCCGGCTTTCAAAGCCTCAACAGCCCACAGGAGTTGTTCGTAGGGATCAGTGTCCACCTTCATCTTGTTCTTACCACTCGCCTCGGCTTGGTAGAAGGTTTGAGTTGCTACATCAGAGCGGAGCCCCGTTGTTGTCGACATGCCATTGCCGGAACTTGGGATGGCTTCAGGTTGGCTAAGTTCGATTACAATTCGTCCTAGTAGCGGGGGCTCCTCCGATATGAAGTTCCCGGCATACGATGTGGTTGGTGGCGAAGCCAACATTCCGTAGGCTAGATCCACCACAGATCTTTGAAGGTCACCAATCATTCCCATCAACTCGAATGTGGTGGGCTCACGGGTTTGACATAACTGGGGTTCCCAGATCGGATGTGCGGTAGGTGACCTGGGTGGGTGTGGCACTTCAACATCGGTATCACCTTGCAATGTGATTCCTTGGTCTGATGCGGCTGCCATAATTTCTTCTGAATTTTGCGTCATCATGAGTTTTGCTGAACTGAACAGAGGTGATGTGACTGGTGACTGACGGATCAGATGGACCAGACTGGTGACTAACGGATCTGAAGAACCGGTGAGCCTTTTTCTGTCTTGCCTCAACAAAGGAGAACACTGGTTGCTCTGAACCGAGTCTCTGAACCCCCCCTGAAAGAGAAAACATGCGGCATCTCAGCCCAATCCCACTAATACAGACATGAGCATAACTGAATAACTGCATTCGACTGCTGATCACTGTTCCCAAAATTACTGCCCTCCCCAAAACTGAATCTGATACCCGCAAACATAACTGATTCCCAAAATGCTGAACAGGTGCCTGCAGGCCCTTGATACCCAGAAACACTGAACTGGTGTCCGCAGGCCTGATGCCCAAACTTGTAAACTGATACATACATTCTTGTAGAGATGCACTCTAAAAGCACATAATAAGAAAATGAGAGCGAAAACACCCCTATGGTGGGGTAGGGTTTCCCTGTCCTATTTTGTCAGGAGTTAGAGTTTCACTACGCACGCAGCGGTTTCAAACAACCTATCAGGTAAGCAACCTGTCCTAGTTTGGAATGGTCACTACGGATTCCGAATATGCACTAGGTCAAATGGTCAAAAGGGTGCCCCGGTAAAACCGAGGTTTGTGTTCCCATAATGGCAGAGCCCACAACCGGTCAGCCTTATGGTCATGCCTTGACAAGACAAGCCTCCGGCAAACCGTTCAGGAATAGCAGATGGCAAACACGGTGTCCTAGGCGCACCAATGCAAATGCAATGCAAAGAAACACACAAGTGTATTCAAAAACAGATATCATGAGTTCGAGTCAAGTTCTCTAACTCCCCAGCAGAGTCGCCAGAAACTGTAGACGTCCCCGAACGCCCCCGGGAGGAACGAGTCCCCCCCGTTCCGTTCGATATTGGGCTTACTACAGTTCAGGACTCTAAAGTTTGTCACGGTTCTAAGTCTGAACCAAAGAGTCCAAATCCGGCAAATCGTTTTGAGAAAACAGATTTTTGAAAGAAGTGCCAAACATGGACTGCTTTGCCAGATACAGAGTCGCCACCTAAATATTTTATTTTGGAGAAATTTAGGAAACCCTGACTCGTTTGCCTAAGGCCACGTGCCCGTCATCACCAAAGTTGCCTCGGCTCGGGAACTTGGGTACGATTGGGGAAGGTCACTTCGTGAGCACCCCCGCTCGTCCGATCAAAGATCGGCCTCTACTAACCATGATATCTATTTTTTAAAAAACATTGTGTGTTCTTATTCCGGTTATTAGCCTAGATTTACTATGTGATGCGCACAGCATACAAGTATAGACTGGATCGTCTGAATTAGAACAAAACATTTCATGTTTGTTTGTTTGAAAATGGTTTGATGGTGCTACCCGCAAGTAGGCTAAGACGTGGATTTGCCACCCTCATGTGGGCTTAGAAAACATGATTTTGCCACTGTCTAATGGGCTTAAAACACACATTTGGTGAATTGTTCCAATTCAAATAACCCAACCTTCACCCACAGGCATTCAGGCAGTTATATCACATAAGCATATAGCCTCATGGTAAGCATGCTATTCATGGCAGTCACTCACACGCATGTAAGGATGATAAAGCATAAAACTTACCGAGTACTCCAAGCCAAAACAAAAGCTAATTAGAAATCCATGCATGATCCTAATTATACAGAAATGCCTAATGCAACACATGCAAAAATGCAACTATAACAGGCTCGGCTATTCTAAACATGGTATATGAAATGCTACAGCTAACATGTATTCAACTTGAAATTGAAAATACAATGCAGTTAGTATGATGCGCCCAGCCCGGTGCGTGCAAGGCAGATGAATGAATGCAAACATGCTATCATACTGTATGCCAATTGAAACATGCCCTAATCTAACCATCATAAGCAGGTAAATAAAAGGGAAGAAAGACGTGGGGTTGGAAGACATACATCACACTCACCCACACTTATTACAATTATGCCCTCGCACAGAGGGTCCGAATAAATATACAGTCCCAAATAAATAAATAATACAGTCCCAATAAATACAAAAATCCTAATCAATTACCAAATTAACTAAGAAAGCTTATAAACTGGCATGCAAGCCAGGGACTGCCTTGACTCCGCTCCGGATAATGAATGATGCATGCTCGGGTTGCCTTGCGCGGAAATCCACTGGGATGCCCCAATTAGCCTCTGTTTGCGATGGTTCTTGGAAAGCGCGCCAAACTCCGGAAGGCTACTGATTCTTGATTTGCTGCAACAGAGAGCAGGAAAGGGGCATAGCAATGTATTTTCACAAATGTATGCATGCCTCGATCCTCGTGCCACCAATCACGCATATCGATGCATGATGGCCGAGAAGTCGATTTGCATGACTCAATATGGAATGAATGCACACATAAACACAACAGGGCCTAGACTCCATCATGGATAATCCAGAGTGTCGGTGATAGGGAATTAAGACACGTTCCGTCACTCGGAGTACGAAACGTACCTCGTTTCCCGTGCTCGGGCTAACCCCTATCCCAAGCACAATGCAATATGCATGATATGCATGAATGCAACTAATATACAACCTAGCATGCACAATGCTAAGAAATGGCATACACGATGCACGAGGTAACATGGCATACACAATGCTCTAACATACAACCTAGCATACGCAATGCTATGAAGTGAAATGGCATACACAATGCATAATGGACTTATACCAATATGAGTGAACCTCAGCCACACTCACATAAGAGGCCATGAGATGAAAATGAGACACTCGAGATGCGTGCACGCATGCACGCAAACCGAGGACCGATCCTAAGGCACAAAATGCCACTCTAACAAGACATGGCAAGGCATGGAATATGGCATACAAGCATGAAAATTTTAGTGCTAAAATATGACCCAAAACAGTCCCGAATCATAGAAACATGGCACCCAATGCATGAAATGGGACCCGAAATGCAAAACTAGGCATGCGCAATGGCCTATAGCTATACAAAAAATGCACTATTTGATCATGAAATGTGAAGGCAGATTCAAGTCAGCCCCAAAACAAGCATGTTTACAGTTTTAAGGAAAGCCAAACAATGAACACAAATAGGGCTAAACCAATATGCAAAAATGGCCCTAAATGTGAGATAAAGAAGCAAGTCACAGCTGCTGACCCCAAAACAAGAGAGGGACCTTCAACAACGTTGAAGAGGGGCCCAAAAAATGATATTTTCCAGTTGGTGGCCAGACCCAAAACAGTGTACAAGAATGCTCAAAATGCTATGCAAAATAAGGCCAAAAAGAGAGTTATAACACAAAGTATAGAAAGGATGCCTCAAACAGTGAAAGACCCTTAATGAAACATGAAGAGGGGGTCAAAATAAGGTCATTTTTAGTTCAGACCAGAACCCGAAAACAGAAGCATAGGAGGCTAACAAATCATGCAAAAATGGGGCCAACAGAGAGATATAAAGGCAAGTGGTAAATGGAAGCCTCAAACAGTGATGAGCCCTTCAACAATGTTGAAGAGGGGCTCAAAATAAGCAACTTTACAGTTTATGACATGCCTCAAAACAATTTATACATAAGCCAAAAATACTACACAAGAAAATTGCATACAAGGGAGCTAATGAAGCAAGTGCAACAAGGAGGCCTCAAATAGTGAGAGGCCCTTAAACAAACATGAAAAATAGCTCAAAATAAGCCTAGTTCCAATTTTGGTCGGAGCCCAAAACAACAAGCAAGTATGATTTAGAAAGGATACAAAAACAAGCTAAAAAGAGAAAATGGTGCTCACCCTTGAAGACTATGCCTTGACAGCCTCTTGGCTTGAGTTTGGTGGCTCCTTAGCTCTGGAAAACAGCTTCAAGTGGCTGCAATGGAGGTTGGAGGTATGGTGTTATGGGTTGGTGAAGAAATGGGGTGTAGGAACTTAAAGGTTTGGAAGGTTGAAGTGTAGAGAGAGGGAGATGTAATGCAAAAGGCTTGGGGAGAATTTTTGTAACCCTAACAACAGAGCTGGAGCTGCTGTTATATAGACAAAAGAGGGGGGGAAAGGGGGGGGAAATGGAGGGAAAACAATCCAAGTTTCCCTCAAAAAATGCAACCCCCTGGGTACACAATCTGGGGGAAAAAGAGATGCATATTTGGAATGTGCCTGCAGCAAGGAGCATGGCCGGCCGGTTATTAAGGTTGCAGGTGGCCGGCCGGCTACCTCCCATGGCCGGCCGGCCAAGGGTCAAAAGGTTCAATGAGAATTAGTGGCCGGCCATACCAAAAAGGTAGCCTCTCAGGTGTGCACAACACAATTATGTGGTCAAAAGCTAGAGATAGTGGACCAGGAGGGAGAACAACCCACTTTTCAAAGGGGTTCAAAAGGTTCAAAAGAAATTACTGGCCGGCCACCAAATATTGGTGGCCTCCCAGATGTGTACATCACAAATATGGGGTTTAGGATGCAAGAAAATGGCCCAAGGGTGGTCAACATTGGCTTTGAAGTGAGGAAAAACGGGCGACGGAGGGCGATGAAGGGATAAAGTTGGCTGACAGAACAATTACTGGCCTCCCACCCTTCTATGGCCTTCTTACCAATGAAACAGAGGTCCCTGCAAAAAAATGAACCAAAACCGATGCAAAATGAAGGTTCGGGGGCCGAAACGCGCAGCCCGAGGCCCCGAAAACTGACTGTTAGGCACCGGAAGTGGTGTTCGACCATGAAGTTGGTTTCTCGAGCCACAGTGTCCCTCAAAATGGAGCAAATAAGACGTATGCCAAAAGCCGGAGCAAACGGAGGTGGTTAAGCGGTCTCGAACCGAGGCACACGGCCAACGGCTCCGAAAAATCGAAAACCGGACTCCAAATGGGCAAAATGGCCTACGACCACGAAACGTAACCTACGGCCACTGAGAGATGATCTACGGGACCTCTCCCTCCCTTTGGGAAGAGAAAACAGAGAAAGCAGAGCCTGGTTCATAAACCGAGGCAAAGCATGAAAGAGTCCGGAAGTCCGGAGGCAAGACTCACAGCTGAGACTCTGAAACTTCTAAATGAGCACGATATGCAACATCACCAAGCGCTAAATCGGTGACGTCTGAGTCTTAAGGTTGGTCAAAAATGGGGTGTCTACACCGGTTAGTCTCTCAATGACTTCCTATCTCACATGTCGTCTGTTTGGGACCAGCTCGCTCTTTCTGAACCTCCATGGGCTCATTCTGATGATGCACAACTATTTATTACTTATCGGAATCATCAGCAACTATTACAGTTTCTTATGGCTCTTCATAGCACTTTTGAGCCCGTGCATGCTTCTTTGCTTCATCGTTTGCCCTTGCCCACTTTAGAGCAAGTCATTACTGATCTCCTATTAGAGGAGACTCGTTTTGGGAGTCTCAGATCTCACGACATGGATTCTGTTCTTGCTACTCCATCTTTTTAGAGTTTCTCATCTTCACAGCCACTCATATGTAGTTATTGTTGTAACCGAGGCCTGCTAGACAATCATTCTCTTGTTCACTGCCAGGTTCGTGAATGCTTGACTTGTCATAAGACTGCTTCGGGCTATCTCGAAAGCAATTGTCCTCGAGCTCCCTCCACTACTTCATCTAAGAAAGGGGCTTCTCGTTCTAGGTCTCAGTCCAAATTTAACCACGGTTCGCGCTCTGCTGCTGTTGCCTCGGAGGGTTCTTATGCTCCTTCTTTCTCTATGGATGATATTGAGTCCATTATCCACCAAGTGCTCAACAAATTGGGTACTCCTCCTTCTACTGCTCTTTCAGTAACTTCAGGTAACTCTTCATGGTATTTTGATTCCGCATGCTGTAATCACATTACTTCTGACTCCACTATATTTTCTTCTTTGTCATCATCCTCTTCTGCTCCCACTATACACACTGCTGATGGTTCTCATATGCCTGTTAGTCATATTGGCCAAATCTCTACTTCCATTGTGTCTCTTTCTGATGCTTACCATATTCATTCTCTTAAAATGAACCTTATCTCTGTTGGTCAGTTATGTGAACTTGGTTTAACTATTACCTTTTCTGCTAATGGTTGTTTGGTGCAAGACCCTGAGATGAGACAAATCCTTGGGATAGGCCGTAAGCATGGACATCTGTTCGAGCTTATCCATCTTCGCAGTCCGTACAAATCATCTCCTGTTGCTGCTGCATCTACTATGTCTCATTTTTATCTTTGGCATTGTCGCTTAGGACATGTCCCTTTTAGTCATTTAAAAAATTTAGTTTCTAGTGGTTAGTTAGGTCGTGTCTGTCTTGACGATGTCGATTATTTATCTTGTCAAATTGCTAAACAACCTGCATTACCTTTTAATAAAAGTAATTCTATTTCTACTGCTCCTTTTTATCTTGTGCATTCAGATATTTGGAAAGCTTCCCCTACACCTACCATGGGGGGGGGGGTCTAGATATTTTGTGATTTTTGTTGATGATTTTTCTCGCTATACTTGGCTTTTTCTTCTCAAAAATCACTCTGAACTTAAATAGATTTACTATGATTTCTCTGCTATGGTCCACACTCAGTTTTCTTATACTATTAAGCTTTTTTGTTCTAATAATGCTAAAGAGTACTTGAATTCTGATTTTCTTTCTTTTCTTCAGGCTCATGGTTCACTTTCTCATCGATCTTGTGCAGGCACTTCCCAATAAAATGAACGAGCTAAAAGAAAGCACTGTCATATTCTAGACACTACTCGGGCTTTTCTCCTTTCTTCTTCTTGTCCTGAAAAATTTTGGGGGGAAGCTGCCCTCACTGCCATCTACACCATCAATCGAGTCCCTACCCCTGTAATAGCTGACACAACTCCTTACGAGTGTTTGTATGGTTCTCCTCCTAATTATACCACTCTTAAAGTTTTTGGTTCTACTTGTTTTGTTCTACTTCAGCCTCATGAACACACTAAACTAGAACCTCGTTCTCGTCTTTGTTGTTTTCTGGGGTATATTATCGAACATAAAGGGTATCGTTGTTGGGATCCTATCTTCAAGCGTCTTCGTATTTCTCGTCATGTGGTCTTCTGGGAACACAAAATGTTCTTCACTTTTTTCAAGTTTCACCTACCACAGTCCATCCACTCACCGGTCTTCATTGATATTTCTATAGATTTGTTTTCTGATGACTTTGATGTAGATTCTGGCCCCATGCTTCCACAGCCGCCTACACCTATCATCCATCCTGAGGATCTTGTGTCAGCTGACGGCCTTACGCCTTCTCCGGCTCCGGTGGAGGTTCCTCCGGAACCTATTTCCATTGAGGTTCCTCCTCCACCTGAGCGTCATTCTACCCGAGTAAGGCAACCTTCTGTTCTTCTCCGTGATTATATTATTGGTTCCACTGTTTTTTGCTCTCATGAACCTACTTCTTATCAAGAAGCTTCTTCTAACCCTCTTTGGCAACAAGCTATAACTGATGAATTGCAGGCTTTCGATCAAACTCATACCTGGGATATGGTTGATCTTCCTCCTGGCAAGCGTACCGTTAGTTGCAAATGGGTTTACAAGATCAAAACTCATTCTGATGGTTCCATTGAGCGTTACAAAGCTCGCCTTGTCGCCCGAGGATTTAGTCAAGAATATGCGATTGACTATGAGAAAACATTTGCTCCTGTTGCCCGTCTTACTTCAGTTCGCAGCTTACTTGCCGTTACTGCTGCTCGCCACTGGCACCTTTCTCAAATGGATGTCAAGAATGCATTTCTCAATAGTGATCTCACTGAGGAAGTTTATATGCAACCTCCTCCTGGTTCTTCTTTTCCCTCAAACAAGGTTTGCAAACTCTGCCGTGCTTTATATGGTTTGAAACGAGCTCCACATGCCTGGTTTGCCAAGTTCAGCTCTACCATTCGTGACTTTGGTTTTTCTTCCAGTGCCTATGATTCTGCCTTGTTTATCCGTAAGACGGAGCGCGGTACTATTCTCCTTTTCCTCTATGTGGATGATATGATAATCACTGGAGATGACATAGTGGGTATTTCTTGTCTCAAACAGTTTCTCCATCGCCAGTTTGAGATGAAAGATTTGGGTGCACTTAGCTATTTCCTTGGGTTGGAAATTTCTCAAGATTCCTCTGGTTATTTTCTTACTCTGGCCAAGTATACTTCTGATCTTTTGGCTCGTGCTAGCCTTTCCGATTGCAAGACTGTCACTACTCCAGTTGTTCCTCAGACTCGTCTTACACCTCTTGACGGCCCCCTATTGTCAGATGCAACTTTATATCGTCAGTTAGTTGGTAGTCTTGTCTATCTCACAGTTACTCGTCCAGATATTGCTTATGCTGTTCACATTGTCAGTCAATTTATGACTGCTCCTCGCTCTCCACACTATGCTGCTCTGGTTCGCATTTTGCGCTATCTCAAAGGAACTTTGTTTCATGGTCTTCATATTTCCCTCACTCTTCTCTACAACTATATGCCTTTTCTGATGCCGATTAGGTAGGGGATCCTACCGATCGTCGTTCCACTACTGGGTTCTGCTTTTTCTTGGGCACCTCTCTCATTTCCTGGCATAGCAAGAAGCAAACCCTTGTTGCTCGTTCTAGTACTGAGGCTGCGTATCGTGCTCTTGCAGACACTACTCAGGAGCTTGTGTGGCTTCGTTGGCTTCTTTTTTACATGGGTGTTTCTCATTCAGCTGCCACTAATCGTTATTGTGACAATCAAAGTGCTATTCAGATTGCCCATAACGATGTCTTCCATGATCGCACCAAGCATATTGAGATCGATTGCCACTTCATACCACAGCATGTTACTAGTGGCCATGTTCGTATTCTCCTTGTTACCTTTGCTGATCAGACCGCCGACCTCTTCACCAAAGCTCATCTTCCAGGCCACTTTTCTGATCTCCTCTCCAAGCTCAAATTGATATCTGACTTACCACCTTAAGCTTGTGGGGGGGTGTTAGCTGTATATTATTATAGATGTATCTTATCTATTTGTATTGTATCTCTCTCTATCTCTATCTCCTTCTATGCTTATCTCTATCTTTTCTGTACCTATCTAGGTTTCTTTTTTGCCTATACATACAGGCTTCTCCTATTGTATTATTCATTCAATTCAATATAGAGTTTCTCTTTTCTCTTCTTTCTCTATTTTCATAACAATTTTTATTGGCAACCAAAAGATCAAAAGTTCAGACATATTTACATGGTTCTTTAAATCAAAAGGTAGTGAAGAGATAATGGATTCGCGAGGCTGCCCATCCCCTAAAATTGTCATCACTTGCCCGTTGTTTCCATTCCTTCATCATGACAATACACCCAAAATAATATTCAACTGTGGTTACCATTAATTTTACTATTATTTTGCACGACTTCAATTAAATTCTAATCTATACTTGGAAGAGTTGGGAAAATTAGTAAAATTATATAGTAGTAGATTAATATAGCTCTAGCGGATAAAAAAAGAAAAGAAAAGAAAAGAAAAGAATAGATTAATATAGCTCTATGATATTATTCAACCTCAAGAATAGGTTGGTAATTATTTGGTAGCCTCTTAGTATTATTTGAAATTGCTTACGAGTTATTCCCAACTAATGAGGTACATAAAGAATTTACACGCAAATTTGAAATGAGTTTGTGGTAAGTTTTAACAATTCCAAGAACTTAATTACTGCTGTTTTTCAATATTTAATAGGCCATTTGAGCAAAGAAAAATTTGATCCAGTCTAATAGGTTGTAGTGAAATTAGTATGAGGCTACAATGGAAATTGAAAGCTTCTTAAAGCATTAGCATGGCACGAGCCACTTTGCTTTCCGTGGAGCACTTGGAGAAAATTGTCATGGACGAGAGAATTGTCACAGCCAAGCCACTTTGTCTCCAAATTCTAAACTCTAAACCTATGTAAAACTACACCAGTACACATTAACAAGACCTTATTTAAATTCAAAATTAGATAAGGGAAGTCATAAAAATTATATTGTTGGGATAGTTTTTTTATTAGTAAAAGAAACTTTATTGATGAACACAAATATAAGTACAAAGTGATATATCAATAAAGAAAAAAACAAGTGCTCAAGCATCACAGCCCAAAATGTCAATCTCAACTAGGTTGGCACTCACACATGAGCCCAATTATTTGTTAGTACAAAGCCAAGGTTGGTAAGGCACCAACAACCACCAAACTAAAACAAACAACAATATTATTAAATGAAATAGAGGTCTCCAATTCATTTATGAAATTTATCGGTTGATGGAGGGTTGTGGTTGTAGTTCGGCGGGATATGGCAGCAGTGGCAACTGGGTTATGCACGAAAAGCTCTGAAGTGAATCTATTTGGGTAGTCTCGAGCATCATTGCATCATATGAACCAAGTTTTCCTGATCAATGAAATTACACTGACCTTGTCTCCCTAACTAATTAAAGTGAGTCAGGTTAATTTCATCCATCCCACAACTAGTGCTCTCATTAGTATAAGAATATCATATCAACGTGTTGAGTTAGTGTTTTAAGATTATTAAATAATTACCCATAAGGCAGTGTAGAGAGATAGAGTTTATTATTTCAACACTAATGAGTTTGTGTTTTAAAAAATTGAAAATATGAACTTAATTAAATAATTTTTTTGAAAATAAGGGAGACAAAGCAATTTCTACTTTTGCCGTATTATGTTTATTCAATTAACTTTGACAATGGAGATTAGTGTAATTTTGGATACCTAAGTGTAATATAATCAAATCCCAAGGGTTGGTAACTTAATATTTAATTGAGTACTAATGGAGTGTATCTGTGAGTTCATGGCTCCTATGAGTTTGTGTCCCTTTAAATAATAGAAGGTATTATTAAAAAAGTGAAATAAACAAGTATTGTTCTTTTGTCATCTTCTTGTTTTATTCCTCAATGATTTAGATTTTGAAATGGGATCTAGCTCAACCCAAGTCTCAACATGCTCTACCAGCTCATCTGTGCCTTTTTAAAATAAAAGAAACAGAGAATTACTTTAAAAAAATGAACCATACAACAAACTGAGAAAGTTTTTAGAATGAATAATATTATATGTATCAATTAATGTATTAATTAGTGTATCAATCGATGATGTGATATAACTTAATATGTTTTTAGTATTTATAATATGCTTGATGAGTGAGATCAATAATAATATCATAACTTATATTAATACATTAATTAATATACTAATTGATACCTATAACATTACCGTTTTAATATATATATGTAAGTTTGGCATATATTTCCTCACAAAGGCCTTTGGGTTTCATGTCGCATTCATGATATCTTGGCATTATGATATCTTGGCACAATTTACATCTTGTTTGCAGTAGTGGGCCAAGGTTCTTTAAAACTTATTTTAAAATCTGGCTTTCGCAAATAACAATTTGGAATAATTATCAAGTAGTTTTATTGACTGTATTTATTTATTTATAAATTTTGAGTAAAAATTCGTGGATGTATAAGTCAGAAATTTATCAGTACAACTTATTTGCTTTTGTTTTTGTTTATGCATAATTGTGAGCTTCATTTGTTAGATAAATAAATTTATCAATGCAGTGGAGAAACTTATCATTCTATACTTATTTATGTATTAACAAAACTTATTAGAAATAAGTTTGATCAATAAGACTAACTCATAACTATTCTTAAGAATTTTTTAAAAAAAATTCTTGAGAGTCATGATAGACTAAGTGACTAAATAGTTGAGTCACATCTATTACTCGTTTTGGACAACCAATTTATTTTCGGCTTTTTTAGTTTTTAAAAAATATTGTCGAAAAGTCCAATATAATAATTGTCTAAGGTATGAAAGTCTAGCATATATTTTCTATTCGTGAAAAGTCCACACTTTGTTAATTTTATTTATTTAGTTATTTATTTATTTTTTGAACACCCACTTTGCGAAATAGTTTGGTAAAAAATCATTTTGTTGTTTTTAAGGACATTTTATTTTTAATTTTACCCTTCTATTGGTTGATTTTTTTTTTTTCTATTTGTTGAACTTTTTTTATTCTATTTGTTGAAAATTTATTTATGTAAAATTCTATCTGTTGAAATTCTTGTCCTATTTTTTCCTTTCTGTTGAAATTCTTGTTCTAGTTTTTTCTATCTGGTGAAATTCAAACTTATTTTTCCCTATCTGTTGAATTTCACAAGCCTATTTTTCCTTACTGTTTATTTATTTATTTATTTTTATCTATTTAAACTCTATCTGTGCAAGAGCATTGAAAAGTCTAATTATTTTTTGAAAAAATTAGTCTAACGTCCCTCTCTCATTTTTAGTAATGTGAAAGATTCATAATATTATTTTATAATGTCTAAAGTCTGTCACCTCCACACCTATATATTACAGAGAAATTTGACTCCCTCACCCATAGCACTCAATCTCCGACAACACCACCCAGAAGCACCTACATCAACAAGCATTTCGCGCTCACTGTAGCGACAATGTTAGTGATCAGAACCAGAGCAACCCAGCGCCAAAGCAGAGTCAGATCAACGCCGAAGTTGAGTCAAACTCAAGCCAAAGCAAACAAAAGCTCGTCGGAAAAGAATCTGAAACCAGTGCAGAAGAAAACTTGCCATTCTCGAAGCCACAAACCCACTGTGGAACACAAAATACAACAGTGCTTAAATCCCTAGGATCTACACTACATCACCACTCACAAAGATGGGACAGATTCATCAACATAGATAACCAACTCACTAAGATAGTGAACTACCAGATTATGATATCCTAATTGCAATAATCAATAATTATCCATTTATAATCTCAATGAACTCACAAAGTACATAAACAGCCAGCAAGAACCAAATACTGATATATATATATATATATAAATTTTGAAAGATTTGTATATATAGATATGATATGACGATGATGAAATAGAAGTGAGGTGTGAGAATGAAGATGGTCAAGTCTGTTTGATGGGATGGTGATCAATGTGTTAATTTTGAAGAATTCAAGAAGATTATGAAGGCTTGAGTTATGAATTTATCTAGAAAGTTCAGAATTTTTTTTGGAGAGTGGGAAGTCTAGAGAAATTCCTGAATTTCTAAAATTTCTCTAGAGAAAGAAGATGTTGAAGGCTTGAATTAGGAATTTCTCTGGGAAATCCAAAATTTCTCTGGAGAAAGAAGATGATGAAGGCTTGAGTTAGGAATTTTTCTGAGAAGTCTAGAATTTCTCTAAAAAGAGTAGGAAGTCCAAAAAAAATTTTGGATCGAATTTTCTCTAGATCGATGTTAAAGGACCTTAGACATTATGAAAATATTGGATATCATTTATGTTATAAAATCTTAATATTAGGGACCCTAAAAAAAAATCCCTTTACTTTTTTTTTATCTATTGAAATTCAAATCTTTGTTATTGAAATACACCAAGCCACTATTTGCTCAAATTTTGAACAGATCTGTTCAAAATTTGAACTGATATGTGTTATCTGTCATTTTTTTTAATCTGTTGCAATGTGTTTCATCATCATTATCATCGTCAACAACAACAAAATATTTGTTTAATTTTTATACACACACACATACACACACAGAGAGAGAGGTCCTAGCTGTTGAAATCAAGGAGAAGAAGATGGTGAAAAAGAAGAAGAAAACTTGGAAATCGATAAATGAAGTCTCGCTTTCTGATGCTCATGAAGTTCAACCAGATCTGAAGTAGATCTGAAGTTCAACCAGCTTCATCGTTGGCCTGCACCAACATTGTGGTGGAGGTTGTCGGCATAGATGAAGGACATGATTGTGGAGGCTGAGGTGGGGGCCGACGAGGGCGGAGGTGGAGTTGGGGAAGCAGGGCGTCGGAGTTACAACAGAGGGCGTAAAGTGGAGGTTTGATGCGATTCTGGTGACAACGCTAGAGATGAACAACGGTGTTGGGAAATGAAGAAAGAAAGAGAAAAGACAAAGGGTTTGGTTTGGTATTTCTACCGTATATTATATATATACATAGATAGTTTGATCACTTTACCATGAGTCTAAAATTAGATTTATGGACCGAGTACCCTTAAAAAAAAAAACAAAACAAAACAAAACAAAAAAAACTCAAACAACCTTTGGTAGTTTTAATTTTTAATAAAAAGCACATTTAGAATATTTAGCATGTGATCTAAGCCCCTAAGATTTTTTTTTTTAAATCCTTATTGCTCATTATTTCAATTTTATCCCATAAGATAAGGTCTCGCTGTCATATTTAGTCACTATCATATTTAGACACTATTTGACATGAACTAAACTAGTACACTTATTTAGATAATTATATCTATTTGAATTATATCACCTCTCTATTTAGTGTACTTATTTAGATTATGTCATCTCTCTATTTTTTTACATAATTTTTTTATAAAAATTCAAAAAATATACTTATCGGAATCATCCTAAACAACTCCTTAATCTAAAATCTTAAAAACCAACAATGGACCTCAATTGCCAAAAAGCCAAAATGAAAATTATATGATCGTGTTAATAAAGGTAAAAAAAAAATCTATTTCATTTTATTTATATTTGTTTTATTAAATAATGACATTAGAAAAATAATTTAACCATTACACTTAATATTAATTTTTAGGATAAATTATACTAACTTCTATTGAAGTTTGAAAATAATATAATAAGTTTACAAATTTAACATAATTACGCTGACTTTTCCTGAGATTTAAAAAAAATACAATAAGTTTCATAAGTTTACATAATTACATTAGACTGTCGTAAAGTTTTAATTCATATGACACTTGGTTTTGTTTTTTTATCAAAAATTCGCTAAAAAAAATAATATTATCATCTCTTATATATTGAAATATATGTTTTATATTGTATATCATTATATTTTTATATCATTTGCATTAATTTTAATTTCTTTAATTTATTTTTTTAAAATCAATATAATTATCTTTAAATTATAAAACTTACTATATTTTTTGAAACCTCAAGAACATTGGTGCAATTTACAGCTATTTTTAAGTTTAAGTTATACAAAGATTATTAAGCAAGACTAGTGCAAGCTGTGAAGAGTTCACGGGGAGACGATGGGGAAAAAACATCTGGTCCCACGATAAATAATTGAGAGATCACCGGACCCACTCAAATTGTTATTTATATATAATTACCATTTGAGTGCCCAAAGTTATGCACATTCTCAAGGGACCACCATTACAAGCGTCACAGTAAGAAATACTTGATAATTTAATTTAGTATTTAAAATTTTATTAAGTGATAATTAATTAAATTTTTTTGATAATCATAATTATTATTATTTAAAAATTTAAATACTTCTTAAAATATAGGTTAAAAATTAAGAAAATTTTGAATCATATGAAATTTATCTAATTTTAATTGAATTTATAAATACTAAATATAAATATCGATATACACTATTAAAAATGGAGATTTGGTGATAGACCCCTCACTGTCTAATTTATCTTTCAAAATGACAAGAATTATGTAGGTACTTTCAAAATCTCATAATATTTTAAAACTTATTTCTTGTACTATATTACCCTCATATCTATCAACTTTCTTATTAAGCCATCTTCACAGTGTATTTCAAAATAAAATTTTACTTTGAATTATAATAAACTTTACTATGATTCAAAGTAAAATTTTATATCGTTAAGCAAATCAACATATTTTTAACCAGAGTAAAATTTGACTCTGAAAGTACAATTTTACTATCTATATAATAAGGCAAGAGGTTTTTTAAAAATGTATCAAAATGTATGTGAGACACATTTTGATCCAATGACTAAGATCAATTCTAAGAATATAATAACGGTATAGATGTGTTTGATTCCCACCCAAACACTCAGTGCTATCTCCCACCCATCCACGTCTCCTCCCTCATTCCATCTTTATCTCTTCTCTGTTGCACGTCTCTCTCCTTCTCTCTCACCAAATTCTCTGCCTCTCCCCCCACCCTCCCACTAGCTGCCTCTCCCCCTCTCATTTTCTCCCACTAGCTGTCTTTCCCCCTCTCCTTCACCCCCTTGCTCGCTGCCTTTCCCCCTCCACCCGATCTCTGCCTCTTCCCGTCTCCCCCCACCCTCACACCCGCTTTCTGAAGGCCAGGGTTTCCGATTAAAAATCGCGATACCTTTCTGAACCTCGATTGGAGCTCTCCGGTAGAGGCTCCTATCTGTGCGAGGTAATATTTCTGTCTCTGTTCCCCTTCTCACTCTGCTGAAAGACAATCACAAACCTTTGCAGAAAACAGAATTCAGAAGAAAATCAGAGTTTCTATAGTTCTGTATAGATGGCCTCTGCAATCTTCTAATGAAGGAAAGAAAAGTTATGGATGCTGAAAATCCCTTTATTAGGTAATTTGGCTGTCTATTGCTTTGGGTGTAGATTTCAATATTTTTGTCTTTTATTTATTTATTAATTTCTTTTTTGTTTATATTCCATTCTGTGATGAATCTGTAGATTTCTTGACATATATACAAAGTAGAGTTTGTTCTGAATCTGTTTTATATTCATCACAGATTCTGTTTTATAACACATGTATGTATATTTAGAGAGAGAGAGAAAAGAAGAGGGACCTTTTGTAGAGATTTTATGAGCGACTTTTGTGAAAAGAAACAATTTTTGCAATCTGATTCGAGCCTCTCTGGAATTCGAGAGTGCGGCATAGAAGCCTTGAGTTGAATCTGTTTTATATTCCATTCTGTGATGAATCTGTTTTATATTCTATAGATTTCTTGAATCTGTAGATTTCTTGACATTCTGTGATGGAAGAGTTTTTGAATGGCTATGTGTTTGTTGGCCCATGTGAAATGTGTATATTCCATTCTGTGATGAATATAAAACAAAATGTGATGAATATAAAACATATATACAAACTCTACTTTCTTGAATCTATTTTATATTCCATTCTGTGATGAATCTGTTTTATATTCTGTGATGAATCTATAGATTTCTTGAATCTGTAGATTTCTTGACATTCTGTGATGGAAGAGTTTTTGAATGGCTATGTGTTTGTTGGCCCATGTGAAATGTGCATAAGGTGAACTTCGTATTCTTCATTGTATGCAAGTAGTTTTCTTCTTGATTTCATTTAAATTAGTAGGATCATGTTAACACCAGTACTTGTGTGGGGTCAAAAAGTTACTCATTCTACTGTGAGTGGATTGCGGTGAACTTTAAATTTAAAAGTTCATTCATAGATGGAGATCTATTTCAAGTTTTTGAGTGTGGGGTCATGTGCCATTTTCATACAGGGAATGCTGATGAAGGCAGTCAATTATATAGAAATGCTCTTCAGGTCCTTACAAATTCAAAATGAATGCCTTTGGATGACAACGTAATGGAAAAGATGATAGATTTACCAAAATTGCTGCATTTAGTGAGAAGGTATGCCTTTGTTTCAGTTCTGCCACTTTTCTAATTAGGAAACCTCTTTGGGCTCAGACTACAATAATTTAACTACCTATGTTTGCATTTAACAAAATAAATTGATAGGTTGAGAAGTTTTATGGATGTTCTATTATCATGTGCGCATAATATCTTTTAATATCTTTTGATAGATTTGAGTTGACATGTTGATTTAGATGTTCTTAAGGCCCGACTCATTGAAAGAAAGTCTGGATAAGTACTTCTTACGGAATCAGAGACGGACCCAAGAAGCTAGAGAGAGGGCTGAACTGCTTGAAAGAGCTGTGAGCGATATTTTACCTCTTTGATATATTTAGCTGTCAGTTTTTATTTGTTGGTCTTCACACATTATTAAACCTTACCATCTAATTTGTTTGCTACATGTTTCAAAATGGGGAATCATCTCATGTATTGAGAATCTTCGATGATGAAGCGCAAGCAATGCAATCTGCCCGTTCCTCAGCCAGAATGCTGTAAGAGTCTTATGCAACTGGAGTGGCCATTCTTTCCCAATATGCTGGCCAAATGGAGCGCTTAAAGGTATCTGTAACAAAGCAATTGCTATACATGCTCCACACTCTCACATTTATTAATGAGTATCTGTTTTGATGTTAATAACGCAAAAACATCCAGCTGTAGGGTCTGTATTTGTGCACTATTAATGATCACAAAGAGTCGAAAGGCTACAAACTTGCAAGAAGGTACTTCTTGGGATTGGAACCAACAATTTATCTTGTGGTAGAGTGGTTGTTTGTATACCTCCTTTATAAGGTTGAAAGCCTGGGGGTAGGGAACCAAGGTGTCCAATGTAAATTTCTTCTGAATGATTTCTACAGTTTTTAAGTCAAAAGCTAAAAAAAACTTTTGAATTAAAATGCAGTGTAAATATGGTTTGCTAATTCAGAATGCATCTAGTTCTCCACGTGCATAGTTAGTAAATGAAAGTTGGATCAATTTTTGTTTCTGAAAGATTATATTCGGTCTGTTGTAGTGATTCTAAATTGTGGAATGGGGCTGAGAGGCACTGCATAATTCTCAAAACAATTTTACTTTTTATTTTTTATTTTTTATTTTTCCATATAAGTTGATTCATAGCATAAATTCAATTTTGTGAAACTAAACTAAAATTTTAAGTTCTGGAAGGGACTTTTGAACTAGGAAAATGATGGCCCAATTCTGGAGGGTATTTTTATGTTTTATATTCTTTAGTTTTGCTGGTGCTCTTTTACAGATTTACAGTGAATTGATCTCTAGAAGCTTGGTTTTGTTTTTAGTTGTTCTGTTTGTTGTATTTCCTTGGAACTGAAGAAGAATTCTGTATATGAATTCTACATATGATTTCGACAAGAATTCTGCATATGAATTCTGCAGAATTTTGGCTGATCAATCCACCATAAATACCAACGATGAATTTGAAATGGGTTTCAGTTTTAATTTTGAATTTGAAATGGGTTTGAATGATTTCGGTTTTGATTTTGAAATAAGTTTTCGAATCTTTGTATTTTGATATTTATGTATTTTCTACATATGTATGTTTGCAGGGCTTAATGAAATGGGTTTTAGGCTGTGTTTAGTTTCATGTGAAATAAGTTTGAAATAAATTTGAAATAAGTTTTGACATTCAAACTATTTGGTGTTGTATTTTGGGACAACAAAATGTTATACTTGCTAACTCAAAGAATCCAGTAATCATAAACATTTAGTGACACTTATGATTTTTTCACTTCCTTTAATTTTTCTTTTTTTGTTTTCAAATTAGAAGATACTTCCAGTTGGGGAATTTCAAATTTATAGTTTATTTTTTAGTGTTTTCAAAACCTTCAATGTTTTTCTTTGGATCACCAGTAGTTAAAAATACGTTTCCATATAACTTATTAAGTGCTTTGAATATGGTCAAATTCACCAAAATTTGAATGTTACATAGAGCACTTATTAAGTTACATAGAGCGTTATTAAAAAACAGAGAGCAGTTATTAAGAGTCAAGTGAATTTGAAATTCAAATTCAAAGCAGAGTCAGAGAGCACATAGAGCAGTTAAAAATATGTAACACTCAAATATGATTTTGCTTATGTAACTTTGGTGATTCAAAGCAGTTTATTGTTTATTCACCAAAATCAACAATAAACTCACCAAAATCGCTTGACTCTATGTGCTCTATGTAACATTCAAATTCAAAGCAGAGTCAAATAGCACTCACCAAAATCACTTATTAAGTTGCTTGACTCTGTTTTTTTAACTGCTGGTGATCCAAATCTGGACTTAATAAGTACTTTTCCATAAAACATTCAAATTCACCAAAATTTATTAAGTGCTCTATGTTTTTTATCACCAAAATCACTTGACTCAATTTTTTTATCACCAAATCACTTGACTCTGTTTTTTATCACCAAAACCAGTTGGCTCTATTTTTAATCACCAAAATCACCAAAAATTCTGCTCAATGTGTTTACTGTCAACTGTTTTTAATCACCAAAATCACTTTCCCACCACTCAGTGAAACATCATTCAATTTTTTCGAATTTTGGCTGATCAATCCACCAGAATTTTGCCCCCTTTCTATGTTTGTATGTTTGTTATTTTTCTATCAATTTCCCCGAATTTTGGCTGATCATTCAATTTTTTATTTTTCTATGTTTGTTATTTAAAATGAAATTTAGTGCTCTTAAAAAAATAGATGATCTTGACAAATCATGTGAATCTGTGTGTTTTGAAATTTTGATTCACATCCTAGGAGATGCTTGAAATACAAATAGCCAAAGACTGGAATCAGCTTTATATGTTCAGTGCATGTAGAATTGGAACAGCAAAGGACTCCAAAATTATTTGACTATTATACACAGGAATTAAATTGTTCAATTTGCTTTTAGTTTACAATTTTTTATTTTAAATTTAATATTATCATTTGTAAATGTTTTGCAATAATAGATTAATCTACAATAATAGATAGATATATAATACCTGATCTTAAAATGTAATTTATCCAATTTAATCTTAACATTATGTTTCTTAAGTGGATTTAATTTTTTAAAAGGTTTTGGATTTGAATTAATACTTGATGGGTTTTATTTTTTAAATAGGTTTTTTAATTTGTTTACATATTTTGAACAATATTTAGTTCTTCTATGTTGTGTACTTTTGGATGATTTTCATTTCAAATAGCTTGGGGAGTTGGTCTAACCAATTTGTTATGTTTAATGGGTTTTATTTTTTAAATGGGTTTTAATTTGTTTACATTTTCTTGACAGTATTTAGTTTTGAGGTGTTGTGTGCTTTTGGATGATTTTAATTTCAAATAGCTTTGGGGAGTTGGTCTAACCAATTGGAATTACTCTACAAATTTTCCTGCATTTCAGGCCCTTAAGACACTTGACAGTATCAAATGGAGAGTAAATAAAAGGGTTCTTGGTATCATAGACAGAATATGGGCTAGCATTTTGATAGCAATTTGGTAGAATATCACATATTTCTGCTTCTTTTCTTTTTTTCATTACTAATATGAGTTGAATGCCTACATTATACTGATGTGCTTTAGTATATAGATTTAGTAATTTTTTCTTCTTTTTATTATAGATTTAGTATACAATAACTTTAGTTTCTGTCAGTGTTTACAATTTTTTTTTACTTGCTCTTATATTTTGATTTGCAGTATTGGTGAACATTATAAATCTTATATGTTTATTTCTTAATTTGCATTAACATTAGGGAGAGTTGTTATTTATTTGAGTTTTGTAGAGCATGCAATACAAACAAAAATGTTACAAGTTTTTTAAGAAAAAAAATTTAAATATATTTTTATAACTGCATTTTAATCTTAAAATTATTTACATCGTGCCTTCTATCAATTTTGATTAAACATTAAGCAGAATTATTGTGAACCAGATTTCTCTCAAAACTATTAAACATTGAGGAAATGTGTCTCTCATCACCAAATTTTTGCTCAATTACTGTTTGTTCAGGCCTAAAATATTTATATTTATTTTTATTATTTATGACAATGGGATCACACATATTATAATTGAAAAAAATTAATTAATAATTGAAAAAAAATTAATTGGAAAAAAAATTAATTGAAAAAAAAAATATTTGAAAAAAAATTATTTAAAAAAAAATTAATTGAAAAAAAAAATTTGAAAAAAAATTATTTGAAAATAAAAATTGAAAACTGAAAACGTAAACTCATTTTTTGAGTTTACGTTTTTTCCTCAAATTTATAAACTGAGAAAACCATTTATAAACCACAAAAATTATCAAACAAGTTTTTATGACAATTTTTAAAATTTTTGTAAATATAAACTGAAAACTAAAAATGGAATAGTTATCAAACAAACCCATAACAACTCTTTTTTTTCAAAGTCATGTTAATAATTTTTAATTTTTAAGTTATTTTTAAGTTTTTAAAATTCTCTCTATATGATTATTTTGTTAAAAAATATTACAACTTCTCTTTAAAAATTACTCGGTCTTCTTATTTTGTGTTTACTTAATATTAATATTAATAAAGAGTTTACACACAAAATTAAAAAATAAAAATGCCTCCAATTTTGAAAATAACTGCAGTGAAAATGCCTCTGCTTTGAAAATAAATGCCTCTGTTTTGAGGGGATTGAAAATAAGTATTCATCTCCAATTTTAATTATATAAATGCCTCTGTTATGAAAATGAGGGGATTATGCGAGAATAAAATAATATTTGTTTATAATTAAAAAAGTCCATTAATCTAGTGAATAAAAAATAGGGCAAATATTTTGGCTAATATTTTGTATATTGGCCAAAAATATTTTGTATATTTTGGAAAAAAACATTTGTTACCAATTTTTGTCTCTTCTCTTTTCTCTCAGTGTGTTGGGTTAGTATTTTCCATTGTATTTTCAATGTGTTGGGTTACATTTTTTGAATTCTTGCTGTCGAATATTAACTTCATGGAAATAAAAACTTATGATTGCTTTTTCATTAGTAATCAAGAAAGCTTTTTGGGAAATGGTAAAATAAGGCATGTATCTTTCCATTAAAACTTCATGAAAATAAAAGCTTTTCATTAGTAATTCAAGCTATTTTTGGTCAATATTTTGTGTAACCTCCTTTCCTCCTTAATGGTAAAGTTATACACATTGTGTTTACTTCCCAATATTCAACCATTAATTAAGTTACAGAACCAAACAATGTACCGTCAACACCAAATAATATCATGTTAATAATTTTTAAGTTATTTACACTAAGACTTTTTTAAGTTATATCAATGCCTCTAGACAATGACGGGATTATGAGAGAATGTTTGCTTTGAATCTCAAACTTTTTATATTTTTTTAGTTTCTTCATATATTCTGTCTATATGATTAGGGGGAGTTGTTATTTTATTTGAGTTTTGTAGAGCGTGTAATACAAGCAAAATTGACACAAACTTTAAGAAGAAAAATATTTCAATATATTTTTTCAATGTCTTTATCAAAAAATGACACAAACTTTTTAAATTTCAACATAATACGTATAAATTATAACTACATTTTAATCTTAAAATTATTTATACCATACCTTTAGGCACGGGCATACGCTAGTCATTGTATAATTCAAATCTACAATGAATTGATAGTAAAATTTTACTGTCACTAGGAGTTCAAGAACAATAACAGAAGTACACAATAACAGAGTAGAAGTTTACTATCATTGTATAAAAAAATAATAAAAAACATAACAGATAACAACAAAGTAAAAGTTTATTTTCATTTTATCAAACAAAAGTAGAACATATACCAGAGTAAAATTTTACTCTCATTTTATCAAACAAAAACAGAGCACAAACTAGGGTAAAATTTTACTCTCATTCTGTCAAGCAAAAATAGAGCACAAACCAGAGTAAAATTTTACTTTCATTCTGTCAAACAAAAATAGAGCACAAACCAGAGTAAAATTTTACTCTCATTCTGTTAAACAAAAACTAGAGCATACACCTGATTGAACTCCGCAAATCAACAAAAATAAATCAAAAACAAAAACAAAAAAACTAATCAACATATATCGAAAATCAAATAGCAACATCGAACTAAAGGTGAGGGTCAAGTCATCAATCTAGATCTTAGGCAAAATTTTGAGCAACAAGGTCGACTCCAAATCAAAACTCAAAATCGAGTTCGTAATGGTGAAATCACACCAAATTCGAAATGTCACATACCAAATCTGACATGTTATTAGTCGAATCCAGATCTGGGATGCTATAAGTTGAATCAACCTTACCCAAGCCTCTTAAGCATAGATCGCATGTAACAACCCAGATTTTTAATTATTCTATAAAATTTATACTAATAAGGGGAATATAATTATTTAAAAGAATTAAGGCCAAAATGTAATTATAGGAAATTAATGAGATAGGTATAGATCTGAGAGATTTAAATCCAAATCTGAAGGAGATTATCGTGGACACGTTGTGGGTAATGACAGGGCTTGCTTCCCTATAAATGGGAGAAGATCAAGATCCGTGCAAAAGAAAAAGAAAAAAAAAAGGAAAAAAAAAAGAAAGGGAAGAGAAAAGAGAAGAAAAACGCAAAAATAGTGGAGATAGGAAAGTAAGAAGTAAGAAGGTTTGTGATAGTGAAAAGTAAAGGATAAGGGTTAATATTAAGGTGAGTTATATTATACTTTGAGTCACCATAATATATTTTATGTATGTTTTGACTTACCATAATTTATTTTATATAAGTTATGTTTTATAAATTACATTAATATTTCAATTACGCCATTACGTGGGTTATTTTCTGAACTCTATTTGTTTAAAATGAAACTCATGGATATGTTTGTTTAAATCTTAAAAAATATTTGACTATGACCTTATAAACAATTATGTTTTATAAGTACTACCACGGAGGTCCCATGCCTTTGGGGACTTAAATAACCATCGGCTTCTGTTTAGTCACTTTATGGCCCTCTATTGTCATGGATCTATTGACCTCTGTTCTGTGTGGAGTAAGGTGCTGTGCGGAGATAAGTGCTACACCATTGTGGGAGTCACCTCTATAATCCGAACGAGCCACCTATTGAATTCGTACCTTCGTTCTGACTGTCACTCCTGTGACCTCTGTTTTGTTCTGTTCGATACCGTAGTTATGGTTATTTATTTACATAATCTCAATTTTGCTACTTAAATGATTATTTGTTCAGACTAAGTCATCTTACATATTTTAGTTACATAACAATCCATGATTATTTTCTGTCCCTTATACTCTTGGCATAATATTTTTCACTCTGCCATGTGCTTATAGCTATTTACTAATTTTCAGGAAACAGTGTAATTCAGAAATAGCTTTTGGAAAGTCTTAGACGCGGGGCTGCGGAATAAACACACAAAACACTTTACGATATTTTTCTATGTAAATATCGGCCTTTTTGGTCAATAAATTTTATAATAAAAATAGAAGTTCCGATGATTATTTTGGTACCCTCACTTAAATATTATTTCCGCTCGCGTTTATTTGTTTCTTCAAGAATTGGCTGGAGGTAACTTCAGTTACTGGCCATCACGATACTTAACCCTTGGGTATGGGGAGCGGGTCGTGACATTGCAAACTCAAATTAGGGCTCATCTCAGATCACATATTGAACTGAGGACTGAAGGAAGAAGGAGAACCTTTGTTAGAATTTCAGTCTAATAAACAAGTGAATGGAGTACGGTAGAGGTGCATGAAGCCTCTGGTTTCTTCAATTCTAGGGTTTCTAGAAGAGAAATGGAAATTGACATTGGATGCGGATGAGGGGGTGGTGCCAGGAATCATGGTGGTTAGTGGCCGAAATACATTGGCGGACGATGCTCCGGCGGCTGAGGTGGCCTCTAACATGGCTATGAAGAGAAGCTGTGTTTAGATGGGGAGGAGAGAGACAGAGAAGGTGGGGAGAGAGTGAGGGAAGAAGGTGGGAAGATGTAGTTAAGGGTATAATAGTTTGATAAAATATTTAAATAATAAATTGTGTCATTTATGCAAGACTTTATAATTATGAGGGGTTTAAAAAGTATAATTTTTTTCTTAATCCTTTTAACAATGAAAGGAAGGTAAGGGGGGTTTATAGCCAAATTTCCCAAAAGAAGGCAAATTACTTAGAAGTCCTATTTAAAAGAAGATAAGTTTATTTACTCCCACAACCTTTTGAACACTCTCAAAAGCCCACTACGTATTTTTCTTCTTCATTTTTCTTTGTGCATTTGTTTTTCTCTATCTTTCTCTCTTCATTATTTTCCGGTGACTAGTGACCATGCTTTACTTCTTCTCTTTCTCTTTCTAATATATAGTCTTCGATGACCGACGACCATCATTGCTTGGGGTTCACCGGCAACCACCGACCATCGACTCCTTACTTCACCTCTCACTGATGGTGAAAGTGATGAGTTTCCGGCGAAGAAGATGAGTAAATCTACTCGGACTAATGTAGATCTAAGTGAATTTACATGAGATTCGACTAAATCTAAAACAAAAATAGTTGTCGAAGTCCAATATGCTTTCTATACCTGTTTCTCTCTTTCAATTTCTCAATTTTTCTACTTTTTCTCTGTTACACACTTCTATTTTCCTGTTTTAATAGAGAAAATTTTCAAATTCTAAACAAGTTGATTTTAAAGTTTGAGTTATGTGCGGTGAAAACTGTAAAATTTTAATGTTTTTTCCAAAATCAAAATAGCAATTGGGTTAAAAAAATAAAATAAAGGATTTATAACCGTTTTCTTATCCTATAACGAACATAAACCAATAAAATTAAATGGAAAAAGAGAGGATAGAGAATCTGTTGATAAGGTTTATCGACTGTAAAATGTTACAATTTCATAACATGTTTTCTAGTTTGATTAATAAGAATAAATACTTAATAGAATCATACTTTGAAACTATAATATTTTACAGTTTCAAAATTTACTTTTCAGTTTGATCAATATTGGTGATTATTTTCTTAAACCCTATAAAAATTTAAAAATTAAAAAATAATTTATACTTTTTCCCATTGTTGTTTGTTGTTGTTATATTTTTTTTTCCCTTTCAGTTTAATAATATTTAGCACATTTTGCTATATTTTTTCACTATAATTTCTCCATTTATTCTTTTTTTTCTAGCAATATTACGAACATTTCGGTAAGTCTCCGATGATGTTCTTGACGTTCAACGACATTCTGGACATTCCGGCGACTTCCAGTATCGTTCAGAACACTCCGATGATAATCCGGTGAACTTCTGGCAATACTCCGGTGATTTCCTGGTGATATTGAATATTTCAACGAATCTCCGGTGACCGTTTAATAGAAGTTCAATGGTGATAGGATGTAGCAGCGTCTTTAAAATTATCAAAAAAAAGATTTTTTTGGTAACAATTAAAAATATGTAAGACTAATTGGTGCAAGTATTTTGTTTTAAAATTTAATAAATTTTAAATTTTATAATATAAAACTTATTGATAAATACCTCAAAAAAAATCTCATTGAAATTTAAACTGCCTCAACAAAATTTGTTTCTCCTTTTGTACTTGTCTTACTCTATTCCGTATAGTAAGTCCGGCATTAGCTACGGTGGTAGTTCTATTCGCTGGTCCCATGGACTTCCGAAGAGTAAGCTCCCAATAAACTTAACTTATTCTATGATAAACTATTTAAAAATAATAGATAGTTATTTTTTTTTATCAAAAAAAACTAAAAAACTTATTAATATAATAGATTATTGAAAGGTTATTTTCCAAATGTATAAATTATATATAGAATACGATTAATTATACTACCTACAGTTACTCTTTTCAAATTCAAATTGGCTTAAATCTTATTATTTAACTATGTCCAATGAAAAATTGAACAGATTAGCAATGTTGTCCATCGAAAATGATTTAGCATGTAAGTTCGATTATGCGAACTAGATTAGTAATTTTACAGCTAAAAATGCCAAGTGATTTTTGTTATAGTTTGATTACTTTTTATTTGATACTTTAGTTTAGATTATTTTGGTTATTTTTCTCATTATAAACTTTAATGTATATTTAAGTAAAATTTAATATATATATATATATATATACAAGAAGTAACCTTTTTACGAGTACTATCAAATACCAAAAAAAAACTAAAAAATTACACAAATAATTATTTTTTTTAGAGAAAATTGATGAAAAATCCACTCTAACAATTGTCCAAGGCATTACATACATTTTGTTGGTGAGAAGTTCACCCTTTATAAAATAGTTTGGCGAGAAGTCCTAAAGAAGGGTGTCTCTCTTTGCACACCACATTTCATCTCAAGGCACGCCACTACTCAAGGCGCACCTTTAATAATTTGATAAATAAAACATTTTCTCAATACACATCACAATCTTCTATCTTTATCCTTATTTACATACCCCACCCACAATCTTCCATCTTTACCCTCACTCACTCACACACCCCACCCGCCCACGATCTTCTATCTCCCCCTCCATTCTCTATTTCATTGTCAGTCTAAACTAGTGGTGAAGATCCATTTTCCTCCAATATTTGTTTCATCAAAGACGTCGCCGACGGTGCTTGTTGTTGTCATCAAAGTTGGAAACAACTCCACATTAGAGATACAGTAGGTGAGAATTCTCATTTGGTTTAGATTTTAGGATTTTATGTATGTTTTTCTATTGCCATGAGTATTGCATTTGAAATTTTATTTTCTCAACCGTTCGACACTGTACTTTCGAACATTAACCATCTGTCTGGATTGTTTCTGTTGAACAACCATAACCAACCATAACCATAACCAACCATAACCATAACCAACTTCCAAAAATATATACTAAATGGAATACAAATCGCTCACAAAATAGAATAATTCTAAATAAAATCCAACCACAATGTATGCAAAAAACCGACATAACAAGCTAAAACAAAATCAGTGAATATCCTAGAGGTCCATGCAATTGAGTCCCCGCTATGCCATGAGTCCACTCTAAGTCCTTCTAACACCTGGAAATGATAAATAATTAAGTCAGCTGATAGCTCAGTGAGTAGCAACATGGATAGTAAATACAGTTTTGAAAACAGGGTTCAATTCCAAAATAAGATATATATCACAAAAACTAGATTGGCATACAGTTTGGTAAAGACAACCTGTTTCAAAAAGAAGGTTCTACAGTTCAACAGTTAAAATACTCATATCTCTCAAGAGTATGATAAATGACATTTTCCACTTAAAACAAATTACAACATGAACACCAATAATTTTCTGGGTACCAAGAAATAACAAGTAACATGCCACACAGTTCTCAAGGCTATAAGTCCCGTTGGATCTAATATCAAACTAAGAGTCATCCTCAAGGTGGCAACCTGGGCCTTTTCTCTAAAATGATCCGATTGAAGGTCACCTAGGTTAACCTAGGTCTTTTCCTTATAATCGTTGAGCACTAGAGTCATCACGGCCCAACCCGGATCTGTTCCCTAGTGGCCAGAGTCACCACACACAGTGGAATAATTTCCCTGGACTAAAATACACAAATGGTCCCGGTAATCAATACACATCAGTTTCGCAAAACATGATAGTTCACCATTATAAATATGAGACAAAAAACAAATAGTTTACAGTATGCCAAGTTTACACATGTTTCAGAAATAATTTAATTCCATTGATAATATAATAGATTATCAAAACAGTTTAGTCCCGAAACAATAATTTAATTTTCCAACAGTTCAGGGTGGGGGAGCATTTATAAAAATATGTAGCATGAAACTACTCACTTGGAAATGGAATAATGTAATCTTCGAATAGAGTATAAAAGTCCAACTAGTGTCCTGAACCGAGTATGAAAACTACACGTCACTACTAATTTAAAAATACTAAAGAATAGGAACTAGGTAACCTTAAACTAAAGCGCACTAACACGGCTCAACCCAACTCACCGTTACCCTTAAATATTACTTAAGTTCATTTGCTTCAAGGTCTAAAATCACCCAAGACATGGGTTCAAATCGAAACTTTTAATTAAAAGTAACTTTAAGATAAAACAGAATTTTAAACAAGCTTTCTTAATCTATTCGCTAACTTTGAAAATTACAAAACCCATTCCACGTTGTTCGAAAAATTCCAAAACCCTCTAGATATCAACTAATATATCCTAAGTTTCAAACCCAATTGGTTTTACTTGATTTGCTTATCAAAATAATTATCTACAAAACAAGTTATTTTTTGCAGCACTTTAAAGAAATTAATGGTTCTCTTAGTATACATAAGAAATCAACGCAAGGCAAAAAATGTACAAAACTAGACTCGTAACCGGTTCTAATGACACTAATTAGATAATTTTCGGATTTATACCCAAAGAGAACGACACTCCTGAACTTACTGTTTTAAACCAGCTTACTGGACAGATTTGAACGCATCATTTTATATGGATTTTGACTCCCAAAAATTATGAGAAAATTCAGATATGAAATTCAATATGTAATTAATCTACTGTAAAAATTTCAGTTCAAAATTTATTTGTTTGATATGGTTTCTTGATTTTTAAAGTTTGTGATTATGTGCAGAATTCTAAAGATATCCACCCACCATTTAAGCACAAGTTATGCTCCTTAATTTGCTTTCAGATTTCTTTAAAACGAAATATATACACAGAGATTGTTATAGTACAAAAGGTAAGCCAAGACTAAACTATTATTATGAGTCACTCATGCACTAATATTTGCAGCCCCAAATAATATACCCAGCACCATAGTTACATCCACAATATCCACTTCTTGCTTTCAAAAGTAATCAACTACGCCCAAAACCTCCCATCACCAACCATTAATTTTTCACACCACCATCATTCACCCTCACAAGACAATGATCTCAACAATTAAATGAATACACCATAGCCTTACCTAAAAGAAACAATAGTATACATAAATATATATAATGTACTTACTTGCTCCTTCCTTTAATCTCCTTCGGAAGCAACCCTTCTCTCTCTTTATATATATATATATATATATGTTTTATAATAAATCTTGCCTCTAAATTAAAGACTTTCACCATAAATTTATTTTAGGTTTAAAATTAATTAAAAGATCATTCAATAATAATTAATTTGCACTTTAGGATTCACCATCAAAATATTTGAGATTGTGAAATTATTATTATTTAATTATTTACTTGATTTGTATATTCGGGTTCTCACAGAGGTAGACTGTTGAACTAAATGATTGCAGACGTGGTAATGGCACCAAGTAACAGTGACATTCATTTGCAACCGAAGCGGTAGTCACGGCCGAACTGGTGGTCCAACAGTGAACCATCATGTGACGGTTTTCTCTAAAGATTGGACATATTGAAATTTATATGTCAAGGGTGTGTTTGGCTATTCTGCTTCTCAAGTCCTATAGAATTAGAATCTTCAATTGCATGAATGAAGCAAAGAAGAAAAAAAAAAAAAGATAAATGGAGAACATAATTCTTGGTGTGTGTTGTATTCATTATTGTCTTTTATAGTAATTTTACAAAAGGTGTGTATTATAACTTTTTGTCCTTTGTGGTCATTTTACATAAAGTTAATATTGTAATAAAAAATAAACTAATTAATAGTGTACTTTGAAATGAAAAGTGGTGTGTAAATAGAATCAACCCCTAAAGAACATTTTGTTTCCAATTTTATCTCTTGATTTTTTTATTTCTTTGACTTTCCGTTGACTATCTGTTCAAAATTTTTGTATGTAAAGTTCAAATTTTTCTTATCTGTTGAAATCTTCTGTGTTGAATCTATCTATTGAAATTCTTATCTGTCAAAATTTTTATTTGTTTAATATTTGTCCAAATAAAAGCTATCTGTTGAAATTTATCACTTCAAAAATTCTCTATTCAAATTATTTGTTGAAATTCTATCATTGCTTTTATTATTTGCTATATTTTTGAACAAATTTTTTCAACAAACAAAAAATTTTCTTTTTATCTGTATAAATCCAATATATATCTATCAATAACAACGACAACAACAGATACTGCCAAATGGTAACTAAGGTATAGATACATATCTGTTTAAATTCACACACAAATTTGTTCAAATCTGTTGTAATCTATATCATCATCATCAGCAACAACAACAACAACAATATAATAATAATAATAATAAACAATCAACAATAACTATATATATATATAATAAATAAATAAAATAGATCTCTGTAGAGAGAACCAGTGCGTAATCCAACTCACAAACCCTAACCCTAATATATCTCTAGGCAGGTTCTTCTATGCTTGGCCCCGATCTTGAGCCAAGACAAAAGATACATACAAAGAATGAGAAAGACACAATCGACTCAGATCTTTAAACATTGAAGACAATAGAAGAGAGAGGGAGAGTGATTCAAACCCTAGATCGAATAAAACCCTAGCCAAAATGAAACTGCTATGTTCATATTCGAACTTGCATGTATGTGTATGTATATGTATGTATGACTCTCTCTAATTTATAATCAGTTGAGAGAGAGAGAGAGAGAGAGACTACTTTCACTGGTATTGACGACTACCTCTACGACTACGACATCACTTGCCTCCTTATGTCCACATTCTCTTTTGTCATCACCTTTGCCGCTAATAGAGAAGAGAGAGAAAATGAGGTCACGGGGAGGTGGTGATGACCGGAGTGAATCATTCGAGACAAAAGCGTTAGTTTGACGTGAAATATAGAGAGAGAGAGAGAGATCGATGGAGAGATGGAGAGAAATGAGAAGGAGGAGGAGAGAGAGAGAGAGAGAGAGAATAGGTACAAATTTTTATTTTTGCACAGTGTATATCACATATATATATATAGCGATGGTATTTTGGTCATTTAACATAAACTTGCCCTTATGGACAAGTTAATTCAACGCCAAGACCTTTGGCCAAACAAAATCCAAAATTGGATTTTTGGCCCAAGCACCTTTTTTTTTTTTTAAATAAAAAAAATACTCCTTACATCTTAAAATATTAATCCATTTTGAGGAATCTAACTTTTTTTGGTAGTACAATTATTATGTTTCAATAATATTAACTTTCCAAAACCACCATTTGATAGTACAATTATTACACTTTGAAAGTAATATTAATGATTTAAAAGAATGAAAAAATAAGAAATTCAAGTTATTTTAGTTCTTGATTTTTAAAAGGGGACTAATATTTTTGGACAATGAAAAATGAAATAAGGAACTAATATTTTGGGATGAAAGGGGTATGTATGAAGGGCCCTGTGTTGAAAGTTCGCTTTGGGTCCCAAAAAAATCAAAGTCGGCCCTGATCACCATCATGCCAGCACCACCATTACTACCACTACCTTCATCTTTGTTTTACTATTACTACCATTGCTACCGCTACCATCACCATCACCATCACCATCATACCATCACCATTACCACCACCATCACAAATACAAAATTTGAAATATATAATTCGATAATAATAAATTTCAGATTTGATCTTATACATATCAAACTACTTGCTTTTAGTTTAGCACTTAAATTTTTATCCAACAACTTTTTAATTTGAAAAATTCAGCATTTAATTTTCAATACTTAACTTTCACTTTTCAACTTTATCAAACACTACTTTTTTTGGTTGGCAAAGAAAATTTCATTAAAAATATGAAATTAAAGATAAAAGAAGGTGAAGTATTTTGAGAGAGGTTCGAAGAGTGAACATCTCTTCTACTACTGTAACTTGCACCCACACAACCAATCCCTCAACTCCACGATTTTTAAATTTGGAAACTAAAAAAGCAGACAAAAGAAGAAAAACAAGTAAAATAAAAACCAAGAAGATCTTGGCTATCCACTGGCATTACACCACACTCCTTAATTGATTCAACAATCGTGCATTTTCTTTATCCAAAAATTATTTAAGATCTTCAGAATACTTTCATCTCGAGAGCAGTGATCTTTCATTTTGAATTGTTTCTTCAAGCTTTCATTTATTGTTGTTATATGTTTCCTCTTGATTATTCCTCGGTACACCTTCATCCTTTCAACTGGTAGCCCAAGCTTGGAATTTTCATCCTTTTACAAAACACCATTTCAAATTTTTCTTTACTCTCAACACGTTGACGAAAAGGAAGGACCAAAAGAAATGGAAATATTTGACCTTGCGATTAGGGTTTTGAAATAAAAGGAGATCGCCGATGGCTGGGGTTTTAAAGAGAGAAATCGTAGTGGTTAGGGTTTTGTAAAGAGTGAGAGGTGTAGAGAGTGAGAGGCATAAAGAGTGAGAGGCTGCAACTATGATTTTGACAAAATGAAAGATGGTAGTTAGGAGGGTGTATAAGAGGGGCTTCATATTGAGTTTGCAATGGTAGGAAACTCATGGCAATGGGGATTTCGCGGCGATAGAGTTACTACAATGGTGGTTCGCAGTGGTAGCGATGGGTGATGGCAAGGGTTAGGTTTAGAAAGTTAGGATTTCGGTGGAGAAGATAAGGATATTTTGGTAATTTTATTTTAGGATAAAATTATAATAAAATAAAATATCATTAAGTGTGTGAACAAAGAGGAAATGAGATGTGGAAATAAAAGCTCCTATCTTTTGGGCCAAGTTAACTAGCAAGGGTAATTTTCATAATAATTTCAAAAGTAAGTGAAGTCAGTATATTAAAATCATAGGAGAAGTAAATGATGCAAAACCTCTGGAGAGGTCAATGTAATTTACCTTAAAACAGTTGAAGAAAATTGCTATTCACTGTAAATTTTTTATAAAAAAAAATTACATATCAAAGATAAATTTTTATATATATTGGGTATTACTAACAAGTGCTTCTAGGGCACAAATAAAAGACAAAACTAATAGAAAAATACAATATACTTTTTACTAAATTCAATATATTTTTATTGAAATCAATATACTTTTTAACATTTTCACATATTTTTAAAACACTTTTTACACACCTCCAAACATTAAGTGATAGACAATTACGCATGTTTGATAACCACAATTGATATCACTTAAAAATTTAAGTGCCTCTTAAAATATAGACTAAAACTTTAAAAAAATAAAATTAAGTCATATGAAATTCACTTAATTTTGACTGAATTTATAAATACTAAATATAAGTATCGATATATACTATTATAAATTCACCACCACCACCACCACCACCACCACCAATACTAGAACCACCAAAATCATGCCACCACCACTGTCACCATTACCACTACCACCACCACCACCACCACCACTATTCCACCACCACTGCTACCATTACCACCACCACCACCACACATAAAAAATAAAATATACAATTTAAAAATAATAAATTTTAAATTTAAGCCTCGTTTGGCATGCAACAGTTTTACCCTAAAATTCAAAAAATTATTAAAAAAAATCAAAAAGCTTATAACCTATACTAAAAAGTTAAAGATTTCATTTCTCTCTACTTTTTGCACATCTTTTCATAAAAAATCAAAAAGTCATTCTAAACATTCTAGTTATTTTACTTCATATTTTAGCTAAAAAGTCAAAAAGTTAATAAAATAGCATGTTTGGAAACGAGACCTACATCAACAAATTATTATGAGTAATGTTGTAAACACTAATTAGTGTACCAATCATATAATATATCTATCTATGTTCTATACTATTATATATGTGAGTGTTGGATTTGGTGGCTTATCCTTATATCATGTGTCTCTTATTTTCTATTTAAAACAATAAATAAATACATAAGATTTGAACCTTAGACCTTAAATTTGTCAAACAAGATTCTTATCATTTGACTAGCACATAATATTTAGGCACTTTTTGGCATAGCACATAATTTTATTTGGGTCACAATCATCTCATTTGACTCACATCATCTCTTTATCATATCAGGTCAAACCCAACTCATATTTATATTTTTTTTTGTAAAAAATCAAAAAATACACTAATTTAACCCATGCCAAATAAATATCTTATTTTATTTTATTTTTACTTAATTGAATAGTATATATATAGTTGCGTGCTCGCGGTAATGAATTTGTAGCTTTCGAAGTGTTAATTTTAGGAGTTTATCTGACAGTTAGAATATGGTTTGTTAATTAAGTTTGATAAATGGTTTCCCCAAAACAAGAAATCAAGAAATTATCACATGGGGTCTAGAACAATCATTCCATAATAATACACCAGTATTCTTTTTATAAATAAAAGCATCTTCATTTTTTTTTTTTTTTAAATTTTATACTCCCATCATTTAACATATTTTATTTTGTATATATTTTTTGTTTATATATTACTAACCTTATTTTTTTGAGTGAATTTTTTTAATTCTTTTTTATGTGTATTCCCTCTACAAACCTTACCACGTCCCAACCCTCACTCTCCTCCCCTTCTTTGTCACGATCCCAAACCGTCCCTAGTAGTTTGGTGCCGTGATGGCCAATAATTCGAGATTACCGAAGGCCAACTTTCAAAATTCACACACAATCGGAGTATAAATATATGGGGCTCACAAGTGCGGAAGTAATAATTTAAAATACAAGTGGTCCATAAGAGCAGTGCATAAGTCAAATGGAATGGCATACATCTTTACATAGCTTTAAAACTTGAATACAAATAGAATGATGTACAAAAATGCATATTACATTTTGATAAAAGGCTTCTCGAGCCAACATGTTCAAAATACATGAAATACAATTATAAGCATAATCTTCAGGATTGCCGACGTCCTCACTGCAGATATAACATACATACAAAACACACACACCTCGGCGAGGCCGACTTCTTTCTTGTTACCTACATACATACATAGGGAGGGTGAGCTTGGATACTCAGTGAATGGTATAAGTAATAAAGGGGTTAAATGAATGATACCCGAGATCTTTTCAAAACAATACATACTATATCCTTGTCAAAACCATACATAACATAGCTTAGCTTGGCTTGAAATAAAACATCAATCGAACCTTGGTCTTTCAAAACTTACTTACTTACTTAACATACGTCAAATCTTAAAACATGGGGTGATGACATTCCGGCAAAACAAAAGCGTGACCTCGGCATCGAGCACACCCGTTCATAGTCCGTCGGTGGCCGATACCTTAACAAGGGTGCTACTTAGGCTTAACGTCGCCTAGCACGAAAGGACTTGTGCCACAAATGCTTAAAGTCCCCCGGCACGTACGGACTAGTGCCACAAATGCTTAAAGTCCCCTGGCACGTACGGACTTTCAAAGATTGTGCTACAAATGCTTATAGTCCCCTAGCACGTACGGACTTGTGCCACAAATGCTTAAAGTCCCCTGGCACGTACGAACTTTCAAAGATTGTCATCAAAACAAAGCTTACTTGATACATTGCCATCCAAAACAAAGTCTATACTTGATACATAAAATAGGGATATTATTCATGCTTAACAAATGCTTTTATCAAAACAAGGCAAATCTTTATCAAAACGTTATAACATAACTTTATTAAAAATACCACTCACTTAGTTCTTGGGACGTCGGAATCAAGGCAAAGGTCTAAGTCCTGCAACATATGGCAAAGCATACTGAACATACTTCTCAAAACAAGTCTCACATGCATGCAATGATCTCGGAAAAATATGCTGGAAATAAAAACACTGTTTTACATGTCAGGAAGACATGCTGGGTACTAACCAGGTCTTTGCCGAGGTCCCACACCTCCTGGCCGAGGTGTGGCTACCTAGGCTTCGGCATACGGCTGCATGCCGAGGTGCGCACAAGTCAAACTAAAGGTGTAAGTGATCATGCAAGGTAGGCCAAGGTGAGATACGATGCTTGGCCTAAGTGTGGGGTCTAGGTGAGAGTGATCTCGGCGACTACACCTCAGGAAGTGAGGTCTGGAGATCTGTGTTTCCACGCGTGAAGAACAAGAAGAACATGAACATGAAGATCATGAAGAACATGGATGCCAAAATCATAACTTCTTTATTTACAAAATCTAGGATTTCATGCTATGAGTTCGAAAACATGGACCTGGGTACCCATACTTGAAGATCATATGAAAACAAACACAAAAACATAGATCTTGGCATGAGGTTTCGGATCAAAACATGACTTTTTTTGAAGAACACATGAATGCCATTTTCTCTTTCGAAAACCGAACTTCAAAGCAATGCATGGCTTACAAATCATATTCAATCATGCAATGCAATAACATAAACATAAAGAACGACAAGAGCATATCAAGAATCTAACCTTAGAACACGGATCTAACGGTTCGATTTCTAGGAATCAAGCTTAGAAATCCACTCTCCCTCAAGAACTCTTCTTTCTCTCTTAGAGCTTCTCTCTCCTCTTCAAAACAAAGACATAGAAATGATAGGTTTCTCTCTCTGCTAGCTGACTTAACACTCAGCTCAGACACGTGGCAACGGCTGGTTGGTTCTCTTCAAAAAGGTGATAGATTGACAAGACAAGACTATGACAAAGCGTATCTAACAAGCTACTCGGTAAGGCACTCCGACAAGTGATGACATTGGCTAAGGACAAAGCTTCGGCAACTAAGGTGACAATGACCTCGGCTAGGAAGGACAACACTTGACTAAGCTGTGCCACACCTTGGCCTAGATGTGCCACACCTCGGTCTAGGTCATACCACTCCAGGACAAGATCACTTAGGTGCAAAGGTAACATCTCGGCCTAGATAATACACATCTCGGCCTTGGTGATGAACACCTCGGCCTAGATAATGACATCTCGGCCAATATGTCAAGGCGAAGGTGGAGGTCAAACAAAGCAGTTCCAAAACAATTTCTAGGCTGAAGGTGACCTCGGCTTGGAATGATCTAGGCGTAACATAACCTAGGCTTGGCATGTCCTAGGCTTAACATAACCTAGGCTTGGCATGACCTAGGCTTAACATAGCAGGAAAGGGACAAGGCATGCAAGCAACACTTAGACAAATCACATAAACACAAAACAAGACAAGATTCATGAATGCAAACTTAACAAGACAAAGCTATATAAATGAACATGAACATGACTACAACATGAATATGGGTTGTTACATTCTTCTTCTTCATCTTCTACCACCTCCTCTTCATTGGGATTTCTTTCTCTTTTATATATATATATATTTATATGTGTATAGGTGGTGGCTAGTGTTTCAAGAAAAGGTCATGGTGGTGGCAATTGAGGGGAGGAGGTTATGAGGAGAGACATTGTGATACCCCAAAGAATACTAGGCGCTATAATTGTATTAATAACAATCCTTAAATACCTTAAGTCAAATTAACCACTCCATTATGTAGAATATTTAAAATAAATTATAAAAGTAAATAGTTAGAAAATCTTGAAGAAAGAATATGAAAGAAGAAAAAACTTAGGAACGCTTATGATAAATAAATAAATCTAAAGATAATTTGGAAATAGAAATATACATTGATAAAATAACTAAAGAATAGGAAAACTTATTATTAAAGAGTTAGGGAAAAACATAAGACTTGATTTCAGAACCATAGCATGAGTTTTAGTACTAATTGAGGAATCTAATAGTCTTAGTCTAATGTACTCGTCATTTTAATACCATATGTAATTTTGCTAATCGAGATTAGTTCTAATTAAGAAGGATTAGTGAACCCCAATTGAGATTAATTAAACTAAGTAAGGTTGAGTTAAACCTTGATTAATTAGAGCATAACCTTGATTAATTATAACTAAGATTGATCAATTAAACTAATGGTGAGGATTAAGAAATCTGGTAAAACAAATAAGTAGGCAATGCATACACTTTCCTTTTTGCCCCACCTCACCAAATAAAAGCCCTATAATTAAACAAAGAGGATGAACTTCATCAGCAACCTAGAACACACGAGAAAAAGGGGGGAGAAAGGGAGAAGAAAAGAGAAGGAAGAGAAAAGACAGGAAAGAATGAGAAAATGAGAAAAAATCAAGGAAAACTCAAAATCAAGCCCAAAAATCAAGGAAAAATCACTAAAAGGTAAGAAATCCATCCCTCTTCTATGTTTTGTTATCAAAATCTAGCTAGAAAATCATTTGAATCAAGTTTTGAATGTAAGAAATATTTTTTGTGTTTAACGAAAAAAATAAATGAAACAATAAACAAAATAAATACTTTACTTACAGAACAATCGAAGTAAATACGACCAAACAACTAAACCAAGTCGAGTGTGTGACACTCAGTCCTTAAGACATATTCATCCGCCACAATGGTGCTTACGACCTTCGTGAGCATCTATCTCTCAAGATACAATGATATTCTCAGAGTGAAGCAGCACTACAATCACTCTGAATAGCGAACCAAACCTATGTTTTGAACTTTCTCTGATTTTCTAAGACTAAATGTATGCAGGAAAAAAAAATGCAGAATGGAGGGAAGGAAATCCAGATTTTTCTACTTGCAAATTCTGGAGAGTAAATGTCTTTAAATAGTCATAGAAGAGAACTGTTGGAACAGGCATGGTATCTGTTTAATTTGAATTCAAAAAGACACATGTGTTTGAAGGAAAAACAGTAATGGAGGGAAACCAACTTCCTAAAAATTATTTAATTTAAAAATTAAATAAATTTCCAATAAAATATATATACGTATATATAATATTATTTTATTCTCGCACCCACGACCATTCTTTCCTATGTGGGACAAGAGAAATTACCAAAATTGAACCTTTGGTGGCAATTTCCAATTCACACGAAAATGGTTTTCACCAAACCAGTGTATAATCTTAATCTCCACATAGACATGAACAACTTTGCCTCTTGGATTGCCAGTAAATTTGGCTCCAACGTTCACCAAAAATATTGGTGAAAACCCATCCAACGTTCACCAAAACTATTGGTAAAACCCTTCCTTTTTTTTTTCCAACAATCCCTGACATGAATGAAATTGACGGACAAGAAATGCAACAACATGATGACATTAAAGAGAGTACAAAATTTGGAAACATTTTGCATAGGAGAAGTAGCTTTTGGCTTTGAACCTTCCCTTGTGAAACATTATCGGACTTACTAGCTAATCAGTGAATGCGATGTCTTGAACTGTTTAGCAGTTTGTGTAAACCAAGACGATAGGAGTCACACAAAATATCCCCAGCCATAGTTCGGTTCTCACAATTGTGTTCATTTTGGCCCTGAACAACCTGGTTTTTCTTAAGTGTTCTAGAAAATTTCAACCTTACAATTTTCCTAGAACCGGCCCAGTCCACACTCACATAGGTGATTTTTATGAAGAGTATCCTGCCATACTCCACTAGAAGTTTATCTAGATATAAAAATCATTAAAAGCTTCACTTATCCTAAACTTTCTGTTGGTATCACTATTACATCGTAGAAATAGGTGGAAGATTAACTCCCTAGTGATTTTGATGAGTCATACACAACTCAGTTGTCCCTTTCAACCTATATCTTGCGATCTTCAATCAACTAGGTTGGGTTGCCGTTATGATAACTCTTATTTAATAGGCTTAAGTCTCATTCCTCTCGATGCATTTTCAACTTGCTCTCATGCTAATCCTTTGGTTAAAGGATCTGCTAGATTGTCTTTAGACTTTATATACTTAATAGATATAATTCCATTTGAGAACAGTTGTTTAACGGTGTTATGTCTACGACGTATGTGTCGTGACTTCGTGACTTACGTTATACATGTTACTCTATGTTCTTCCTATTGCTGATTAACTGTCACAATGTATGCATATAGCAAGCACAGGTTTCGACCACATTGGAATATCCTCTAGAAATTGGCAAAGCCATTCTGTGTCTTCTCCTGCTTTGTTTAAACTAATAAATTCTGATTCCATGGTAGACCTAGCGATGCAAGTCTGTTTGGAAGATTTGCAAGACACGGCTGCAACTCCGAGTGTAAAGGCGTATCCACTAGAGAATTTTAAGTCTCTAGTGTCTAATATCCAGTTAGCATCACAATATCCTTCAAGTACGGCTGGATATCTAGTATAATATAGCCTAATTTTCTGAGTAAACCTAAGGTATCTCAGTTCTCTAATAATATCTCTCAGGTGTTCTACTCCTGGATTACTTATATACCTGCTTAATTTACTTACATCATACGCTATATCTGGTCGTGTTCAATTCATTAGGTACATTAAGCTTCCAATTATCCGGGCATACTCTAATTGAGAAATACTTTCGTTCCCATTCTTTGATAAGTAAAGATTTACATCAATAGGTATTCTAGCATGATGATCATCATCGCTACTGAATTTCTCAAGTATTTTCTCTATGTAATGTGACTGCGACAAAATCTATCCTTTAGATGTTTTGGTAATTTTCATATCAAGTATAACATCTGCAATTCTCATATCTTTCATATCAAAATGTTTATTCAACATTTTCTTAATAGTTTTAATCATGTCTTTATTAGTACCAATGATGAGCATATCATCAACATAAAGGCATACTATGACATACCCTTTATCTGTGTTTTTAATGTAAACACGTTTGTCACATTCATTTATTTTAAACCCATTTGACATCATTGCGTTGTCAAATTCTGATGCCACTACTTTGGAACAATAAATCCCTCTGGTTGTTTCATATAAACTTCCTCATTTAATTCACCATTTAGGAAAACTTTTTTCACATCCATTTGATGTATCTCTGGATTATACAATGCTGCAATGGCTATAAGCATTCGAATGGATGTTATTCTTGTAACCGGTGAATATGTATCAAAATAATCAAGGCCTTCTTTTTGTTTGTATTCTTTGACCACAAGTATTGCCTTGTATTTATCAATCAATCCATCTGCTTTTATTTTCCTTTTGAATATCCATTTATATCCAAGAAGGTTACAGCCAAGTGGAAGATCCACCAATTCCCAAGTATGATTTTGCAAGATGGATTCAACTTCACTATTCATAGCTTCTTTCCATAAAAGAGCTTCAGGACTGGACATAGCCTCTTTAAAAGTTTTAGGCTCATTTTCTAACAAATAATTCAAAAAATCTGGACCAAATGATCTTGAGGTCCTAGCCCGCTTACTACGTCTAGGTTCCTCTTCTTCTGTTTGATTTGGTTATTGCTCAAACTTTTCTCCTTGTTCTTGATTACTATTGTTAATAGAATCATAAGATCTTTTGACAGAACTAGCCTCTTGTCCAATTTTGCTAGGAAAAATATATTCAAAAAATGTTGCATTCCTAGATTCAATAATAGTATTTACATGTATTTCTGAATGTTCTGATTTGTAAATCAAGAACCGATATGCACTACTATTATTCGCATATCTGATAAATATGCAGTCAACAGATTTT